>NC_051180.1:21859635-22168552 GCF_013339695.2 Rhipicephalus sanguineus
TTCTGAACACAGGCTTTCAGGCATGAAGTGGGAGACAGAGACGAAGATGAAAAAAGAAGGACAACCATATCCGGGGTTCTTTGCTGTATAAAAGGCGCTAAACCGAAGGGTTGTTCTAGAGACATCGTGCCGGCTCCTTCCGGGAAGGAGCAATGCAATTGTCGTGGAGACGAGTCGCGCTCAAGACTCGCGCCAAGCTTCTGAGACGGCGCAAGATGTTACTTTCCCTACTGTACGTGTAAGTAACAGCTCGATGTCGAGGAGAAGACTTCAAGAAGCGCTTTTCTGAGAGCGAGTGCTTTTCGCCTCGCGACATTCTCAAGTAGTAGATGGATTTATTTACGTGTGGTTCCGTGTGCATGAGAAGTAACTCTTTGGAATGGAGCGCATGCATTGTTTTTTGTTGCATCTGGTAGCTCGCGCCCATCTGACTTTCATCTTGCTTCTTCTCGACGCGTTTGCGATACATAGCGTTTCACATGAATCCCAAAAGTGTCAACAATAATAATAAAAAAAAACACAGGGAAGGAGTGCAAAAGAGGACGCCGGTGTTTGCCGTCCCATTCCGTCTCGTTTTATTTTGTCATTTTGTCGCCTCACGTCTGTGGCTAACGTCAAAGATTTTACATTGTACAACGTTTTGAGCTCAATAACAGATATAGGCAAACCTTACGAGAATACTTTGGAGGTATTTGATGCGCGTTCTTTTGGATGAAATTATATTGGATTCATACTGAAAACACGTTTCTTGAATAGAGCAACTTTATATTCATTCCACTATTTCTCACCGTCAAACGCCCATTACGTAGCAAGCGCATACAGAGAACTTGAGAATTTAAAACTCTAATGGCGATGTTTGTCCGTTTTCCATGCGCGGAGGCAGTAGTTCTACGAATGAATAGAGTTACATAAGAAGAAATGATTCTAGTACGTTATTCCCAGAATACCAAGCAATTTGTTTTCACGGTGGCATCCAGTCACAATATTGTTGGACTTGAACGCGCGAGACATCGATGCACACTCCCTAATAGTCACTTCTGGATAGTTTAAATTCGCAGCGCGCATCGTTGCAAAACCCATCTTGTAGCCGCCTTGCTTCATGATTCTGTAGTAGTCAACACTGCGCCCGTCAATAGCGCCCTAAACATGTGCAAGTTTCGAAAGCGCAGTTCGATTGCAGACACGGGTTGCTCTCAAATGTGGAGTGCGTGTCAGGAAAGCAATATAAAGCGATTCGGTGCTAAATCGCATCAGAAATGGGCGAATAAATGGGCTACGTGTAGTGGAATCTAAGTATCAATGAAGGACATACGAAAGCCAAACAGACGCATGTACAAGCAAATGCGCGTATGGCATAACAAAGTGAATTGAGTGAGGAGTGTTCTTTTCTGCGCATAGATGGGCAGAATAGCGACGTTTTACTTTCTTTCGTGAGTATAATTTTTCTTTGGTGATATGCAACATTCATTTTTGCAACTAGAAACCGTCCACAGCGTTCCATGACAAAAGCGAAAGACAAGTCAGGAGAGCCGAGCGTCTTAGGTTTCTCATGCACGCGGATATTTAACTCAACAAAACCTAGAGCAAGAGGCACGTTATGTAGTCACTTTTTTGTCGAATTGCCTGTACTGTGTGACGCCCACCGACTACTTCATCCGATGCAGTAGTGAAGGGGCAGACCACCCATCTTCAGCTAGAAAGCCTATGTAGTACTTTATTTGCACGAAGCTGCTCGATGATTATGGTACCGCGAATTGCAAATAGGTTGCACGAAAGCAAGCAAAATGAATGAAGATTCATGAAGGAGAAATGTTGTCCATGCGTTTGATGTATGAAGGAAATCAATACGAATATATTTCAAAACAGCTTCCTAGTTGATTAAAAATTCATGTACAGCGACTCGAACCTGAGACGAACGCTTCATGGCAAATTCAAAAGAGGCTATCGGGCTTTACCAAAGAATTTTAACAGCGAAACTGTTTCAGTTGTTTTTGGGTAGTGTAGGAAACATTTTTTCTTATCACAGAAATTAATTGATGCTAAAGTGTAGGGTATCAAATGATAGAAGAACAATTGTTATTTCTAACAGCATTAATTTTAAACAATAAATTTGTATTGAATAACATAAAAAATTATCCAAACAAAGAAAAATGTAGCAAGAAGAAAGAAGTTCAGAAAATCATTAATACTACTCTGCACATGGTAAATATAAATGAAAAATATCGAAATATACGCTTTGAATAGAAGGCCCTGATATAGTAATACTGCAAATATAAGCTCTTAAGTATAAAAGTTATTTACATACATACAAAAATATAAGCACTAGTGACTATCATGCCACCACGTGATGCACTTTCGCGAATCTGTGAAACGAAGATTGGCTGCACATGCTTCGCAGAAAACATGTTTTTTTTGCTCAACTTTCCTTTGCGCGTAGCAGCTCTGGCGTTTTTCGATTTTTCGTGGTTCGTGCTGGGGACCCTGAGGCGCCTTCCCGCGTGTACATTGATATGAACAGCGTACCCCGTTTCCGAATCTGCGAAAACCCATAATTTGCATCCTCATCTGACCACTTTGTCCCTCATGTACTGCCGAGTACCAGACTTACCGTCATATTACACCGTTTTCTAATCCACGCAAAGGTTCTGACGCGGTTGAAAAATTAGCGCGAATGAATCGTTCATGCGTTGCAGTAGAGTAGACACGCGGTGAAACTTCCCGTGGGATGCGAAGGTGGTCTTCTCTAGACCAGAGGCACTCAAGCAGGCAAGCGACGCCTTGAACCTTTTCCGTGGCATCACTGATGTTGGATGAAGGCCTGGAAATATGTGTCGTCGACTTCAATAGCAATGCAGGGGCGGGGCGTGGACAATTCCCGTGTACACCAGAAGTCTGACGAACTTCCGTATCTCCTCCTCACTGACCTCCCTCTGCAGGATCCGTCCCACTTACTGTGCGTCGGTTTTTCGAAAATATGCATCCACGCATACTTATTTGTGCGGTTGCATATCTCTCTGACAACTTCTGCGGTGAAAAACAACGCTAAGAAGCCGCCGCGTGGCACTCCGGAGTGCTAGGTTAAGGTCCACTCCGCGCCGTCTTCGCGGGAAAACCTCCACTTGTTCTGCAGCCGGCGCCAAATGCCCCCCCCCCCCCCTCCGAACGAAGTTCACACCTTGCAGGTAAGAGCTGTGACCTTTGGTACACAGAGTGTCCATGTAACAAAAACACTATATGAATGTCATGTAGTGGGAGGAGTCTCCTTAATGCATGTAATATTGAGTGGCAGAGGCGTAGAATTGCGCTAGGCATCAAAACATGTGAATTGCACAACTAGCGGGTGTTTTAAAGGCCCACTTATTATAAAGCGCTCAGACATACTTGATCATCATCAGCAGCAAAAGCATCAACAAAGTGAGCAGCTGCGCAGGTTCGCATGTTGCCTTACGGACGCGTACTGGGCCCTTAGCTGATTAGCGAAAAGAAGGATTATGGCGTAGTGGGCCCAGCGCAACTGTACTTGCAGCAGGCATTCTAGGACAGTTTAAAACGGCCAATGTTACGCGCACAGACCTTCGTTTCCTTACGGCACGTTTGAGGCATGCAGAGGGAACAGAAGCCAGGCTAGCAATTGAGAAGGCGAGGCGCGCGGGGCCCGATTACGCAATCGCGTTCTACTCTTGAAGGCGAAGCTCCAGCATCCTCCAAGTTTTTTGAGCAACCACTTTTGAAAGGTTTGTGTTTTCAAACAGCCACATGCACAGTCTTGAAGGTGATGTAATTAATGTATAACATTTTTCGCCCCAACTTTTTGATGACAAAGGGATCACGCACCGCACCAAGTAATGCTCTTGCATTAATAAGTAAACATTAACTACCAGTATTCTAATGTTTATGGGGAACTTAGCTTGGCAAATGATACATTGCAGTGAAACTCTCCTTTTTGTTTCTTTCTTTCCTTTGTCTTACCACAATGTTCATTGCAATGCTTTGTTCAAGGTCACATTGTTCTCGCCAGCCGAAAGACTACTAAAACATTGCAGCTTCTACTTTAACAAATATGCGTCTTTTATTGTGCGGTTTGCTTTGATACATGCTTGCGTGATATGCTGCTTCTTACGATTTTGCTTATTTATGTTTCCTTGGTATTCTGTAGAACTTGCTTATTGGGGCAGCGCATAATTTAACTGCGTATTTCGCAGTTTTGCATTTCGGGCTTCGTTGCACACCAGCCTCGGTGAAAACGTCTATAGTCCCCACAAAACGCTGTACGCTCGTACATGCTTACTGTATGTGTTCGTAAGATAGCCAGGCCACCGGTGTTTCATAATTGAAATATGTAGGCGTTCATGGCACACGTTGTGAGTGTCGTTCTCATACCGCACGATCTTTTTACTTACTAAAAACTAATTTAGTACTTCTTTTTCATTTACTCGTGTAGCTTTGTGAACTAATAATTGGGTGTTGGGTATTGTTGACGCGCGATCGATTAACTGCGTGCTATTAGATGTTCTTCCTTCATTTTTATTTTCCTTAATTTATCTTTGACTGTAAATAAAACGGAAATGCTAAATGCGGAGCGACATTTAAAATGAACCTCACGCAGGCTTTGCGTCTCCACTTTTTAAATTGCATTACATCATCTACGATCGCTTCTGCTAGATCGAAAATTTCCATGCGCCCTGTTTTATGCATACGTATGAAGAACAGTGATAAACTCTCGTTCTTTTTTTTCCTACGCACAGTTATGTTTCTCCGATACAAGCTGAAATCGCATCTAGGACAACCGGAAAAAGAACATTGCGTGTTCGCAATGAAAGGCATACCACACGCGGAATCTCGCCTCGAAATGGCTTTCTCATGGTAATACGAACCTTCTTTCTGGAACTCTCGCACTGCCACACATTATCGATTTCGGGGAGCTCGCAGAAATAAATAAAAAAAAACAAACTTAGGAAGCATGATAAGCAAAGTGCATTTCGGGAAACAAAAGAGCGGCATGAACTGTGTCAGGAAAAACCGGAGTCTTATATGTTTCGACGACCGGGTGAGAAATAGGTTCAGAAGCACCGCTTAAGGGAAAAAAAAATAAAGTAAAATATGTATTCGGCCTATAGGGGAGGGCATATTCAAATATCAGGAAATGACTCGATTCCCTTTTCGTTTTGTCGACCTCAGCAACTCAGTCTCTGACAGAAGAGGAATTAGGAAGAAGACGGAGATTCATAGCAGAATGAATAATCCTAGGCACGAATCTCATTTTTGTATTAAATAAAGATTTCTCTTTGAGCGCACAGGAAATAAGGTACCTAAAGACTGAAAACGAGATGGTATTTCCATATGCGCACTATGCTCTCTCTTCGTTGAAGGATCCTACAGGGAGACTTGGCCGTCGGGCCTTGCATTGACAGAAATACACGTTCACCGTTGTGTACAAATCCAGGCGTCTACACCAGTATGCGTCCTGCATCCTCGTGACGAATATGACTTGTGCATTGTGTTTCTCTGTTCCTTTATACACATCGGAGACGAACAGAGCCGCGATCGTGCTCTACGTTTCATCATGCATTGCTTACGTTCTGCAATGCCAGAACGTTCCCTCTACCTGTTCATTCTGTTTGATGGAGCCCTGCTCGAAAGAACTTGAGTCCCCACGGTGCTGAACTCGCTTTGGTTGTTCCTACGCACCTCCTGCACACTATTTTTCAGCAACTCCATGATAATACGCAAGGTTCATCTCGACGTTGCCCACACATAAGACCGCGTCCGTCACCGTTTCCTCTGACCCGGCCTTTACCATTTCGTGCGCCGGTATGTCACCTCCTGCGACCTTTGCCAACGCAAGAAGCCCACTTCCATGTCGCAGTAAGCAAACCGAAGAGAGCACTGAAGGCGAAGAAGAAGTTCAGGCTATCGAGCTTGCGGATGCCTCATAAGCAGCTATGAATTGGAGGCTATTTCAACCTCGCGACGTCGTTACAATGTTATTGGATGTGAACAGAATTTAGACATCCCGGATAGCAGTACGTGACGCCGAAGTGGGTACTTATGCAGCTATAGAATCGTCAAAACTTGAAAAAGATAGTCATTCCCCGCCAAGTACCCGACAGGGTTCAAAGTTGTCATCAAATCGAGCTAGCGAATCGAACCTGACACCCAAACCGATTTCAAGAAGTCCTGCTCTGAAAAAGATGGATATAAAAGCTGCGACTTCTTTGTAATTTTTGCACAGACGGGTTTCTCTTCGAGCGTGTGCTACAATGCTATCACGTTAAACATCTAGCCACCCTATAGCCACGACACTAGTGTTATTCAGACTAGGCTGCACGCCACGCCCAGGCAGGGAATAACGGACTTATCAGTCGGTAGCACTGTTGCGCATAATATGGGGCTAGGTGCGGCGCGGCTTATTGTATTTTATATGCGGCGACAGGAACACTATGGTGGGTGTTTTTCGTTATTTTACGGTTAAACCAAAATATGACGCTGATCGTCTCATCGCAACTTTCTTGCTTCGCCATGTTCACGCAATCACAGCCTTCGCTCTGTCCGCCTTCGCATAACGGCACCTTGTCATAGCTTCGCGTGACTGTCTACCTGGCCTGGATTGCCCGGACATGCGAACATGGGAAAATTCTCGGCCAGCACCGAGGACTTTTCACACGCTCAGGCATGAGTTAGCGGCGAATAAAATGTAGCGGTAGCTTTTGGATGTCACTACGTTACAGTTGTAGATTTCAAAGGACCGAAAAGTCCTTTTCTCGATTTTTCGAGCTTTCCAATTTAACGAAATAATACGATCGTAGTCATCACTTCGTTCAATCGAGTTTCAGCTGTACCTTCTGAGTTCACTGATATAAGTACAAGAAAATGCAAAAGTGTTTACTCACTTGGGTACCCTGCATGTAATCGTTCTTGCACAAGAAAAAATGTAGACAGTGAGAACATTCCTGTGCATTGCTGACACCTGAAGCATATGCAATAAAAGTAAGGCTGTGGAAGAGTAATTCGAGCGTCGGACCGCGTAATAAAGCGCAGAGCTCAAATCCAGCTGTCGGAACATAAAAAAAAATATTGTTTATATTTAGGCGGCTTAGATATGAGCTTCGCTGACATGAATCGAGTGACTGCGCCCCGGCATGCATGACGATACTCACGGATATACGCATTAAAGGCGCGTCCTGTGTCACTAACCAAGTTTGTGTATTTTACGTGCCGATACCTCGACATTTTTATGAGGCACGCTAAAGTTTAGCACTTCCGGTGTAATTTTGACCACATGGGGTTCTTTAGCCTGCACCTCAGAGCACGCGTGTTCATGAATTAAGCTCCCATCGAAATATGGCCACCGCGACCAGGAATCGAACCCGCGTCCTCGAGCTCCGGTGTTAGATGTCCAGCCGGTTACTTGGCGCGCTGGTAGCTGAAGAAATACTGGCATGGCCACTACATAAAAAAAAAAGGCGCGCCCTGTTGCGTGGCGCCGAAACAGCGCCCCGGGCCTAATTCTCTGCGCGCTCCCTGTGGCGCCACTGCTCGGGGACAGCTTGTAATGGAGAAGCGTTTCCACAGTAGCGTTGGTGCGTGCGACACATACTCTAATTAGGCCTTAAATAACGCGTTTTTTTAGTTACACATTACACGTGGAATATTTAAGCCATATTTACCAGTACCGATTATTGTTCAGACATGAACACGTTGCTACATGAATGGAAACATTTTGTAGAGTTGGCCTCAGTACTCTCCCACGCGGTTGCCGTGTGACCCTATCGCGGGAAGCGTGAGCGGGTAACGCACATCTATCAAGAGGTTCTGCCTGAAAGATTCTATCGGTATGTTTATTTACTTCACAGTGACACATGCTTCCATTGATGGAAAACTACAGAGAAGACGTCTTGCATCCACTTTCCGAAGTAATGCAGCAATTCACCCGAAATCAAGAGAACTCCTGATTATTACCAATTTTTGTCGGTATATTTACGTTTCCCTTCTAAATGAAGCAGCGAGTGACGTGGGAACGTATCTGACTCGGGCGCGCGAAGGCTCCGGGCGTCGTTTCCTCCCCAATCCAACTTTTCCTCTATCTCTCCTGCCGGTGTTCTTGATGGGCATACTTCTCACAACTGCCCACATCGCCGCCCCCCTCGGCATATAAAAGCAACCTGCAACCTCTCTCTTCCACCCCCTCCCATAGGAAAAGCGTTCTGGCTACATGTCTGGATAAATTGGACACAAAATATCAATACACGTCAAGTTGTTGAAACTTTATAAGTGCAAGTGCCGGCGAGGAAAGTGTGAAGTGATTCGACCAGTAGCCTAACACAGTTATCAAAGTAAAGCTGCTATGGGGGCTAGTTGGTGCGAATACATGGCTTGTTCGCGCTGCCAGGAACTGGACCATTTTGAAACGAAAAAAGACACACACAGGGTGAAGCGCGTACTAACAATTGAATGCTGTGGAGGAATGCATGGAGGACTTCGGCGAAGCCAGGTTTGTGCAAAAAGTGATATGCGTGTTGGTGATTTTATGGACCTTCTCAATTTCTACCTGAACTCTCTTTACATTGCACATGAGGACTCTTTATTTTGACAAATAGACGGAATCTGCATAGGGTCATGCATTGCTCATATTTTGTCCGACATGTACATGGCCCAAGGCAACAGATCGCTGAAACCACTTTTTGGTTAGGTATTACGGCTTGCTTCAGGTATGTCGAAGATTTTCTTCTCTGTGCCCCTGATGTATATGATCATAGCAGACTGGAAAGGGTTTTAACTCTGTTTGTGGGCCAGTTCCAAGGGTTAGAGTTCACTTTAGAAAAACCAATTGAAGGTGTGATCAAAATCCTAGACATTGAAATTAGTTTGAGCAAGCATCACACCTGTTGGAAACATTTTCCGAGGGGAGATAAGGAGCTGCTTAGGTTTGACTCGGGCCACTCGAAACTTGTCAAAAGAGGTGTGGCCTTGCAATGCATTCAGCAAGCCATAAAAAAGTCGTGTAGGCACGCTGTTCAAGATAGCATCTCCAGACAAGTTGCTAGGCTTAGGCAGGCCTGGTACCCTGACAAGCTGATGTGCTCGGTAGCCGAGAAGGAATTGCGTAACGTTACTTCCAGCAAGAAGGCGCCCTCTCGCTCAAATCCGAGTGGACAAAGGCGTAAGCTTGTGGTCATCCTTTATGTTCATCACTTCTCACATAGAATTAAGAAAATTGCTGCTAAACACCACGTCGATGTTGTTTTTTCGGCACCACTGAAATTAAAGGGACTGTGCAAAAAAGTTACCGCATCACAAAGTGAAGGGAGGGGAAACATTTGCACAGTCAAACATAGGAACAAGTTTGTGGACTGCACTGACGGTGTCGTGTACGGCATCCCTCTTTCTTGTGACAAGAAATACATCGGCCAGACTGGCCGGTGTCTTAACGTTTGGCTTAAAGAACATAACTACGCATGTTCACTGATAACACACCCCGGTAACCTGGCCACGCACTGCGCTGCGTGCAAATGTAAGCCATCTTTTTCGGGCACAGAAGTGTTGAAGCGAGCAGCCGATCAAATCAGTCAGTCAGTCGACAAACTTTATTAAGGTCCAAAGGAACTACAAACGCGTAGTTGCGGGCCGCGCCCACGTTGGGACCGGAAGACCATGGTCCTCCGCCCGTTCGCGGGCCCTTTGGACAGCCCTTAGTTGTTCCTGGGGATCGCCGCTTTTGAAGGCTTCCTCCCAGTCCTCTTGTTTATTAAAAGGAGCATTTCGTAACGCAGAACGTTGCCAGAGCATGTGTGCTAGCGAGCAATCAAATAGAAAGAGAAATAATACAGGCCTATTTTATTCACACAAGGGAAGCTTGCGTTAGCGCACCTTCTATCGTCCTATCTGAAAAAAAAAAATAGATTTCTTGAAAACAGGCATGTCAACTTAGATATGATACCGTGCATGTGGTTGACGTGGACGGTGACGCTTTCACTTTGCACAACGTGTGTTTTTTTTCGTTTGGCTTATTTTCTTTTCTTTTTTCCTGTGTCATATATAAGGAAGAGTGTGGCACGAAAATGAACAGTTGTTAGTACGCGCTTCACCCGGTGTGTGGCTTTTTCCGTTTTAAAATCGTCCAGTTCCTGGCAGCGCGAACATGCCATGTACAGTTATCGAAATGTAATTAAAAACAAAGAAGGTTTGTGTATAAATATCACTTGTGCTGTTAATAGGGAGGCAATCGCCGGGCACATTCCAAGGGCTGACGTATGAGCCCCCCGAAACGCAGCACGAAAGTGTGGACAATTTAGAGGAGTTCCTTTTAGTGCGCCAGCGGAAGCCGGTTTTGATCTAAAGGCCGCATCAGAGCCAAGAGTTGATAACACAAACAAAATGTATTCTCAGTTAAGGCAGTACAATCATCACACACACATGCACACAAGGCTGGTATCAGTTACAGCTCACAGTATATGGTATGGTATGGTAAACTTTATTGAGGTCCTGCAGGACGCGTCTCAACACGTAGCGGGCCGCTCCCACGTAGGGACCGGAAGGCCAAGCCTCTCGGCCGCATCGTGGGCCTGCTGGACAGCCCAGAGTTGTTCAGCCAGAAGGCGGCTACGGAGGGCCACATCCCACCTGGCCGAGTTATTATCGACTGTAGAGTGTGACCGGGCACACCGCCAGAGCATGTGTTCTAAAGTGGATATTTCTCCGCACGAGGGACAAGAACTGTCGTTATAAATATCGGGATAGATTCTGTGTAGGAGACACGGGTTCGGATATGTATTCGTTTGCAAAAGCCGTAGTGTGAGGGCCTGAGCTCTGTTGAGCCGCGGATGAGGAAGAGAGTAAATTCTGCGAGCGAGGTAGAAATATTTTGTAATCTCGTTGTAGGTAGAAGGAGTGTCCCTGTTCTCGGTGGAGTCGCCTCCAAGCTGTCCGGGGGAAGCGCGGTAGGTTAGGTCGCGCGCAGCCCCATGAGCCGACTCATTGAGGTTGGGGGGAACACCCTCTATCTGACCCTGATGTGCGGGGAACCAACAAATGAAGTGGTGTGTGATTTCCTTACCCTCGAGGAGCCGAAGGGCCTGCTTAGGAATAACGCCTTTTTCAAATGCTCGTACTGCTGACCTCGAGTCGCTATAAATAGCGTCTCGCGTGTCATCAAGCAAGGCTAGTGCAATTGCCATTTGTTCCGCAATTTCTGAGTTCCTGGCCCGAACCGAGGCAGCATTGGTAATTTGTTGGTTAGAATCAATGGTTACAATTGAAAAGGCTTGGCGTCCTCTATAGGAGGCAGCGTCTACAAAGCTGACCTGTCGCTGATCACTGTATATTTGCTTAAGGATGTTAGCAGCTCTTGCTTTTCTTCTACCACGGTTATAATCGGGGTGCATGTTTCTAGGGATAGGCGCCACCGTAATGCTTTCGCGAACAGAATGAGGAATGTTGGAAAAGTCTCCTGCGATCACATCGGGGCAATGACCGAGATCCCGTAGGATGCATCTACCCGCTTTGGTAGTAGTGAGACGCGCTAGTTGTGCGCGTTCCTGAGCTTCCGCGATCTCCTCTAGGGTGTTGTGAATGCCGAGCTGAAGTAAACGCTCTGTGTGAGCAAAAATAGGTATTCCAAGAACTCGCTTGGTGACTTTTCTAAGCAGTGTGTTCAGTTTGTCTCTCTCTGCCCGCTTCCAGCGGTGCATAGCTGCTACGTACGTGATGTGGCAGAGCACAAAGGCATGCATTAAACGAAGGAGATTGTCCTCCTTGAGTCCACAATGTCGATTGGAAACCCTCCGAATAAGATGAACGGCGTTATCTGTTTTGGCAACAAGCTTGGCTATAGTCTTACAGTTCGAGCCGCCCGACTCAATGGTCATGCCTAAGATATTGATTGAATCAACTCTGGGTATGTGGCCGCCACTCTTAGTGAATAGCTTAATGTTGGTATTCTCGAGGGGTACCCAGCCCTTAGGCCGCCGACCGCATTTTTTGGGTCGATATAAAAGGAGCTCTGATTTCGACGAAGAGCATCTAAGGCCTGAGGGTTCGAGATAGGCTTCGATGACGTCTATGGCTTCCTGAAGAGCACTCTCTACCTGACCATCGCTACCACCGGTGGACCATATAGTGATGTCATCAGCATACATCGTATGTCCGATGCCCTCAATTCTGAGAAGCCTTCTGCAAAGACCAATCATGGCAATGTTGAATAATGAGGGTGAGATAACGGCACCCTGTGGTGTACCTTTCTCCCCCAGATCTAGCGGTTGCGATACAAGTTCAGCAACTTTGAGAGTAGCTTTCCTGTCAGTGAGGAAGGACCTAACGTAGTTATAAAAGCGTTTGCCTAGATTAAGGGAAGATATTGAGGCTAAAATATGCGAGTGAAGTATGTTATCAAAAGCTTTTTCAAGATCGAGGCCTAGAATGGCTCGTGTGTCACTGGAGTTGCTATCAATAATCTGATGTTTAATTAATTTCATGGCGTCCTGTGTAGATAGACCTGCTCTAAATCCGATCATAGTATAGGGGTAAATGTCATTATCCTCCAAAAACCGCGAGAGTCGGTTGAGAACCGCATGCTCTGCAATTTTGCCCACGCAGGATGTAAGCGAAATGGGTCGCAGACTGTCAATGCTGGGCGTTTTTCCCGGCTTGGGGATGAGGACTGTAACAGCAGTCTTCCAAGCTAAAGGGACGTTTCCGTTCTTCCAAATTTCATTAATTTCATCCGTGAGGTATTCCACTGACTTATCATCTAAGTTGCGCAATGTTTTATTTGAAATACCATCCGCGCCCGATGCAGATCGGCCATTGAGTCCATGCAGGGCCCGACGGATTTCCTCTACTCCAAACTCCGCATCAAGAAAGGTGTTATCCTGACCTTGGTAGTCAGGATGCGCTGGAGACTGACCTGATTTGACTGGTAGGTATTTGCTAGCCAAATTACGTATCAACTCCTCCTCAGAAGTTTCTCGTACGGCTTTGTGTATGGTTCTGGCAATAACATGCCTCTGATTGGATTTGGTATTAGTTTCATTGAGTAAGTGCTTGAGTAAGTTCCAATTTCTGCCGTTACGCATTTGACCATCTACGGAATTGCAGACCGCATCCCACTGTTGTTTCGAGAGGATCCTGCAATGCTCTTCAATGTTTCTGTTAATCTCAGATACCTTTTTGCGAAGCCTACGATTGAGACGCTGTCTCTTCCACCTCTTAAGAAGGGACTGTTTGGCCTCTAGTAGGTGAGCTAATCGACTGTCCATTGTTTCGACGGGGAGGTCGGTGCATATCTTTGAGGTAGCGCGCCTGACGTCCTCTCGAACCTGAGTCATCCATTGTTCTAGGGTGGGCCTAGAGTCGGAAGGGGGTCTGTCGTCCCGCAGCTTACGAAATTTGTCCCAATCCGTGTAAAAGAGATCGCGCAGTTTTCTTCCTGCGATGGAAAACTGAGTCGCATTGATATAATGATCGCTGCCAAAGTCCTCAGCCAAATTATGCCATTTAGCTTCGGCAATGTTTTTTACAAAAGTTAGATCAGGGGTAGAGTCCCTACATGAGGACGTACCGATAACTGAGATGGTGTTTAAGCACACGGGAACAAAGCAAACAGATCAAGCGCTACAAATGCAATCTCATGCATTACAACCTATTGAAGAACACTTAAGTCCTGAATATTCAACAACGTATCCAGTCCACAATTCTTGTACGTAACTTGAATGGTTCTCTTCCAAGAAACACTCACGCAAACTCCAGCGCTGATCGTCGTTGCTCCTTCAGTCGTCGGTCCCGAATGTTTCTCTTCCACGAAACACTAACGTAACTTGTCACTGCTCACACGGCGTCGTCATCCGATTCTTCCATATCGACGATCGACTGAACGCACAACATCACAAACACGCCTTCTTTGGCTGGCGCAGCGACACTCAACATAACTTGACCATATCCGGACCGACTGACTGCTCGCTGGTCGTCGGTGCACGCTTATATTCCCTCTCTACCGGGTTCCAGAAGCGTCTAGTGTGTTCTTTGGCGTGCAGCACAGCCAAGGCTAGGGAAAGGGCGAGACTCTTCTCGACGGTTCCAATCGCGACGGCGTCGCTCGGCGTTGCATCATCTTTCCTTCGAGATCTTTCTAGACTTTGCCAGGCGTTTGATTTCACTGTCTGCGGCTGTTTCGATTGGGTGAGGAGGATGCGGTGCGTCGGCGTGTTTTGATACTTATTTTTTTTTTTGTTGCACGCGCTTATTGAGCGAACGGCTGGCGCCGTGCTTTCCCGCTGTCGTCTGAAAGCGGCCGCGCGCGTGCCTTATTGATGCGCTCGTTGGTGACAATAAACAAGGAACCTTCCTTGAGAGAGGTTTACGCGACAACCTACATGCAAAAGACTTGTCGCTTGGCCTCCGCTTGCTTCCCTTTCCCGACAGCCCTTGGCGACAGATATTGTTCAGCGACGCTTCTCAACACTGTACGCCACAGGGGAACTCGTGATGTTCCACAGTGGCGTATTTTCTGGCATTTGAATCGCAGAGCGACGCGCAATAGTTTTGCTGCCTCACACCGCAAAAAAAAGAAAAAAAGCTGGCTGCCACACACACGCCCACCAAAGAAACCTAGACCAGCACGGGAAACGCGAAGAAAACTCGCTCTCACACAAGATCACACGAAAAAGCACACGAAAAAGCAGACGAACGATCAGAAATCCGGAAGCAACCACACAGTGACACGAACCGGAGTGCGCCTTGTGTCCCCGAACAGTGACGTCCTCTCTAAAAACAGCGGCCGCAAATATCAACTCAGCCGAGACGCGCTCGCCCATTGAGGGCGCCGCGACGCAGCAGGCCGCACAAGAATATTTGACCAGAAACCATTTTGGTCCCGTCTTTATCGCACTGCCTACCTTCTGTGTCCAACGATAGCAGAAATTTCCGAAGCACAATTTCAAACCAATATATTCCCTAATGATGTGCTAACTTAAAGGAAGTGCAGTAAGGTAGAAAAAAAAGGAGATGCCTTTTTTTATATTAGAGATGCCTTTTGTGTTGAATATATATTTTCACAAAGCATTCAGAAAAACCGGAGCGCGTTCAGGGGCTTTTTAACGGGGATATTATGACTGCACCAAACTTTATTTGACTCCAAATGCGCAGTCTAAGGTCCGTATAAGTATAACTAGGGCTCTCACCAAACGCCAGAGGACGCAAGCGCGAAAAAAAAAAAGTTGTCATCAATCCAACAGAATTGTTTTTACAAAATAATAATTATGCGCCCAAAGTTGGCAGGTTCTTTATACATAAAAAAATCACAGCATATCCACGGAGTGAATGATGATGGGTGGGCGAAGCTGCGGAGGTTCATCGGTAAACCATGAATCTTCCGTGAATTCTGCCCAGTACATCATCACCGATGTGAGATCGGGCGCGTTTATACTAAAGGTTAGATGAGTTATGACGACTTGCAGCTCACTTTAGTTTTACATGTACGCTGTGAATTTTCATTGTTTAGAAAACCATTGCTTTAGAAAAATCTGGCGTCTTTCGTTAAGCAGCTGGCGTCTTTTCGTTTTGCTTTAGAAACATCTGGCGTTCTTTCGTTCTGCTTTTACAAAACATCTGGCGTCTTTCGTTGGTTTATTTCATCAATCAACGGCGTTTTGAACAAATTTTTTATTGTTTAATCACGCACAGGAGAAATCTCACCAGGCACTACCTTGGAGGTAAACAATGGCTGCTAATGGGAATGAGAGACAGAAGTCGGCTTTTAGCTAACACTTACACTTCTACTTCTACTAACGTTTCCTACTGGAACATGCCAATGGCTGCTAATGGGGAATGAGAGACAGAAGAATTCGGCTTTTAGTTAACGCGCACGCTGCGAATTTTTTATTGTTCAACAACGCACAGGAAAAATCTCCCACCGGCACCACCTTGGAGGTCAAAGCGTAAGACTTGTTACGGACTACGACTACTACTACTACTACTGCTACGACGACGACGACTACGAGGGACGAACGGGTGCCGCCTTAAGGAGCTTCGCCCCTAAAACAATTTACTCAGCACACCTTACTTGGTTATTTTTATTTAGCCGTACTGTCATAAACACCATCTCAATACGACAAACCCATGCATGACAGCGGGAAAGTTTCGTCCACGTGGGCTGCGTCGGTGTTTTCGTGTGTGAGACAACAGGTGAGGCACGTTTGCAAGCAAAGCTTGTAGAATGACGTTGTTGTTGGGCTAGTTGGGTCATTTATTCAGAAAGAGGTGACAACTGTGCAAATAAGACACCATGTAACATAGAAACCCGCACGCACACACACGTTGCTCTTCGTGTGTGTGCGTGTTTCTGTTTCTTGCCTGGTGTCTTATTCGCGCAGTTTCAACCTTTTTCTGAAGGTTGTAAGGACGGCGAGGTTCGCTAAAAATCAGTTTGCGGCTCTATGCGGCAGCTAGACGTGAACATTGTGCAACATATGCGTCAAGCCGAGGCGACGCGTGCTGCGTCTGCCACCGATGCGAGCGTCTGTGCGCTGAGCTCGGTGCGAAATATTGAGGAGCGTTCGCTGGTCGTCGCATGCTTCACGGTGCGTATCCCGAAGCCTCGGACCACGAATAAATCCTGGTCGTGTGGTTTCTGTACGCTCTTTTTTTTTTCAGTGCATTATTTCGGTGAAACGCAGTCGCGACTCGCGACTTCATTGTTATGTGTATTTCACTTCTTCCTTCTTCAACTTTGTGCGCTGTGTTTTTGCCAGAGATCCTTACGGCCCAGTGTGTCATACTTCACCAACTTCTGCCAACTCTAGCGATGTGTGCGTTGTCTGTGTTCTCTCTGTATTTGTTACAATTTATTTGTAAGCCGAGAGGCATTTGTTGTCTACCTTGCATTTCTGTGCGGTGCTGTTCTCATTGTGTGCTTTTATATGCTCAGCCTCTACCTTGCCTTGTAATAAAAACATTGTGGATACTCTGTGTCTTTGATTGATATGTAGATTGAGCGCTTGTTCTACTAGAAAACACGAGCGCGATAAATGAAGCCGTAGTGAATTATGATTTCCTGGATCTCTTTTATTATAACTTAATCAAAAAAATTACGTCACGACATCAATTCGCACGAATCATTGAACTATACAAAATAGGGAATCGTAAATTGAAAACGACAAACAATAGCTTTGCCATTTGGGCGAAGAAATAAGTAACTTTCGACATAGCGAAACGTGGTTACGCACAGTAATTCAAAATTCGCGCCAGTGAAACCGAAACAGGAAGCGCAGGCCACTTGCTCTCACCAACCACCAGGTGCGCTAGGGTCGATTGGGCCGCTGGGGTCTATGGGAGTGCCCACTCTTTCTCTATGCCATAGTTCATTAACTATCAGAAACTAGATTTCCTCTAACAGTTCTACCTTCGTAGAGGGCATAGTTCTCGGAAACATTCATCTTTTATTCTGAACACAGCAGATCATACAGTACGCTAATTCGTCAACAACTTTCTGTAAACACACTCGATCACATAAGTGCGTCTTCAGCATCAGTACTATTCGGTTTGTTAACTCACACGACCAGCTTCGTCTGCTCCGCAGGAAACTTCTTTACGTTGCGTGGTGTAGACGAAGAAGAAGCGGTTGAAGAACGGTGTGTGGAGTAGGTGGTGCTTGACTGTGTGTCGTCTCGTCATCTGCGCTGATTCATTTGTCTGTGAATATGCCTAATTCATCCGACATGTCGGCATACAGACGTCTATCATCAATACGGTACCACTACCGCGAAGCTTCATCATAGCAATACATTGGTTCGTTCTATATTCCACGCATATGGCGTTTTCGTGCTTTTCATGTATGGGCACAGTGCTGGTACACAATATATACCTTGCATTGGAAGACGTTCAAGTATGGTGCATATTATATATTTTTTGCACCGCTGCGTGCAGTTTGTTTGTGCGACACGTGCTGTGCACATGTCGACACACCCTGATTTGTTCTCAGTGAACCCCATTTCCTTATCTTGCTCACAAACCTCCTGTAAATTTCTTATTTAGATAAAATAACGCAGTGACTATTCTGTGGTCCAGACCACAGAATAGAGTGCAGCTTTATTCTGTGTACCAGACCACAGAATAGAGTGCAGCTTTATTCTGTGGTCCACACAATAAACTTGCGCGCTGTGGGCTGTGCGGAAATGTTCTGTAGCTCAAGCAGCCCACCTCGCTTGACGACGGTTTTCTGTCACAAATTGCAAGGGTTCATTCTGTGGTCTGGTCTACAGAACAGGCGCTGTTAATGCCCTCAGAAGGAACTGAACCCACCCCATGAAGACTTCGATTTGCCAACGCTCGAGCTCGCTTGACGACAGCTTCTCTCGCGAATCTCAATATGTGCTCGCCGTTTTGTGAATCGCTATTGAAGACGCGTATGCGCGAAAGATTCCAATGTTTTGACATATGCCAGTATTGATATCAGCCGCAGATAAACTTGTTATTGTGAACGGAAGCAGCAAAACGGAGGCGTATAATGATAACAAATGACAACGGTTCTAAAATTTCGTGAACCTGATCTATCGCATGCGGAACACTAAAGTCACTTTCACCACAGCACGTTTGTGTCATGTGAAAAAGTGCACAAACATTTGCACGGGAGACTCGAACTTTGAGCAATCCTTCTGAATGGGCGCGGCCATAAATCACCCGTAAAAGAACGCTAATGCCACCGCGAAAAGAAAACAATAATAACAAATGACAGCGTGTATAAAATTTTCTGGCCTTGATCCATCGAGTACGCAACGCTTAAGCCACTTTCGCCGCAGTACACCTGTGTCAAGCAAAAAAAAAAAGCGCAGTAAGATTGGCGAGAACCTACTAGTTGTCACTGGACACAGCACATTTTGTCACTTAATTAGATACACTGGCATGCGCCGTATAATTACGAGTACTTGTATGATCGTCAACGTCTGAAAACTTTACAGAAACAGCTAAAATAGCCCCTTGCCAATCTCAGTGCACTTTTTTTGCACGACATTAATGCACTGCGGTGAAAGTGACTGAAGTGTGTCCTGACGCGAGAGATCAGGGCCAGACTATTTTAGTAGTGTCGCCCTCTGTCGTTATGATTCCCTTCTCGCGGTGGCGTTGACGCTGTTCTTAAGATCTGTGGCTGTGTTCGCACAATCGGGGGGATCGCTCAAAGTTTGAGACTCCCGTGCAGATCTTAGTGCACATTTTCTTTTTGCATGACACAGATGTACTGTGGTGAAAGTGACTTAAGTGTTCCGCTCTCGATAGATCAGGTCCAGAAATTTTTAGAACCGCTGTCATTTGTTATTATACGCCTTCTTTTTGCTCCTTCAATTCACGACAAGTTTACCTGCTTTGGCATGTCAGACCAGCAAGCATGCCAAATGTGGGCTTCGCCTTCGTATTTCGAACCTTTCACGCATAAGCGTCTTCTATATCGCGTACTATGCCCGGACATGGCCTCCTTGGTCCGGACTTATTCACAAAGCTGTGAGCGAATATTGCGATTCGCGAGAGAAGCTGTCGTCGAGAGGAGGGCGCAGTGCTTATTCTGTGAATTAGACCACAGAATAAACCCTACCAATTTGTGAGAGAAACCCGTCGTCAAGAGAGGTGGGCTGTTCGGGCTACAGCGATGTCTGGTGCGCACGGTCCACAGTACAAGTCTAGGGTGGCTCTAACAAGTCTCTTTGGTGTGGTCCACAAAATAAAGCTGCACTTTATAAAGCTGCACTTTATTTTGTGGTCTAGTTCACAGAACAAAGCTGCAGTTTACCCTGTGGTCTGGTCCACAGAATAGATTGGGACTCTATTCTGTGGTCTGGCGCGCAGAAACCGTCGTCAAGAGAGGTGGGCTGCTTGGGCTACAGAACATTTCAGCACAGCCCACAGCGCGCAAGTTTATTGTGTGGTCCACAGAATAAAGCTGCACTCTATTCTGTGGTCTGGTCCACAGAATAAAGCTGCACTCTATTCTGTGGTCTGGACCACAGAATAGTCACTGCGATAAAATAACGGTGCATTACAGCAGCTGTAATAAAAAGAAATAAAGAGATTACCACTGTTAGGTTCGCGGAAGTTTGTGTAGCGTGCTATCGCCTGCTTGTAAAGAAAAATCACAGAACATGCCAATTAGCAGCATACATTTTTCATAGTATTCTGAAAAAGTATTCTCTCAACACGCAGGCAACTTGGCTCCAGCGAAACTAGGCATTTATCTCATTGGGGAGAACTTATAAAAGCAGTGGTACCCACTTGTATAGCTACTCTAAGCATATGACTTAAGCGGCGATTTCCAGACGTTGTGACTCCTTGCTGTGATTCGTTTGTTCGAGATTGATTTCAAGTTCAGGTTTAAATTTTCATGTAAATAGCCTAGCATACTGAGTGACGGAACGAGTCATTAAAGTCCATGAAACATTAGGCGCAGTTTGCAACTAAACTCAGTATTGGTACGTAGCTTTGTTTTATTTCAACTTCGTATTTCGTACAATCTCAGATTTCATCACTCAGTGCTCAAACAAATGAGGAACTCGCTCTGAGTGACTTGCGCGTCTCATTTTCCGTCGGTCGGTTCTTTACCATCCGTACCGGCTGCAGATTGGAAACTTCGCGTTCTCGCAGCTTCATTAACCCTCAGCAGCTTGGAGTGGCCGTTACTACGCGTATTTCGTGGTCTACGTGAAGGTGAATTATATGGCTTGATACTGTAACCATCAGACGACATGTTTTATACTGTAGTTATGTACTATTATACTATAGCTAGCACACATTCCTAGTCGGTAGCAGTAATTTGCGTTATGCTAATGCAGGACACAGAGTCACAATGAAGAGGTACTCGAAAGCTGATCCAGACGGTTCCTCACCGAATGGGCCCGTAAGCATCTTGTAATGAAACGTGGTATGTTTACATAAAATGCAGAACGTATGGAAACTTGAGGTGTATTCTGCAATGCAGAAACGGATACGGCACTAAATTGGTAAGCTCAACTAGTTTGTTGGTGTTCGTGATCAAAATTTCGTGCAGCACGCGAGAGTGCTGCATGAATTTTTGATCATGAACGGATACGTCGCATAAGTTTACCGTGTAAGGTGGTTACACGATTCCTGTGTTGCATTGCCGGCACGTATTCAGAGATATAGATCTTGCCTTCCCACATAGTGTGTACTTTTTTCGTATGCCTGTGATGTTTTCTCCGCCATTCAATCAACCTTTACATTCGAAAAGGGGGTTGCGTCATTTGAGCGGCAGCTGCGAACTTTGATGATATTGGCACGGTGGCGAGCGCTGGCGCGTGCGCTATCTCAACAGACATCAGCGTACGGCTCGTACACCGCTGCATGCACTGTGCCCTTCCCGCTTACTTCGTGTTGAGAGGACAGAAAGCCCGAAAGGCGCTTCGCTTCCCGAAGCGGCAGTATTCCCTTACAACAGCGTTTGGTGTTGGTCCAAAAAAGTTAGCTTCATTGATGTCGCTGCCGTTATTGCGTGTGGCCTTCAGATGAGCATTTCTTTTGTATTTTTCTATTTGCATTAATTTTAATATATTGGGCGAGAAAGCCTAAGAAATACCCACAATAATGTCGTCGTTTTTGCACGTACTTATATGCATATACCAGACTGGTCAGAGGTTTCAGCTCGGCTAAATAACGATGATTCTGCCTGTAACACGCAACGCTTTTAAAGTGCCTCGTAGTATCACACTTACGAGCCTTTGTTTTACCCGTCTACATAAATATATGTTTTAAAATTGTAAAATTTTCATGAAGAAAGACAGCGGCGAAAAATAATAACGCTCTTGCCATTAACATGCGAACACACGGTGTTTTCCACCAAAACAAGTAATGGTCAATTCAAAACACCGATTGCCTTTGACACACCAAATCAACAATATTCATCCATATCGCCTTTTTATTCACTTCAAGCACCCATTATAACCCATGCAATACTGTGGAGCTATACAGCATCTATGCTTTTTTGTTTTTGTTTTTTCAGTAGGGCGAAGATCTTGGAGCCCTGCAGTCTGAAGAAACCCCATAAAGGCGGTACACAAAACAGTCATTACAAATTTAGAGCATCCCGCATGCACACAAGAAAAAACATTACTTCCAAGCAGGAAGGACACGTGTACTTTGTTCTACCGGACTTGTCGCCGCTTTCTCAACCTCGATGGGATCGACGAAGCATCAAAAAACGTACAGAACTCCTTAAGCGTAAGTGGATAAGGAAAAGCATCCGCAGCTGCCATACTTAGGAAGCACGTAGCGCCTATTCAGCTTAGGACGGTACTGAGCGACCATGCAGACATAAGCGAACAGTAGAGCAAGCAATATTCCTCGGACTGTAAACAGTAGCCGCACGTATCCGACTTAACTGCTGCAGTTTGTTTTGTAAAGAATCTCCCTTCATCTACTTTTATCTGTGAAAAAAAAACAAAGTATATTTTATGTCCTAGGAAACAAAAGCTTGAACCAAGGCTCATGCGAACAAGCGCTGCAATGGAAATTCAATCGATACATGGCCAAGTGCGGGGAAAAGAAGCCGTCCAGAATATTTTGTTTCAGGAAGTGTTCCTTTATTACAGCATAAAGACTGGCTATGAGCCCCAGCGGACCCATGGCGCATGTGCAAGCTTTTACGTTTGGGAACGTAGAATGGTGCTCATATTGGTCGCGTGGGACCCTTTCAGAACAAGAGATGGGTTACTGTAGCAGAACCCACGTGTGCGCGAGATGCCAGGGTCTTTCGACATACCCTCCTTTGATGAACAACTGAGTACGGTAAATCTCTAAGTAATAAATGAATCGTTGAAAGAAATGTGTCATTGTACTCGAATAAGCAGTGAACATTTATTTTTCAGCTATCAAAGGCAAAACACTACAGGCTGATAGAGCTACAGGTATGTTCAAGTAATCTTTAACGCGAACGTTTAGAATGTGAATTCTTGTATTGTCTTCAGTTGATGCCCGTTTGTTTCAAACAAGTTCTTGCGCCAACATCTATCTGAAAAGCAGTAACTTGTGATGCGTGCAGCCATTCTGAGTGCAGATATCAGGCACCCCTGAAACGCGTACACTGAGAGTACTTGTACACGAAATTTTAATTTGGTGTATACAGTATCCTACGCGTGCCGCAGACAGTGACTTCGCCACTTTGAGACGCTAGTCGATAAATTGCAGGTGGCACCACAGAACGGGCACAATGTGCGTCTACGCTTCCACTTATTACTTTGCATCGATGCATCTGCATTATTTCGAAGTAGTATTATATGCACTAACTATTCAACACCGCGGGTGCTTGTGGAACCTGTCGAATGTTTGTTTTTCGGAAGCTACAGGGAAACAGACTTCAACCGAAACATTTAGGCGCGCTTTTTGTTTTTCATTCTTGTTGTGATCGCTTGGTCTTTTATTTTTGCTAACCTCATATCTACAATGTCACTTCCCATACCTACATTTTATCAGAGGTTTTCAAAGTTCCTTCCCAAATTTGGAATTCCAAATTTCAGGTCAGACTTCAGGCAAATAAAGCATTGTGATGCCTACAGAAAGAACTGGTAAGCCAGCATCGTATAGAAAGCTCCTGGCTGCACTTGCGTGTGTTACTTTCGGAGGAGCGTCATACGAAGAAGTCAGAAAAAAAATATTCAAAATTTTTTATAAGTATACAGGATGAAGATGTCTCGCCGCATTGTGAGTCACAAAGAAAATAGTATATATAAACAATCCGCGAAGTGAAGGAATTGTCATATTTGAAAGACGAGCCTTGGAAGGACAAGTCGGAGTCGGAATCTCAAATGACAAAGCCGGTTTCGGTCGTTTCTTATAATTTTTATTACTTCCATGTCTTCCTTGTCAAAATAAGCTTTTTTGTTGTTGATGTTCACGAGAATCGTATGTTGCAACAACGGGAGCTGTTTTGCCACGAAAGAGGAGTGCATTTGCTTTTTCGCGTTCAATTACCAACACTGCCTGGGAACCTCCCAACTCAGACCATATTTTGCTTCGGGTTCCGCTTCTAACTCGGCTACGTCTCAGCCATTCGAACCACTCTTCGAACAACTCTTTAGTCAAGGGGCCTCTGCTAACGTTTTTTAAATCTCCTCAGACAAGCAGAACTGAACTCTCTGGAAAGCAGATGTAACATATAGAGGCACATAAAACGTGACTTCATTTTCCATTCAAAACTGGCTGCCTTAAACAGCGACTAAACTTCTTCCCGTTTCCTGTATAGCCGTGGGGCCTACAATGAATTTCCCGAAGTAATGGCTGTTTAAAGTCATAAAATCTGACTGAAGGCTGAAAAAGCAAAAAAAACATGACCAACGTTTGACAACGGTCCTTTCAAAATTATGTTGCCAACATTAATATCCCGGACGTTTAATCGTCTTGTGCTAAGGATTGAATCAGGATTGGCAAAGTAGAAGAAAGGGAGCAATATTTTAATCCTAGCAGCGTCTGTAAGTGGTGTTTGTATCCTTGCAGTGACAAACCATTAAAGGGACAACATTTCTTTTTTAACTAGCAACATAAGTTAGAATATTCACTCATATAAGAGGCAGCTCTTTAAACGCCAAGGCAATTTCTTTTAAATCGTATTTTAACTAACTGAATTTAAGAAGTTTAAACTACTCAATGCATAATCGAGCCTTTTTTTTATTGAAATAGAAAATAAATGAAGGAGTTGTCACCATTGCTTGATGACGGCTACCCCTTTCCACATAGTTGTTAAGATAACAGAATAAATAATATATATATATATATGTATATATATATATATATATATATATATATATATATATATATATATATATATATATATATATATATATATATATATATATATATATATATATATATATATATATATCTACAGTCGTATAAGTTCAAGAACTCAGTAGCCATCGCAAATATTAGTGTCTTCAAAATAACGCTGGAGCACTTTCATTGCTTTACGGTTTATCCTAGTCGGCCATAGGCCTAGTATTTTCGCTAAGGAAAACGTTCCTTAAATTATGCCCATCAGCAGCCCTTTCCTTTTTCTTTGTCAAAACTTTCGAAGGAATCTTCGCACTTTCTGCAAGAGAAACACAATAATACGCAATTTATAAAATATTTTGTATCAATATGTGTCCCTGTATTGCCCTACTACAAATGTCTAAATTCTTTTTTTTTACTTCTTGGCAGAAAAAAATTCAGCAGATCCCACGTACCGTGGGAATCGATGTTATGCGAAGCATGCTGCGGGATCGTGACTGTGGCGTAATTTTTTACATTGAGCGAAACGTCATGAAATGAGGCTAAATATATACGCAAATGATATACGCACATATACATCTCGAAGAGCCACACATGTGTTATTAAGCCAGTAGTTCACAGTTGCGTAACGATGCCAACAGCAAGATGGTACTAAGAACACCAGACGCGGTAAGCTGATATGTAATGAATATACTTCTGCGTTATGATGGAGAACGCAGGCACGTTTCACAAACCCGTGTGCATGTGTAGAAGTAGCTCATGAGAGTTCTCAGGTAGATGACGGCGAGCGGAATGCAATTGTTATTGTAACGGATGTGCGCAACGCGGACCTTGCCGATTCCACTGCTTGTCTCTGGTGTTCTGTGCCTGGCGGCCGGCGAAGTGAGATTGGCCTACGTTGAAGTTGTGCATCGCCGTGTTCTTATATGTGCCCACGCCTCCACAACTACAATGAAGCAGCTTGCTACACAGTGGGCTCATAGCACAGGCTTCACAAATTGCTAACACGCCAGTTTCTGTGAGCAGAGCGTCTGTTTCGAGGTAGTGCACGTGCGCGTGCAGAAACTATGTGTAGAGCGGCGAGCGTGAGGTGATTATTGTGGTTG
The DNA here is from genome assembly GCF_013339695.2 of Rhipicephalus sanguineus. Lineage (NCBI taxonomy): Eukaryota > Metazoa > Arthropoda > Arachnida > Ixodida > Ixodidae > Rhipicephalus > Rhipicephalus sanguineus. The sequence continues at coordinate 21,885,495 of NC_051180.1, forward strand.
TGGCGTCGAATGACGGTGGTAACCCGGTCCAAGGCAATGTCTAGAGGCCTGTTTGCTAGTTGGGTCATGTCGTCGATAGACTGTCTGACGCTAGAGCCGACGACATGTCGGAACTTGAAGTCACCTTTTGCGTTGGTGAGGTATAGACCGTCGAGGCTGGTAGCCCTGGGAAGTGCTACGTAGGCCAACTTCAGTGGTTGGCGCTTATCTTATCCGTAAACATACATAGCCGTTTGTGGCCCTTTGGGATTAATACAGAGTTATGCCGTTTGCTTGCGCAAGGAGGAAACCTTGTCCTCTTACACGAGATATTTTTCTGGTGTATATCGTGGTTGTGGTGGTGCGCATTACCACGGGCACCTATTTCACTTCTCTTGAGGGGTGTGCGGTAGTGATATGCTACGTCCTGGCTGGTACAAAGATGCCTACCGTCGACGTTGTAAATTGAAGCCAGAGTCACACGAGGTTGCCGTGTTCGTCACGATCGATGCACCAGAAGGTTCCCATGTTTCTATTTACGAGGCCGTCGCTTAAATCGATGTTTGCCGTGGTCATGTACGGCTTGCCGATGCTCAGGCAAATTGAGGCCGGCAAGCCACCCATGTCGCTTGCGTTCATCTGGGCCACCTTGGTCAGGGCACCGCTGTGTACCTGCTAGTTTTAATAGCCGGTTTTTTCATCCCATGTGGGATGACCTAACACGTTGTCCGTAGCGTCGCGGCAACATGCGTTACAGCGGTCGACGTCCGCATTGCTGTAGTATAACCGTATGCCGTCAGGGCATTTAGCGGTGTCTTCTTCGCGTGTCACAAGTGGCTGTCAATCAATCTGATATCATACTCGGTTAGCATGAGGCCAGCGCTCAGCCTCATAAGAAATTAAGAGAACGCTGCGTCAATCTGGCGGGCCACGGGGATGAGTGGACAGCAGTCGAGCGTCTTCCAGGGGGTTCTGCCTTCAGCTCCCTCACTTGCCTCGCGTTTCAGTGTGTATGTTGGCGGTTACTGTATTGATTGAGACTGGCAATCACCTGTGGCACATACTAGCACAACATGAACTGTGGTGTGCAGGTATGTGACACACGTGTCTGAGGGAAATGATTTCATCACGTACGCGACGGGCGTTTTGCGTTATTGATGTCACGACCAGTGAATCGTGTTAGTCCTACACTGATCCCCTGCTATGCCAATCGTGGTATATTACAAGTTGTGGATACGACCAGGAGAGCGCCGAGACGTAGGCGGCTATTTAGATAGATAGATAGATAGATAGATAGATAGATAGATAGATAGATAGATAGATAGATAGATAGATAGATAGATAGATAGATAGATAGATAGATAGATAGATAGATAGATAGATAGATAGATAGATAGATAGATAGATAGATAGATAGATAGATAGATAGATAGATAGATAGATAGATAGATAGATAGATAGATAGATAGATAGATAGATAGATAGATAGATAGATAGATAGATAGATAGATGTCTTCACCTTATAAGGTGCGTTCCATGGCGTTCCATGGCCCTCAAGCTATCAAATAAATGAATCAATTAATCTTGACTTATTACATAGAAACGAGTATGGCACGCACAGAGGCGCCATTAGCTGATCTAAAGCAGCTTCTCTCCGTTTGGTCGTGGCCGTTACCATGCGTGTAGTTGGTGGTCGCTCGCAAGTGTGTGAGAGTATTGCACGTCGGTTGACCTGTTGCGTCAAGAAAAGAACCTGGCCCGGAACCTGGCAGTTAGTTACAGTTTTCCTGGCGGCGAGGGTAAACCTTGCGTGGCTATTCAAACTAGGGTAATCCATATTTGGTTACAGCGACCAAGCACAGCTGGCGTCCGTGTTTCCATCGCGCCTCGCGGCGTCCCCTCGTTGTGCTCGATGACGAGCGGCTGGTATTGCTGCCACACAAACTTACTTCTTGGGTAATAGGAACCCCTTTTGACTTGATCGCCCCAAAAATGCGGGGCGCACCGATGCAGCCAGCTTTTCGCAAAACAAAATAGACAACTTTCCCAAGTACAACGGGATTCGCTCGGAAAACACCAACACGAAAGTAACTAACATTTCACCGTTCTTGGTGTCGAGATGCCTTACGGAAACCATCGGCAGCGGATACAAGGCCATCAAAATGGCAAGTGGAGATTTATTAATTGAAGTCAAGGCCAATTGTCAATACGAAAAACAACCCATCCTTGTTGCATTCGGAGATTCGCCAATCTCGGTTACCCAACACAGAACTATGAACACTGTCAAAGGTGTTGTTTCAGACGACGACTTTTTTGACCTCACCGAAGAAGAAATCTCGGATGGGTGGAAGTGCGAAAATGTGATCAGCGTGCAACAAAGAACTTGGTACAAGGCATGTAATACGTTTGCTTCCAGCACACTTCTCGAAACAGTGCCGACAGGATACCTTAAATTACGTGTGAGAGCACATATCTGGAACCCGCGGCACTGCTTCAAGTGCCGGCGGTTTGGCCATGCTTCCCATAGTGGCCGAGGCCAGCTCACCTGTGCAAGGTGCGCCACTGCTGGACACTCCACGGTTGATTGTAAGGCGGAGGCTGAGGCCCGTTGAGCGAACTGTTACGGCGCCCACCCCGCATATTCCCGATCGTGTCCATCCTAGAACAACAGGAAATCCTAACAATCAAAGTAAAACAAAACATTACTTTCCTAGAAGCCCGAAAACAAGTCTTACGATCTCTCGTGAACAAACTATCGTTTGCCGATGTAGTGCAGCAGGGGGAGCACTACAACGGCCCCAGGCGGTCGCCTATGGCACCCGCAGTGTGCCGAAGCGACTGCCACCCCCCCCCCCCCCCCCCCCCCCGGTGGGAGCAGCCGAGGGTGCCTGCCTCCCGTCAACACTGCCACACCAGCGGCCACTACAAGCTCTGGCAGCAGCAGGAACAGCCCAGCAGCTAAAGAGGACCCCTCGACCTCTGGCCTGCTGGGGTCGAAGCCTTCGTCCGCCGTGACGAAGCCTACTCTAAATACACACCGCTTGTTAGAGCTACTGTCCGGCGCCTCGCAAGAGGCGATGGGCACTTCTTGTGCACCGGCGCAGGCTGCGCCTAAAAAGCGGCGAGAATCTCTCGATCGCTCCAAAAAAGACAAAACCCTAATCACAGGGCCTGATAAAGGCTCTGTAAAATACATCACTTTCCTCCTTTGCGACACACAGCACAAGCACACTTTTAACATGGACATATTATTACAATGGAACGTGAGAGGCCTTCTTATAAACCTAGATGACGTGCAAGAACTTCTCAGTAAATTGTGTTCAAAGGTGCTGAGTGTGCAGGAAACACATCTAAATACAACATACAACAACTTCTTTCGTCAGTGTGTCATTTTTCGAAAAGATCACCAAGATACTGTCTCATCATCTGGCGGTGTAGCCATCATACTGGACAAAAATTTAGCCTGACAGCACCTTTAGAGGCCGTGGCTGTTCGAGCTGTCCTTTTAAACAAACCTATCACAATTTTCTAAGTTTATATACCCCCAACCTATCACTTCAAACACAGGAACTTCATTCATTTATTTATAAATTACGAGAACCGTACCTTGTTCTTTGAGATTGCAATGCGCACAGCACCTTGTGGGGCGACTCTCGCTGCGATGCGCAAGGTCGTTTGATTGAGCAGTTCTTGTTTTCCACTGGTGCGCCTTTGTTGAATAAAAAGGAAACCGCGTATTTTAGCCTCGCAAACAAAACATACTCATCAATTGATATTAGCATTGTCTTTCCATCGCGCGCCTGCTCTTCTCTCTGCTTTCCAACTTTCTTTCCCTTTCCCCCTCCCCTTAGTGTAGGGTAGCAAACCGGATGCTACAATTCTGGTTGACCTCCCTGCCTTTCTCTCGTTTTATTATCTCTCTCTCTCTCTCTCCATCCCTTTTACCTTATTTTAACTGGAACGTTATTAAAATCCCCTATGGGAGCGATCATTTTCCAATACTGCTGAGGACACCAAATGAACATGAATCCACGCCACGGGCCCCCGGTGGAAGGTTGATACAGCCTACTAGGAAACATACCGAACTCTTACTACAAGTATCTCGTGGGACGAGATGTCGTCCTTAGAAATTAATACTGTTGTTGAATATAATTGACGCCGCTTCACAATGTTTGTCTGAAGTAAAAATGACGGAGGCAATCGGCGTGTTCCTTGGTGGAACGAGGAGGGCCGCAAAGCTAGAAAGAAACAGAACAAAGCGTGACATCTACTGCGCGATTCTCCCCCTTGCAGAAAGTCTAGTAAATTTGAAACACATAAAATCTCAAGGCCGGAGAACCCGCCGACAATCTAGAAGAGAGTCTTGGCAGAGATTTATTTTAAGTGTCAATTCCTACACGGATGCGGCCAAATTATGGAATCGGGTCAGTAGGAAGAAAGGCCGACAAACGTCAACTCTTCCTCTTGTGAACATAAATGGGGACTCCTTGGAAGACCAGGCGAACTTCCTGGGAGCACATCTCGAACATGTATCCAGTTCATCACACTATCCCGAAACCTTTCAGAGGTACAAACCACGAATGGAACAACAGAGTTTAGAACGTTAAAGTGCCAACAGTGAGGGATACAACTAACCTTTCTGCTTAGCAGAGCTGCAGACAGCCTTGAGTTGTTGCAACCAATATGCCCCAGGTTTCGACTGTGTAATGCATGAAATGTTGAAAAATTTACCATATGAAACACAAAAAACCTTCCTTTGCCTCTAAAACTAGGTATGGTCATCCGGTGAAATAGGTCATTATAATCCCTATCTTGAAACTAGGCAAGGATCCATCTTCTGTTTTGAGCTACCGGCCAATAGCACTAACGACCTCTCTCGGCAAAGTATGTGAAAAAATCACAGCATATCCACGGGGTGAATGATGATGAGTGGGGAGAAGCGAACTCGCTCTGCAGCACGGCGATGGCATTGGCGCGAGCGTGGTCCTTCTTGATGGAAGATATTGTGACTAGATTGTTTGAGAACCACAATCTGTTGCACACACCGCAACTATGGCCGGAACTGTTATCAAGGAAGTCCCGCTGGAAGCGCGCGTCGGCGCCTTCGGGCCGAGCCCGCCTGATGCGTTTTGCAGCCACTTCACGTGCTCGCACAGACTCGGGCTCTTCCTGCCGGTACGCGCGCTTTCTCGCCGCTTCACGGTCCTTCATATTTTGAAGACCCGATTCGCGCCGCAGCCGTGCAGCTTCGGCCTCGCGGGCTTGAACGGCGAGGTCTTCGCGCCGCAGCCGTGCAGCTTGTCGAGCAGCTTCGGCCTCGCGGGCTCGAACGGCGGAATCTGCTTCGCGCCGTCGACGTGCAGCTTCGGCCTCGCGGGCTCTCACCTCAGGATTCTGTCTGCGAGCGGGCGCTGCCGCCGCCTTCCGTGCCCTCCGTTCCGCAGCCTTCTCTTCTATCTGGCGACTCCGAGCTAAAGAGAAAGCGTGCCAAGAGGGAGCCTCATGACGCGTTACTTTTGAAATGTTTTCTTCGGGTGTTGTTGAAAACACGAGACGTAGTAAAGAAAAAAGAACGCCACACAGGCGAACACGCACGAGAGTGTCACTCGTCAACGTCGTCTTCTTCTTCTACTGCATACCAGAACGCGCTCAGTAAAGAAGAAAGAAGGCCACACAGGCGAACACGCACGAGAGTCTCACTCGTCAACGGCGTCTTCTTCTTCTACTGCATACCAGAACGCGCGCTTCTCACGAGCTAGAGGTGGCTACTACAACGCTACAAACAAACGGGGGATGGACAGACCCACGGCATAAGGAGCTTCGCCCCTAAAAATTATAAACCGCCGCTTAATACATTTCCTAGAATCGAATAAACTGCTTTACCCATATCTGTGCGGGTTTCGAGAGGGCCACGACTGAGTAGCACTGACAATTGGGCGAGTTGGTACAGATGCATGGCTTCAGAACAGCGCAACAAGGAAGAACGGCGCTTGTGTTCGAGTGATCTTTCTTCTTTTCGTCTTCCTTGTTGCGCTGTTCTGAAGCCATGGATCCACGACTGACCATCTCATACGTATTGAGGTACAAATTCGCGAAGCTTTCGTCCACAAGCAAGTCTTTCTGTCTGTATTCCTTGATATGTAGGAGTGGGATAGGTTTCAAACAGGAGAAAGTGCCTCAGAACAGGCTGGCCGAGGTTTCGATAGGGGACCTATCTTTGTCAAAGGCGCCTTGTCATTTTTGGTGTGGCATACGATACTACGTGGCGCTTTGGAATTTTCAGAGACCTCTCACATTTAGGCACACGCGGCAGAATGCTAAATGTAATAGAAAGCTATTTGTCCAACCATACATTCCGTGTTCGAGTGGGAAATAGTCTATCAAGATCATTCTTGCAGGAATCTGGGGTGCGTCAGGGAGGGGTGCTCAGCTGCAAGCTTTTTATTGTTAAAATGAATTCCCTGCGTCTGTGTATCCCACACACTATGTTTTGTTGTACATATGTCGATTACGTAAAATAGGATTTAAATCTTGAAATCTCACTATCTGTGAACGACAGGTTCAGCTTGGCCTGAACAAGGTGGCCGAGTGAGCAGGCGAGAATGGCTCTAGTTTAAATACACAAAGAGCACTTGCGTCGTATTTTTCAGAAATAAGGTCTCCACCCTGATTCCGACACTGACCTGCAGGGTCAACGTCTACCTGTAAAAATGGAACAAAAAATGCTTGGGGGTAACTTTGGACGGGAACCTAACCTTGCTTCCGCGTATAAAGTACTTAATAAATAAATTCATGAGAACAATGAACATCAAGCGTTGTCAAGCACTACTTGGGGTAGTGACAATAAGTGCTTAATGAATCTTTATAAAAGCCTCGTCCGTTCACGTATAGAGTGTGGAGCCGTAATTTATCAGTATGCCTCATCACGCGCCTTGAAAATGCTACACCCCATCCACCACATAGGTATTCGGCTATCTACAGGTGCTTTCACGACAAGCCCTGTGGAAAGCATCTGTGTGGAATCCGACGAGTGTTCGCTCCATTTGCAGCGAACACAATTATATTTTGTGTATTTTTTAAGGTGAACGCAATCAGCTAACACGCCTTACACTCTAATATCAATTATTTATCCAGCACTGCCCTGTTTGGCAGCCGTCCTTCGGTGAGACAGCTCTGCGCACTTCATGTGAAGGGTCTAGCTGAAGAAATGTGTGTGCCACTTCAACACACTTTGGTGGCTCCCGCTGTTCTCCCGCCATGGCAGTGGAAGCTTATAGACTGCGATGTATGTTTCATAGAAGTTGCGGGGGTGATATCTCCCCCTGTAAAGTCGTTTGCGCTTAATGGCGCACGCGCTTCTCGCTGATAAGCCGCACTTAGCATTAACAGCCGCTGAGCGAGATGTGGCTTTGTGCTCGCGCGATGTAGGCTTAGCGCGGTGGCGCCGGCAACGCGACCTGGGAGGTTGGGCCGGAGTGTAGGAAACAGCAGCGAGCCTCATTGGGGATTGGTGGCGTGCGCAGGCGGATACCTCCCCCGGTGGGTTCATGGGGACGATACCACGACTCCCTTCCCCTGGGCCCCTCATGGTGACTCGAACGTCGGCGACGCCGCATTTGCGGTTCCTTGTGTGTGTAATGTTTTGTGTGTATTGTACTGACATTGTATAAGGGCATTTAGCAAGTTAACTAGTTGTGTATCAGATTCGGCAGGCGAGCTCGCCGTATAGGGTAACGACAATTCTCTCAAGTTGTAATTAGTGGTACTTACATAACTGTAACTACCATCAGTAGCGTTGGTGGATTTGTATTTTTTAGTATAACAAACATTCACAAGTGGCAATAATAGTAAGTTGACTAACGTAAAAAAAAAACATGAGAAATTTAGTTTTTGCTGTACACTGACAAATTTAATTTCACTTCCGTAAAGCGATGATACAAAATTGAAATGCTCTACGGATAGTAGATCATAACAAAAAATACCTAGAAAAAATAAAAAAAAACAAATGTAACAAACACAAAAAGCAATTTAAAACTAATGTTCAGCTCCAACGCAACCTGTGTCTCTCTGTAATATTCCTTGCAGTTTTTATAGCAATAGCTTTTATTACCACTGCTGTACAACCAAATGTTGAAACTCAGTTTCGAAGTTTCACCCCACGTTAAGATGCGGATAAAAATAATTTCCATTCGTGCGAGTGGTAACGACTGTGTTTTCGTGCCTTAGGCTTAAGCGTTTATTTATTGTCACTTTTCTGAGCCATGAACATTTCCTATAGGAAAGGAGATCGAAGATGCCGGCTTCGCATTTATGACTTCATTGGCGACTTCGTTTGGCTTGCAGAAAAGAAACGAACAGAATGAGACATCGTGGAATATTGTCGCTTTTTTTCGATAATTTTTTGTGGCCTAAATTCAAAACTGTTCATTCCCACTTCCAGTTCCTTCTTCCGCACCTAATCATATTCACTCATATTCAAAAACAAAATTTACATTTTCAGGGTATACGCTATACACTGCCGCATGTGCGATGTGTACCTACCGTGCTTATAATACGTAGAATGCGAAAAGGTCGCCGTTCACACATTACTATTTAACTCACGAACGCTGTAGCATAGCTACAGACGTTAAATCAGAGACTGACCCCTGGCGAATGTTGACGGTGAAAGAAACAGTGAGCATGCTAAGCAGTCAAGTGTGTCCTATTTAATAGCTTATGTAATGGAAAAAGATAGTAGGTGTGAGGGAAGCTAAGGGTTAAAGGAGAAGAGACCTGAGTCAAGATTATTCACAAGTACTATGTGGCACGCTCTGCTATCTTTCACTTCCTGATCGTAAAACATTATTGGATGGTTTTATGAGCTGATGAGCTGAGAGTCCAGGCTCCTCTAACAGAGCTTCCTTTCGTTAACGGCCCGTTTTCATTGAACTGTTTTACGAGCATAGACCCTAGAACCACTTTGTGTCTGACCGGCGCCGGTTGAGTACCTTGATCGCCAAACTGCAGGCTTTTTCATGTGCGTGCTTGCAGCATTGCAAGTCTGTATGTCCCTCTTTACTCAGCAGAATTACTTCGCTATCGTTGGTGGACATGCGAGAACTGCGAGAGCTGCATGAAAATTTATCTCTGCGTATGTAACATTATCACGCAGATTTTCCCGCGTAAATGTGTTACTTTTCGAGGCACTTTGCTGCTAAGTATGTCTAGAAGGATGGCACTTTATTCTCAGCTAATAAATATTGTTTGTTTACTAATCTTTGTGCAAACTGTCTGAACAATGATATTGTGTGGTATGCTTCACTTTCAGTGAAAACGCTGTTTTACTTCTCTACTGCTTAGCGGATTCGCACCGACGATTTCATTAGTGACAGTAGATACTGGGGACAGGCAATACGAATATTGTTACTCATGGAAAACCTCAGTGACAAAAGGAAGAGAGGACGGGCGCTTCACCACTTGTCGATCTTTCGAATCTCATCTTGCGCCCAACGTGTGAGTACACAACTACCATTTTTATCAAAAGAAAAGAGTGTATTAGGAGAAGTCGAAACTGTGTCAGGACCAGGAGCTAAAGCCTCTAACATTCAATGCGGACTACACTGCGACAGAGGGCGCGTTCGACGGCACTCAGTTCCAAATATTCAACAACAGCTTTTCTTGCAAAAATGCTATTTATTTAGGTACGGACAGACATTTACGCCGTCTACAAATACGTCGTTAATAGAAAGGAAAGGTTTCAGCGCGTTATAATCCTTGATACTATTGAAAGATTATTGTAGTACGTATTGTTCAAGGCTTCATCCAACTAGTTTCGAGCAAAAACTTCTCCATTAAAAATCCGTGCACAGTAGCTTAATAATGCGTTACTGTCGTCCATTACAGCTGCAAACGCTGTGAGCAAATTAAGCTGGAGATTAAATGAGGACTATCTGTTTCCGCTATACGTTGAACTCTGTGTTTTCCCCCCACTGTTGATCTCTACGTACATATGCCCTAAGGGCATGGGGGCAAACATATGCGCGGCGGTATACTGGGACGTATGCAATGCCGGAAATCATCGCCATAAATACGTCGTTCGCAACTGCGCCATAAAGATTTCGGTGCATAGTGATCGTTTGTTGCAATCGCGGACGTTGTTTCGGGCTTCGTTTAATCAGGAATTCTGTGGAAGGCCTTTGTTCGAAAAATTGAGAGACAGGATAGCTGCCGGGATAAATAATGCCTTGAGAACCTTACAGTACGCTTTGTCGTGACCTAGATGGCCCTAAAGAAGCAAACCTATTCGAGATGTAGGGGTACAGAAAATGTTGCATCTTCAGCATACCCAATGAGTTCACGTCCTATGGTGTCTTGAAATAAACCTTTTTCGTCATCATGATTTCAGCGTATCGCTGTGGCTTGTATCACCATGCCACTGCGATACGTCAAAGAAGGGTTGGCTGTACTAGTACGTTATAGTGGTTGTTAAAAAATATTACGGTAACGTTTACCCACATTTCTAAGGAAGGATATTCTGACACATACAAAGACGCTTAAACATGTACAAAAATGCAGCTTTCAGCTGTAATTGAGATGATTATTGGGGAGGAAGTCTAAATGTGTTCACATTACATATCTTGTTGTGGTATGATAGTATATTGCAGATTATTTTAAATGTAGCCTAAAATTTGTTTTCGTATTTCTTGCCTCGGCAATGTGGAGTATAACGACGTGCGCCAATGCGGATAATGCTGTCTGCCTTGGGGGTACAGCGGTTACGGTGCTCGGCTGCTGACCCTAAAGTAGTGGGTTCAATCCCCGCCGAGGCGGTTCCATTTCGATGGAGGCGGAATGCTAGCGGCAGTGTGCCGCCCGATGTCAGTGCATGTTAATGAACACCAGATGACCAAAATTTCCGTAGCCCATAATCATAGCGTGGGTTTGGCACGTAAAACTCCACATACTGTTATTAGTAGTATTGCTGAATTTTATCTTTCGTGGACACGCGCACATGACTTAATTATATTACTTCAAAGAACAACGACACTCAGCCTTGAAGAACGCGTACACAAGAAGAAGAAATTGCATGAACACAGGTGCTGGAACTAGCAACAGTTTAATGCAAGAGGGTGCGAAAGGAAACCAAGACGCACATGCGCCATACAATAACCAATTAATATAAAAATACTGTACTTGAGACGTTCAAATAACAACCAAGACGCAAGTTTCCTTTACAACGCTTTTGTTTCATTACACTGTTGCTAATCCCAGCGTGTGTGTTCGTGCAATTTCTTCCTCTTCAATACGCGTCCTTCGAGGCTGGGTGTTCTTTGTAACTGTGTCCCAACAGGCCCAGCATCAGACTGTTCTATGTTGCTTCATTTGTAGCTAACATCTTCTGCACAGAAATCAAACTTGAAGTGTGCGATTAATACAAATAGTGTAAGGTCCCTCGGCACTCTAAAATTCGAAGTCGTTATTTCTCTTTAGATGGGCAGACGCATTGACTGAACCGCTTTTCACTCTCGATCCTACACAGGCTTCACCGTTTCCTCTTATTTGTATTCAAGACTTATTTACAATGTTTTCTTTATTTTCTGTGCAATGTGTGGATGCTTACAGCGTCTTTCTTTTTTTTAGGCAGGAATACGATGAAGTGATTGATGTACTTCAAAGCCGCGTCGTTCACACTTGCGACAGGAGAAAGACAATCGCTTCATCTGCATTTTATTTCTATGCCGGTAGTAGTCTTGTAAGAAGCGCAAGAATGCTAAATTATGATTTGTGGCCTGTTTCGTGGAGTCGTTCAACCCACGCTCCTTCTGGTCCTGAGAAAACGCGTCTTCGCCAATTTGTTCCTTTGCGTCCTTGTCTCAGACTGAATTGGTAATTACTCATTGTTTACATCGGAAACGACAGCACACACCGATGCATTTGTGCTCTGTCTTTACGAACTGTCACAAACATTGAAGGTGTCTCTAGAGACATCCTGTCGCTGAGCGGAAAATAAACACGAAAGAAAAATGCTAAAATACAAGCTCCCTTCTGACAAATCACCTAAACCAGTTTCTTTGGCTCAGTACCACCTTACGCGTTATTTTTAAGCATCTTTTGTCCTGGTTGTGCAAAGCATGTGTAGATGTGAGTGTAGGTGTTACAGTGCAAAAGGGTAACGCAAACAGCCGGCGCAGAAGGAAAGCAGGAAACTAAAGTTGCCGCAGCAGGTAAGCAGGCCGTTCACACTCATTCAGACCCTGGGAACGGTGCTAGATGGAGCCAAGACGTGAATAAGTGTGTACAGTCGGAGGAGGGAAAAAAACAGGACTATACAGCTAACGTAGCAAGTAACTACACTATACATTTGGTGGAAAAAGAACGTAGGCCACTGTGTTTTGTGCAACAAGTAAACGCTAGTAGTGCCTAAACAATGGCTCATGCTGGCTATTGTGGGATCTGTGACAGCAAGTGCCGTCTAGTACTGCCATATGTTTCTTGAATAATGAAATTAAAAATAATGCCTACGCAATATCCAAGAATTTCCTAGTATGGAGTTTCTGCTCCAGTTTCTAAGTCTCAACTTGAGAATTCTATTTGCTCTCCGAAAGTTTTGTTCACTGCATAGTGTGCTCAAGTTACCATTTATGACAATTCCTGGAACACGCAAGTAATTTTGGAGCTCTCACCAGCACAAATAATAAAACTACCTCAGTTGATAATGCAAGGCTTTATATTGTTTGTAACCTTGCACAGTGTGAAAATATCGAATTGCAGTAATCGCAAAGGCATGTTTCGCCGACTAGAGTTCAACGCAACGAGAAAAATACATACTAGTGGGATTTCCGCATAGAGCAATTCTGAATTGCGATTGTCTTGTGGGAGGTAGCTGCAATACGTACTGGTGCGAAGTGTCTTTCTCTAAAAATTACAATTCCGCTTTCTTTAGTACACATTCATTCGCATTGAGGGTTCAGAATATGTATATTGTCATCAGATGTCGTCACTGCCCCATGTCGGTGCAGCAACCAGAATACTCGATCCAACCTAGGACTAGATTTACGCACGATCCTTTGGTTTCTCTGTCATTCTTTTTAAATTTGTCCGATTTAGTTGTGCCAATACAAAATTTATGGTAGCCACCAAAGGCCTGAAGGCTGTACCTCAGGTAGATACACGAAGAATATTACCCTCACAAAAGCTCTGTATCATCACGAACGCGTTACACCTCCACTTAAGGCTGAAAAAAAACATTACAATGGAATACAATATCACAAAGTTAGCCCATGTTGCGCATTTTTTGTTGAGTAGTGTCGGATGTGCTAAATAAAAAAAAGAGGTACAGCGTAGAACTGCGATGAAGAAAAGAAAGTTAGGTAAACACACTGGTATTAGTTTTTTTTTTTTTGCTTTGCTACACTGAGAAGCTTTCTGCCTAAATTGCTATAGTTCCATTGTGAAATCTCAAAACTGAGAAAATCGTGAGCGGATCGATAATGAACTGGCCCGCAACGACGAAAGGGCTAGAGGAGCGTCTTCGACAAGAATGGCGCAGTCGGTGAACCGCAACACCTTAGCAATGTAGGAAGCGAGAAAAGAAAAGCGTGCCCGTTCGCCGTAACGAGCCTACGTAGCAATGTCTATGGGGGCGAGAATTATTTCCGTAACATAGCTGCATCAAGAAGAATGTAATGAAGGACAGCACTTGACCGCAAACAAATTAATGTTGTCTGTCGTCATTCCCCGCATTTTCATGGCGGTTTGCGGGGTAAGAACGAGGACCATGTGTTCCAAATCTTTCGTGTGTGTGTGTTTGTGTGTGTGTTTCTTTTTTTAAGAAAGATGCTACAGCGTCTTTCTTGGCTGATTTATTTTCTTTGTTTAAACCCGTGCATTGCCGAATTCAAACGCCTTTCTCCTCATATTTTTGTTTGCAAAAGCCAAAAAGCCGTTAAGGCGCCGTTTCCTAACTTGCTTTTCTATAGAAGTGAAGTGACAAAGAAGAGAGAGTGATAAATCAACAAATGTAGTAAGCGCTCTTGAACAACCGAAGCGCGGTCGCTGTGATGTCAGAGTGATATATCGTAGAATGGATTTCGTAGGAAAGTAAAAATCACACCATTGAAGATGTCTCTATTGTTCCAGGAACTATTTTTCACCAGAGGCTCGCCATTCTAAGAATAACACGGCTAAAAAACGATCAGCGACACAAGCCGTTGCTTATGCCATGATTCAATGCTGTAAAACCGAGTAGGACATGGAACGCCTTTCTTCTCGCTTAAAAATGCGTGTATTTTTCAGAAGCTTTGAGAAGGCGCTGTGTACTATCGCCTTACTTTCTACCTTTCGTATACCTAGCAATGATGTATGTATGTATGTATGTATGTATGTATGTATGTATGTATGTATGTATGTATGTATGTATGTATGTATGTATGTATGTATGTATGTATGTATGTATGTATGTATGTATGTATGTATGTATGTATGTATGTATGTATGTATGTATGTATGTATGTAGAGCAACCATTTTATCTTCACGTAAAAGATCAGGCATTTCAACACAGGATACAAAATGAATGTATGAATGTTCATACAAAATATCAATTACTCAGGAAAGCTGCGCCAGTCAACCCGCAGGTAAATTTTGGGCCTTTCCTATTACTTTTAACTGGCTTCCTATCTGGAAACACGCGACAATATGTTCGTTTTGTGTAATTTCCCATAACGCTTTGGCATTTGAGGATGAGAACTAACAAAAGACAGATGAGAGTTTTGTTCAACTAGACGAGATTGTATTAAAAGTAGCACAGCAGTTGTTTCAATGCTTCAAGCACCATCAGCAGAAAATGCACTCGCATTAAGCACTATCACGACGCACACATTCCATTTCAATAATTCAAATGCCATGAAGCAAACAATCATAATTAATCGGCAGCTTGACTGAACAGAACATATATTTAACAATAAATGTTTCTGTGGGAATACCCGCTGCGCGAAGGAAGGGGCAAAAATTATGTGTAAACCTACTTGCTGACACTCAAGTCAATAAATGATTGCGTGCGTATCCGAGCAAAAAGTAAAAAAAACACATTGTCTAACCGGCCAATATACCATAAAGTAAAGAATCCCTAGTCTTACGGGCGTTTCACTGGAAGTGGTATATAAACATGAATGATAAGCCCCTGTACAAAACAAGCGATGTCGGGCGATAATAATACGCTCTAGTTGCTACGAAATTGTGATAACTGCTGGCAATTGCTTTATGAAATATATTTATTGGATCGCTGATACTGTATCTTAAACAGAAGGTTGCACGTAAGCACACACATTTTATTCAGTCAAAATTACAAGTGAATCAATATGTCCTACATGATCACTAACAGGTACCTGCTTGTCACACCGGTGTACCTGCCTACCCTACCTGCATGCTCTGTCTTTGGATGGGTACGTGGGCGTATTTTCTGAGCGTATTTTATCTTTCACTTCCGTTTTTACGTCCCTCGCCGTTTCTCGCGGAGTACAATGTCTAGCCTGTCGCTAGCGTTATATCTGCAGATACAATTAAATATTTATCCCCCTGACAACGGCTCTGTCCCGCATTGCATATTTTAGCAGTATCAGGCTGCCCGAGGCTTTTTCTTGAGCAGACAACACTAGTCGCTCTAATGTCGTGACGGTGCACGTGGTTGACTGCGCGCCCATCGATTCTTTTTTAGCTTCTTCAGCTATTCGAGGAAGCGTGGCCGCTTTTTCCGGAACTCGCTTCGGAACTCAGTCTCACAGTAAGCCAGCACAAGCACATTCCGGGAGATCCATCCAAGTCATCGACCTCTGCTGACACTACTCAACACATAAAACAACAAAACAAGATTGAAAGCGCAAAGGCTCCTTCTCTTGCGATGACATTTCGTTCTCTTTTTTGTGTTTGTGTGTGTGTGTTCGTATACTTTCATCATCAGCCCTCAACTTCCCTTGTATTCTGACCTTTTTTTTTATGTTTTAGGGGTGCACGGGAAGGCATGCACGCAAGCCGACAAGCCGACAGGATGGGTGTTTATTTTCTAACAATGTTAAAGCTGAACTTCGCTTGCACTTTCCGACGTGTAAGGAGGAGAAACGCTTCACTGGCTTAGCGCTATAAAATAATGTTCGCGACCAAGAAGGCAACATAAATTCGGCAAAGATAAGCTGTGCCGAATAAAATAAAGATGAGTTAAAAACGAAATACGACATACCTCAGTTAGTCTGACGGTGTACGGCATATAAAAGAAGTCCGTCGAAAGGTTTCTTCAAAACACTACGCCCGCTCTTTTCGATGGAAGAGGACAGCTATTCACGTTGAGTTGAGTCTCACGAAGCTTCCGGCCTTCCGTGAGGCTTCGTAACACCTGTTGTAACAGCGCTGCTTGTCACTTTCCTATAAGACTATTATAAGCAGCAGCTCAGGATCACCGAGAAGACGTCGCAACAGAGAGATAACGCCTGCCTTCCCGGCAAACCCTCTTCACTACCCGACATGCTCGAGTAAAAGCAGTGTGTCGTTCCTTCGTCGCACTGTGTACTTGGGAGGTCACCCGCTTTTGTTCTTTTTTTCTTTTTTTGCATTCCTTCACTTCCTTCCTCCTCCTCCTCCTCCTTCTTTTTTTGCATGGTGTGCTTATTAGTTCTGCTGAGCCCATTATTGTGGGGAGCACGTTAACCTTTTCTCTAGCTTTCTCCCTTATACTGCCCCATAAACTAAATAGGAAAACATTTCACTCGTACAAAACTTAATTTGAGAAACTACAGCATCGAAGATTTCTTTAATTAATCCTAAAGGGAAAGGAGGTGGTGCACGATCGGTGTTGCACGCCGGAAAGAGGTCAATTTTCTGATATGCAGTCGATAATGAATTCCAAGGCGGGTGAGTGAGTAAGTGAGTCAAACAACTTTATTCGGTCCACAATAGGCGCGAGTAAACTCAACGTCACCTGGCTGGTGAAATTGTTTTTTCGGTAGCGAACGAACATTCTGTACTACATTATACGTGTAGTAGATGGAGACATATTCAATACACTTGGAGATTACATTCGAAGATTACAATTTCACTTCGCACTCGTGTGTCGTCCGCAAATCTTCATATTCCAAAAAGCGCTGGTACTCATCTCATCTAGAAACTCAGCTACTGAAGCTCGAGACGGTACGGCATTCACAGGAAATATTTATACAAAAGGCTAGAGAAGTAGCGACATTGCCTGAACTCAGTTCTGGGAACAAGTTTATAGATCACTAGTCACGTACTAAAGTGTGATCGCGATTTCTATAGAAAAAATCTCGACCGCGTGGTTTTGTTTTCTTTTCCTTTCTTGAACCTATAATCTTGTTCGGCAATTAAGCGTTATGGTTGATATAAAACACCTGATAATGAAAGTAAGCGAAAAATATCAGAACTTTATTAAAGGACAAACATTTAACTGTTGCTTTTGGAAGGTTTTGTGCCTCGTATTCCCACAATTTGAGGACATATGTACGTGGCGCCATCTCTCGGTGGCCGTAACCGCATACTGCCATAACTGAACGGGAAATTTGCGGAAAAAAAATTCTACCTGGCAAAAAACGCCAGTTACAAAAAAGAACTCTCGGCTCTATACAGCAAATAGCCAGTCCCTTACAAAAATGGACATTGACGGTCTTTAAACGTGTAACCAACGATCTACCAACTTTAATGACGGGCTACGGACTTTCACGTTCTATTAACATACCCTTAAAAGAAAGTTGATTTACTTTATTCTAAAGACAATTTATCTAAAGAAAGTTGCTTTACTTTAGTCTAAAGACAATTTCTCTAAAGAATGTGAAAATAATGTTTGTTAAAAAGATCTCAGTGGCGTAGCCATGGGAGGTGCGCTGGGGGTTTCAACCCCCCCCCCCAATCATTGCAACTTTTACATTTTGCATATATGTACGCGCCTCCCCCACCGGGCCCCCACGCCTGTGGCGTAACCAGGGGGGGGGGCACATCGGGCCCGTGCCCCCCCCCTCGAAATTTTTTTGCTCCCATGGGATAGTGCTCACAAAATGACACTCGACCACACTTACCTGCCCGGACCCCATGTCGCATTAAGGGCGCACAACCCCCCTCCCCCCCCCCCCCAAACAAATTTCTGCCTACGCCACTGCCCCACGCACCGCAACTTTTACATTTTGCATTTTGTACGCGCTCATATACAAACAGACGTAAAGGTCGTTGAGCCCTCCCCCCCCATCCCCCCACCCCTCCCTGAAAAAAAAGAAACTGTGGTATACGCCCTTTGTGACGGTCATGTTCTTCATTGTCATCAATTGTACATTCTGTCTGTGATTGTGTATCTGTACGTAATAGCCATACAACAGGGCTGACAGTATTAATAAATGAAAATGAATGAGATTATCCATCAAAATGCGGCAGCCGCGACCAGGATTCGATCCCGTGAACTTCAGGTCAGCAGTCGAGCTCCATGACCACTGGACCGTGGCGATACATCCCTAGTAGCACCAAATGTTGACACAACGTTGCCACCACACTGCGAAAATTGATTCAACGTTGTGGCAACATTGCGTGCTACTAGGGATATATCGTCTCAGATATGCACAAACACACACACACACACACACACACACACACACACACACACACACACACACACACACACACACACACACACACACACACACACACACACACACACACACACGCACGCACGCACACGCGCACACACACACACACACACACAAATTACGTGTAAAGTTTTCATGCACCGTGCTCAGACCCCCGAGTATTTTTTGTTCTCGTACCACTGTCTGAATAAAAGTTGTATTTGGTATCTATTTAGTTTGACATAAGGACTATGAATCGTTACATTAAAGTCTCGCGTGTATACGTGTGCACCAATTGAATAACTTTAATTCACAAAATATATACGTTTTGTAGCAATTATTAGCAATATTGCTCATTTGTTCAAAATAACGTTCTCTGTAGCTACACCAGACATTTCAAATTTCTCGCGCTTACATTCCAATTTTTCTTTTTTTTTGCGAAAGTCGAGATATTGTACGCATCAGATATATTTTGTATTTACATAAATGTTTTTGTTAATATTTACAAGCAGAAATGAGTATTTTTAGTTAGGATTAAAAAAGAGAGAGAGAGGTTTATTTATAGAAAGGCCGAGAGGTCGGCCTGAGCGATATTATGCTCTAGCCTGCTACTCTACACCGGGGGTGGGGAAAGGGGAGAAAAAAGAATGATGGATGACGATGGTAAGTAAGAGAGGTGAGTATGTACAGTCCCGTCTAGGTGGTGCAGTGCTATAGCCGCGCATCCAGTCCAGTGGCTTGTAGGAAAGCTGCAACCGCTCTTATGACCACAGTTGTGCTGTTGGCGTCAGGCCATGGGCCCAACACAACCTCATCAGTTAATGGCCTATTATGCACTCCTTCAGTCGAGGAAATCAGACGTTATGCACATATCATCGGCCGCAGTGACACCGGTCCCAACTGTGATCACTGTCAAGTGCCAGAAACACTTGAGCACATATTTTGTACCTGCCCAGCATACGCACGCGAACGACAAAAAAAAAAGGATTAAAAAGTATTGGTTGACGTCTGCGGGACTGGAACCACATTTAACGCGATAGCGTTAAAGAGCTCGTATCGCAGAAATTCCGCCGTCGGCGTCGGGGCCGTTGGTTGTGAGCGAAAAATCATCATCTTGTCCGTGAGCGAAAAATGGAAAAAGCTGCAAATAAAATAAATAATAAAAATGTTGGGTCCGAGTGAGCATCGAACCCAGGCCGTCTGCGTGGCAAGTAGGTGTTCTACCACACAGCCACGCCTCTGCTTGAAGCTGCACCGAAAGTAACTTTCACGCTTCTCAAAAATACGCGTCCTGTATACAGGTGTCACAGTACGAGATGTAATATAGCAGTAATATTGCGTGGTACAAGCGTACATTGCCATCGGGCGTCACACCATGTCAATATCATAACGACTTCGTGGTTTAAAGAGAGCCACCCATTACAAAAGGCACACACATTACTGCGCGTATTCCCTTAGGACCACGTAGTGGGTGCATCGCAACTTCGAAAAAGTTTCTCGCGCATAATTGCTCCTGGTTTAAAGCATGCTACCCATTACATAAGGCACACACCTTAGTGCGCGCATTCTGTTAAACACTCGTAGTGTTCGAACTGCGCACTAGGAACAGAATATCGCTATCGCGTTCAACTCTTAAAGGCGAAGCTTAGGCGTCCACCAATTTTTTGCTTGTTTGTTGCTCGTCGCGTCCATGCCGCCTCCCGAAGGGCCGAGTTTGAAGTCAAATTTTTCTCTTGTGTGAATGGTGCTTGCGCTCTGTGCTCGTGTTGTGGGTTCTGCCAGTGCTGCTTACTACGAAGACTCAAGCGAAGACCTGCTGCTTCATATCGTTGAGCCGTCGTCGAACGAAAACAGGTACGTGAACGTTGCTGCTGTCAGCGCTTTGTTAACACCGTGAGCGGGATAATAACGCTGTTAACTAAATTTTCCTTGACTAGTAGACGATAAGTGAGCTTTTGTGAACGTAGCAAGCCTGTTGGTGTGTATAATTTCATCAGGATCAAGACAACGTTATGTGATGTTAAGTGCGGGCGAACTTTTTTTTGTTTGCAGTGTAAAGCAAATGGGCGCATGCGCGGCTGTGTTTCGGCGGGCGATTTGAACAGAGTTGTGTTGGCGCTCTCCTCGGTCGGCAGTGGTGTTGGAAGGGGGGCTCCTGCTCGCGATGAATCACTGCTTTGGTTTAACAATTGTAAGGCGGGGACGGTGCCTGCGTGAAAGCGTCGACCGTGTCTAAAGCGCGTACGCTTGAGCATGTCGGTAATTCATGGTGAATTTTCTAGCGCACAAAACGAACAAGGTAGGAAAAGAATGATGCGGTGTCCGCGTTGTTTTTTTTTTTTTTCCCGTCCTCGTTCGTTTTGAGCGCTTAAAAAACTGAACGTGTCTAAGAAAGTTCCATACGCTGCGCGTCCTCTTTTCAACAGCTACAGGATCGTTATGTGACTATTATCAGAGACGTGTTTTCCTTGCGTGTGACCAAACGTGTGCATGTGTATGCATCCGCAAAGGCACGTATTTACCGTGATGTTCGGGTTAATGCGTGTGTTTGCGCTTACGCTTAGGTGTTAATACAGCCAGTTTCGTTAAGTTCGGACCGACGTTTTATTCATCCGCAACATAGGTACCGATGGGTTGCCTGATGCGGCCGGCACCCATGCCTGTTGAGCCGTTAGTTAAATTTCAACTGTAGTCGAACGGATCCTTGTATATCTGTGGTCGAATAGCCGTATCTTAACTGTACAAGCGCTAGGTTGAGCATTAGGGCATGCGTTCGTGCACAATTTATTTGATTCTGCTTGTTTCCACCATACTTGGCTTTTATGATTTTGTTCTGGTTATTAAGAATTGTATGCGCGTCGCCCCGCTTTGGCGTTAAAACTTCGCTAAATACCTTTACGTCCTTTACGTGCACGAACATTATAAAACACAGTTTGTAGCACCACCTCCAATGCCGTTTTGTGATAGATGACAAGCCTAAGGCATGCTTTACATATGTTAAAGGGGTCTGTGGTATGTGCAGCAAATGAATATTTTATTTATTGCTGAAAACTCAATAAAGTCATGCATGTGTTGCTGCTCAAATGTAAAATTAGACAGTGTATTTATGTGAGCACACAACAGATCTAGACTGCCTTTTTTCAAGCTGTTGGCATTGGAACAATTACACAACTTCAAACATCAGTTTCACCGAATGCTTATTGTGTATTGCTAAATTGTGGTCAGTAGCTTCCAGGATTCTGGGTGCCGGGGGTTACTGAAGCTTGCATGCTTTATTGTGATGGCATGTGGTTCAAGATTGATGCCTTGTAAGTCTTAGCATTTCCGCCTTTTTTAGCCAACCAGAATCATTGAAACTAATGACCACAATTTGGCAGTACACAATAGTCATTTAGCGAAATGAATTTCTGACATTATATAATCGTCGCATTGTGAGAAGGCTGAAGAAAGCTACATTAGCTACATTATTCACAAGTTAACACGTAATTTATTTTAGTCGTTACCTGCAATGGATGCATGATGAATGTGCGTACCGTCATGTATGTGCAGTGGTATTGTGCTTTTGTGCAATAAATAAAATTTCATATGATGCATATTGCATTGCATTCCCTTTAAGAAACACATTGTATGAGTATCATAGTATATCTACAGATATACAAATGTACCTGTGCGGATGCACTCATGCACACAGGTACACTCATGCGTTTGGCCGCAGGAACAGAATTTGCCGATAGCAGCCAATGACATTACTCACACACAGAATTTAACTCAATTATGCGTGGTCAACACATACAGCTCACAGGGGGCATCTTCGCCTAAGAGCTGTAGCTTTGCGTTGGTGCATGAGTGAGCTAAAAGGGTAAAGTTCAGATTTTTCATATCAAATGTATAAAAAGTTCTGCCAGAATGCGCTTTTTGTTGCATTTATTCTTCAGCATGCCCTTTTTGCATTTATCATTGTGTGGAGTTAGATTTTACTGAATATGTTGGCCGTGCACTGCATTTGTACCCACACAGAACTAAGAAATTTCCAGCATGACGGGAGCATACTGTTATGTTACACTCTTGCTTGTGAAACTTTTGGTCATTACTCCTGTTTTTGTTTTAGGCTTCCGGGTATGAATCTACTAGAAAAGGAACACCGTGGCCCCACTTCTGTCGAAGGAACCAGAGTCGCCTGGGCAGCTGAAGATGGATTGTGTAACCAGCAGTGAACAGCTGTGATCTTGTAATGTGCAAGAGTATGAACAGTCACGTTAAGTTAATCTAACACCAATTACATTACCTTGTCAAATTTTGTGATTTTGTAATGCGCAAGTTTATACACAGTTACATAGAGTGAGCTGTAAATACGCCTTGGGCAAGTTTGTGATCATGCAGTTTGGCGGTGTTTACAGCACATGTGTTCGACAAATATTATCACTCTCTTACTTTTCTTTCCTTTTTTTCAGTTGTGTATGTGCACTGTCAACAGCGTCAATATGCTTTTTTAACTTCTCATGCCTTAAATGCAAATTTTTATGGTTCCAGTTTATGGTTCTTAACCAATATGTATGAGGGGAAGCCAAGAAGTAAAGGCACATTTGAGAAATGGTACACTTATTCTAATGATAGAAAACTGAAGCATACATTATTTTTTCTACATTACCTGCCTGCACTTCAACACACTTTGTGCAACGTTTCACAAGTTTCTTGATTCCGTCGAAAAAAAAATTTTATGGTTGCACCTGTAACCAGTTTTGCACAGCATCATGTCTTCTGCGTCAGTAGCGAATCTTCTTCCCTCGAGTGCTTCTTTCAATGGTCCAAACGTATAAAAATCGCTTGGAGCCAGGTTTGGACTGTGTAGAGGGTGTTCCAGCAATTCAAAACCCAACTTCTTTATTGTTTGGCAGTCCTCTTGGCAGAATGTGGCCGAGCATTATCTGGCTTCAGGATGACACCGTTTCGCAGTTTTCCATGACATTTGGATCTGATTGAAGGTTTCAGTTTCGTTCGCAACACATCACAATAGTTCACACTGTTCACAGTTTTGCCTCTTGGGGTGAAGTGAACGGCTACGACACTGTCCTTGTTCCACAATAGTGTTAGCATAATCTTATGAGCTCATGGTTGACGTTCAAGTTCCTTAAATTCTGGTGATGACTGTTTCTAAATTATGCTCGCAGCTTTACCTTCCGGTTTGTGATGATGTACCCAAGTTCCATATACAGCAACAATTTGCTCTAAAACATTCCATCTCCCTCACAACGATAACGGGTCAAATGTTTACGAGAGAGATGTCCAAACTTTGTGCCTTATGCTGTGCTGATAATTCATTTGGGACTCACCTTGCACACTTTAGAAAACTTTAGCCTGTTTTGTCAGATGGAATACGCTAAACCAAAACTGATATGTAAAGTATTGGCGATTTCGTCCACTGTGATTCGTCTGTTTTCCATCATGATACCCTGAAACGTCGGTGGCCTGCTCGATCTTTCTGTCACATAGTTATTCCATGTTCGACACACACTATCGATTCGGAGATCTTGCTTCGTGATAAACAAATGTCACCATAATGTGCTTGCATTCGACGAATAATTTCTGCAGGTTTAACACTTTCCGCAGAGAAAAGCGAATCACTGCCCTCGTTTCCTCCCTGGTGAAGATCGACAATGGGGCTGCCATGCTTAACAGTCTGCTACACTCTGAATAAAGCAGGAATAAGAGTGACACATTCTAGAGAAGTGTTGCAGACGACACTAATCCAGTGCTGGATACTATACTCGGCGACAACTTATCTTGACAGTGAAGCCAAGGCTACGGAGCCGGGGCTTCCGCACATTCGTGTGGCTCCGCAAGTAGTGCAGCAGCTTGCGGCTGATTTCGGTTTTGCTCGCTCACGTCGTTCACACGTTTAAAAAAACATATACACAAAAAAATGTGAATGGGGAAGACATTTCGATTGTTCAGTGTACCTTTTACTATCATATTACGAGTATATTTTTCTTGGAGAACTAAACAATGTGTTTGCGGCCGCACACTGACACAATACATCATAGACGCCTTGTTTACTTCAGAAAACGGCCATGCTGAAAAGGTAGTGCTGTCTAAGGAATAGAAAGAACAGGAAGGCATTCTTGCAAAGTGAGCAATAACTGTATTTTACCTACGACTTTCCGCCACTGTTTCAGTCTCATAATAAATAAAGCAGCATTTATTTCAGCAAGGCAAATGAGAAAATTATCAGCAAACTTAGTACTATTTTTTAGCGCGGTAGCAGGCATGCGTTTCGGTTCTGTAGCTTCCACAGTGCTGTCAATAAAAGTTGTTGCCGAGTGTAGCAGTGTTAACAAACCCTAGTGGGAGAGATAGCAAAAGTCGCTTTACTTTTTACTTCCCCTCGTATATATACATCTGAATATCTTACAAATAATTTTATTTATGCAAGTGATCTTTTCCTTAGTATTGTCGTTTTGCCACGCTGTAGGCAGTTTATGCATTAAGTAGCTTTTTGGAAGTTCAGTGCTCTATCAAGACACTAATAGTTAAAGGTGTATACACATGTTGTGCTAAAAAATAAACATCTTACTTTGAAAATTGTGTTCACTTATTTTGGTCAGTTGGACAGGAACTTTGCTAACATGTGTCAGACCTTCAGTCACTAACTTCAGGCATCAATATTGTTCAATGTTTACTCAGATGTGCTGGTACACTGTCAAAATATTTCCTGTGTGAACATTTGTGGACTTTACATATAATTTAAAGTTCACAGTAAACTTGATGTACCTAACACAATGTTAAGCATGTGGTGCATTTAAGAACTACATTATGAAAAGCTTTATTGCACATTATTGTACATTACCGCAACATTTATTACAGCTATATTTCCTGCTTGAGATCATCCCACTTTGGGAGGATGGCCAAATGTAAATGTAGGCCCTTCCATAACATAAGCCAGGGTGACTAGGGCACGCAGCACAGAAGCGCCTGCATTTACATTCGGCCATTCTCCTAAAGTAAGAATAATCTCCATTAGGCAAGATGCATCAACAAAGCTTCAATGACCAATAGTCAACGAAACATTGGTAACAGATATTTAGGACACTTAAAAACAGTGTCATTTTCAATTTAACGTTCTGTTGGCATCTATTGAAAGTTATAAAGGAAATTTCAATTGGTTATCGGAGGTCAATAGTCGACGAAATGTTGGTTGCTGGTATATAAGACGTTTAAAAACGGTTTAACAACTTTCAATTGAACGTTCCTTTGGCATCTATTGAAAGTTATTAAAGAAATTTCTATTGGTTATCGGTGGCCAATAGTCGACGGAATGTTGGTTGCTGGTATATAAGACGGTCTAACGACTTTCAATATACCGTCGGTAGGTTCTATCGACTTTTCCCAATAAACTGTCTATTGACGGTTGGTACAAATTTTTGTAAGGGGTGGAACATTTTGGTAAAATTGCAGCATCGCACTAAAAAGCATGTTGTTTCCCAGGACAACTGCACACCACCCGTTTGAAATACATGGGACCGCACTGCAAAAATATTAAACAGATTGGGAAACCACGTGATCTGGAGTGCAATGCTGCAATTTTACCCAAATGTTCCACTGGCTATGTTCCACTTGTGGCACTCGGTTTCGCATGAAACCGAGTGCCACAAGGCGTGGGATCTTCTGAATTTTTTCCCCCTATTTCCCATTCAGTTACGGCAGGCTGCCGCTGCTACCGGCGAGAGGTGGCGCTACGTGCACCTGTCCCCAAATCCTGGTCATGCTGAAGGCACGTCAAGCACCTGGCGTGACGAGAAACGCCAATAGCTGCGCAAATGCGCACGCAGATGCTGCACAAAATACTTCAAAGGAAAACCAACATGTTCGCAAGCCCTTGTTACTCTCTCCCCATACCCGCCATGGTGGTCTAGAATAACAGAGGGCTGAGCTAGTTGGTAGCACCATAACCACGGTGGTCTAGTGGTTGTGGTGCTCGACTGCTCACCCGAAGGTCGCGCGAACTAATCCTGGCCGCGGCGGCCGCATTTCGATGCCCGTGTACCTAGATTGAGGTGTACGTTAAAGAGTACTGCAGATGGTAAAAATTTCCGGAGACCTCCACTACGGCATTTCTTGTGATCCTACTGTGACTTTGGGAAGCAAAACCCCAAGAATTATTATTACATCGCCCTCCCTCCTTCCCCTCTAAAAATGAATACATTTGTTTGCCTTGACGAGTACCGTCAGTTCTTCTTAGACAATCGTGCGCATCATGGTAGTGTTCGCAGACAGCTGCTCAGCAAGAAAGCCATTCTGGGCGATGAAAGCGCTCATGCCAGTAGTGTATATGCGTGCATAGTGCGCGTTTGTAACTACTGTATTCAAATGCGCTTTGTTTGCGAAGCAATGAAAGAAAGCAGTAGAGAGAGAGAGATAATAAAACGAGAGAAAGGCAGGGAGGTTAACCAGAATTGTAGCATCCGGTTTGCTACCCTACACTAAGGGGAGGGGGAAAGGGAAAGAAAGATGGAAACGACAGCGGAGAGAAGAGCAGGCGCGCGATAAAAAAAAGGTATAAACAAAAGGAAGCTGTAGATCGGCAGTACTAAAGCCTATTCAATAGGTCACTGGCACGCAAAAAGTTCAGTAAGGCCTTAAATGATTTTCGCTGTGCAGACAGTTCAGGTCGGCATTCCAGCACTGACTGTTCCGACAGGGGTCTGTCGTCAAGGCGGGCCAACACAGCAGCTAGCGACAGTCTCTGCGAGCTGTAGCGAGGGCAGCGACAAAGAACGTGATCTATCGTTTCTTCGCTGTCACACTGGCTGCAAGCAGCACTCTCTGCCATGCCGATTCGGAAGGCAAAAGATTTGGTGAAAGCAACACCAAGCCACAGTCGACAAAGCACCGTTGCCTCGAGTCGAGAGAATTCGGACGGAGGCCGAAGTCGACGACACGGGTCCAGTCTATGCAGTCGTGTGTGCTGTAAACTTGGTGTGTTCCACAAGGATTTTATGTCTTCATTGGCAATCTCTCGAATTTTCATCGCAGCATCCGTTCTTGATAACGGGATGGATTCTTGTACGCCGTCTTCGTGTGCAGTTCGAGCAGCAGCGTCGGCGTGTGTATTGACCTCAAGTATGCAATGGACCACCATAGACAAGAATGCTATTTCAGGCATGTATACATGGGTGGTCAAAAGTGCGCAGGCCGCTATCCCATGTAACACTATGGCAGCGTGGCCTACAAACTTTGGACAACCCATGTACCTTATATTTTTTCTAAGCTCCAGCCAGGTGAAAGACTGACTATTTAGACACTAGTGGTCTGCTATTTTGTATCATTTCACCATTTATATTCGTAAGCATGGTCACTTCTTTTTTTGGGGGGACGCATGTTATTATTGACCATAATAAACTGTATTCGAGGAAGACTCTCAAGCCCCGTTAATCTTTCTCGCATATTAAAGTACGTTTGTTTTGAACTGTGTCGGCGAGTAATGAGAATGATCAGTAATTAGGTGCAGTGCTCCTTTATTACGACTGGCAAATTATCAACAAATCGAAGATGCGGATAGACACATTGGCAACGACTACAAGCCATTGTATTGTAGGTTCTCAATTTTCGATGCCTTTTTTTTTGTGCGAAACCATTTCACGCAAAGACACGACGATTTCTCTGATGGAAATGCTCTAGCCCCACCCCCCGTTTCATGCACAGATCTCCAGAGCAGTGATAACGTCGTTTGTGCGTGTATGTGTGTGTGTGTATGTGTGCGTGTGTGCGTGTGCGTGTGCGTTCGTGCGTTCGTGTGTGTGTGTGTGCGCGCGCGCGGGCGTGTTTGTGTGTGTGTGTGTGTGTGTGTGTGTGTGTGTGTGTGTGTGTGTGTGTGTGTGTGTGTGTGTGTGTGTGTGTGTGTGTGTGTGTGTGTGTGTGTGTGTGTGTGTGTGTGTGTGTGTGTGTGTGTGTGTGTGTGTGTGTGTGTGCGCGCGCACGCGCGTTTATGTTTTGTTGCTGCATAGGGAAATCTCATACGGGACAACCGCAGAAGAAATAGTGCAGGCGAGATGAAAGGCATACCGAACGAAGAATCTCACTTCGAAATGGCTTCCGCATGGTAATACGAACCTTCTTTCTGGCGCTCTCATGCCACCGTACAACATCGATTGAGCCTAAGCTGGAAGATATGAGAAAATCAAGAAATACAGAGAATAAATTGCCTATCCCGAAATAGAACAGCGGGAAGAAGGATGCCAGGGAAGCGCGGCGCCTTATAGGTTTTCGGCAATCGGGTGAGAAATAGGTTCAGAAGCGGCCGCGTACGCAAGAGATGAGAACGAAAGGGGGCATCACTTGAGATACGTTCGCGTACATACGAGCACGTATTCAAATCTCTGGAAACGGTTCGACTTTCTTTTCGCTTTATCCGCTCTGTCAACTGTCACCCCGACAGTGTATGGTGAAAGAATGCGCGAAGATTGTGAAACGAAATAAATAACTCGTGTCTTCTCTCAGGCGGAAAAAAATGGGAACATGGAGAACGCGGCGAGTTGTCCGATGTAATGCCATAAACGCAGTGAATGAATTAATTAATCTCACAGATTGCTGTGAATGCAAACAAAAAAATTCATCTGTACTGCCTGTCAACGCCAGCCAATAAAAAATGATGGGGTAATTTCTCCGACGGCTACACGGCTACACGGCTACACGGCGAGCGCTGAGGCGCTCGCCGTGTAGCGAGAGAGAGCGAACGGCGCGCGTTGACTATGGAAACGCTCTTTCTGCGATGAACGCTGAACTACCAACTCGAAAGGAACGAGAGCGCGCCTTCGCCCACGAGAGACAACGCCGACGCAGGCAGCCTCTGCTAGAGGGTTTCTTGATTGGAAAAACCGACTGCTCGCGCTGCACAACCATTCACCGGCCGTTGCGTATAAATAAGCACTGGTTCTTGACTTGTAATGTAGTGCGGGCGGGAGAATTCTCTTGTGCGTAATTGAGCAATAAAGATCCACAGCGTGCACGTTAACTAAAAGCGGACTGCGGGTCTCTATGTCTGATCTCTCTTCTGTCTCATTGCCCATTAGCAGTGATATTGCTGTGGGAAACACCGGCGCACACTGCATACTATGCCCCTCCACAGGTTTCACGTTAATGTATCTGAAACACCCTTCCGTACATGCTTCGCCCCTTTCCCTCGTAATTAGCGAGCGACGTGCACTACGATGAAGTGGGCGATGTCAGTGTCCCAACACATACGACTTTCTTTTCTCTAATATCACGTGATCCGGACGTAGACATGTGCGCGTCAAGCAGCAAGGAGCCAGGAGCCAAAGACCTTGTAGGTGTGAACCAAAGAAACGCAGTGTAGTTGTTTTTGTTTTTTTTTGACAAAAATGGAGACCAAAACTTGCAAAAGACTGGTGTACATAAAACACCAAATATTTGCGTGAAGAAACTGTGATTTGATGTAAAAGGCAAAAAAAACAGTAATCTGAAGACTTCAAACACCGAAGTGCATAGTTGCGTCACTCGACTGGGAAGTAGGTAGAGTGCAGCAGCGAAGACAGGATTCATGAGGGTGATGGACACTGATGTATGCAGCATATTGTGGCACCAGGCTTTGTCCGTGATCCAAATGACAGAGTGAGATACCTGTACATTCAATATACTTGAACGCAAAAAAAAAGTAAGTGAGAAGTAACGTTGTGAAAACAGGCAAGCCGGGAATAGCTTTGACGTAGCTGCAACCCAACGTCCATTTATAGCCATGGGCTCTCAGAGTTTCCTAATAGTGGTTGCGACATCATTACTGAACCCGCATGCTCCATACACCGCAGCTGTCTGGAACCGCTCGAATAAATCTCTAGATTAGACTGCACGGTCAACGACACGTGTGATGGCCTACGTTCATCAGAGTGAGATTGATGATCCTTGGATTATCTGCCCCTGGAGCACATATCAGCTAAACGGTTCGTTCAGACTTTTACCTACGTGTTACAAAAACATGCATGACACGTGTAGCCTGATGGCGTAGCTCCAAAGCTGCTTGCGCAGCTCAGGGTGGAAAGTTTTGTCTTACATGCGAGTTTGAGCGGAGATTGTGGTTGGTGCTATAAATATCGGCAAAGCGTTTGTTGCAAATGGCGCGTATTAATCCACTTGAAGCTGGAAAGCTTTACGTTCCTCATTTATAATGTTGGTGGGTACCGTTTCAAATCAACAATAAAAAAACTGTGATATCAAGAAAATATCTATTCTACAAAATACCTATCTATCCTACTTCTGTCTCTCTCAATTGGTTTCCAGCACCTCTAATATGTTATTTGCTAAATTTTCTCTTGCGTAGCTCGCAAATCAATCAAAGTGAAAAACAATATTCACCGGCGATTGCGATACTGCCTAATGCGAATTTTTAGCGTAGCTAAAGCTTAAATTTGGGCTAATGACTTAAACACATATTATAGCGGAACAAAACAAGGACAGAGAAAGAAGCACACAGGACGACCGCTAGACTTCAACTGAAAATTTTACTCTGGACACGTGACATATAAAGTGTAAAAAATAACATCTAAACTAATAGAAACGTCACCATTCTGCCTTCACAGCAAGCTGCACGTGCCAAGCTACGCGTCGCGCATGCGCCCTTCCAAGAAGCCAATCTCCTTTTTCGTTAGCGTAATTGAGGGCACACTTACACACCTATCTGCCTCCCTGTCGGCGTAACCGATACAGCGAACGAAGACGAAAGAGAGCGAAAGAGAGACTTTTCCAAAGAGTTTTCCACCATGAGAGCCAGCGAGCCGCTGTGTTAGCATCTGCAATGTCTCGTGCCTGCTCGCGCTTCTTGTGACAGCGCAACGCATGCCTCTCGCGCACGGGCCTCAGAAAGTGGGTTGACCTGCGAAGCTTGGGAGAAGAAGTGCGTTGGTCGAAGGCAGTGCTGGGCAGTATCGAAGATACATGTATCTTAGATACTATCTTAGATACTGTATGGGTATCTTGTATCTGTATTGCGATACTTCTCGAAAGACGAGTATCTGTATCTGTATATCCGATACATTCGATAATGTATCGTGTATCATAAGATACAAGATACCTATATCGCAACACAATCGCGCGAAACAATAATCGCTGGCCAAGCTCCACTTCTCAAGCTGGTACTGGTGCCACTAAGCCATCTGAATAAGTCTTAGGGCAGTGACGCAATTTTATTTTTCCGCCACAGTGTCCCAGTGAGGGCAGAAGATGAGGAAAACAAGCGCGCGCGCGGACACGCCCAGCCCACGTACCTTTTGTTTACTCGATTTCTTTTCTTTTTAGTTGCGCCAATGCCACGACACTTGTTCTTAGCCACTGTCCTGCGCCGCGTCTATCGCGCAAATTCTGATGTTGCTACAGTGTCGTTATAGAAGATTCTCTCGCGTCTTGCTCCGTAACGAAATGTGATGCGTGCAAGAATGGGGTTCCTTTGCACCGCGTGGATTTTACATATCAGCGATTTCAATGATCTCGTGGATGTAAGTTTGACATGTATGCCGTGAATTAACTTATATGCAAATAAGAATCTAACAACGTTAGCACCACTGGTACTGATGCTAGATCTAAAAGAGCAAGCGTTTACCTAAAAGAAACTATCTTGGCGTACCGTATTTTTAACTTCTTGCTACATTTATTCAAAGAATTTGTGAAATCATAATTTCATTATTAGCGCAGGTGCTTTCTTAGCTGTCATTTTACATCCCTTACATTACCTAAATCTCTGCACTGTTTTTCCGGTCTGGTAACTGCAGTATGTCTTTTGCAACGCGCTCCCAAAATAAGATCTCTGGTTTATTCTTCTGTCTACTTTATTTCCACTATGTTTACACGTTGCCAAGGCGATTTTAAAAACAAATATATAATTATGTGGGCGTACCTTGCGTAAACTGTCGAAAACATTGTTTACCGCTTAGGAAAATAGCTAAATTGAGCTTGCATTATAATAATGGAAATCATTAGGAGCCATCGTAAAGATGTTAGGAAGGGGATTCGAGAAACTTTCTTTTGCTGAATGCTCTGTTTTGCTCATGAACGTCCCAACAAGCCGTTTCAGGCAATTTTCTATAGGCACTGAATTTTCTGTTGTCTCAACAGGTAAGTTGAGAATACTTCATG
The DNA here is from genome assembly GCF_013339695.2 of Rhipicephalus sanguineus. Classification (NCBI taxonomy): domain Eukaryota; kingdom Metazoa; phylum Arthropoda; class Arachnida; order Ixodida; family Ixodidae; genus Rhipicephalus; species Rhipicephalus sanguineus. The sequence goes on from NC_051180.1 coordinate 21,918,201, forward strand.
CTCATAGCTATTAAGGACGCTGTCTGTATTGTGTTTCTGTACTCATTCAATGTGAATGTTTGATACACAACCACCTCTCTCTATTACTTATATTTGCTTTCCTGTTTCGGGCTTTCTTAAATATTTTTCGCATTACTAGTCGCAACGTAATGGGAGCTATAAGTGGCCATAGCGCGAATAGCGGCTGTGTGCTGCGACGCTTTATGGAACTACACAATACGTCTGAGACGTTTCCATGTTGCACATGTTTTTTCGTTGAAGAAAAATTGCTAAAAGATTGCACGTTAGTGAGTATATCAACAAAGGATCCTTTACGCCAGCAGATGAGTAGAATATGACAGTTCAATGCAGTTTTACGTCATCTACGTATACACCAGGGGTCTCAAACTAAGCTTATAGCCAGCGGGCCGCAGTCGCTAAATTTAGTTGCAAGGGCCGGGACAGTGAAGATGGTGGGAGAGAGTTTGAGCAGAATGACGTTTGAAAGGAAGCCTTTCCCATATCTCATATACAGGTCATTTCTGAAGGAGATTTGGAATCAGGATTCGAGAAACATCGATAGCGATGTACAGAATGACTGATATCTGGACGCGGATTCTGAAATATAGGGTTTTTGTTCCACGGTTATGTTTTAGCACATATGGTGACCACATGTTCCTCAAGAAAGGAATGCTTGAGACCAGTCATGTCTGTGCAGCTCACGAACATACCGATTTAGAAAATGAAAACAAATGAGACGAAGGCGGTCATGTGTGGGGGCCGGGCCGCTCGCGAAATGGCTCAAACCCCTAGTATACACCATGCGTCTCCCCCCCCCCCCAAAAAAAAAAGAAAAAAAAATGTCGCTACCAGCGTTGTTGCTGCTGTACACCTGTCTGGATATACGGTAATGTGGAAGCTGTCTTTTATGAACAAGGTAAAAGTCCACACAGCTGTTTGCGCCGTCGTGAGAATGCTTCTGTTTTGAAGTTATTGTGATTATATGGCAACGTGCTAGTTGGTCGGTAGCTGTGCAAAAAAGCAAATACCGCTGTCAGCGAAGTGTACAAAGACTTGTCCTGTGAAGAAGCTAAAACAAACCCCAATAAGTTATTTTGGAAGGAAACTAATGCACTTTGAGCAAGAAGGGCAAAACTTTTGAGATACTAACACACATTTTATTCAAGTGAAGCAAAATAGGTCACAGCTAAGACATTTTGAAGCAGACATTTTCGTGCATAGGCGTTTGCTGCTCCATTATATGGATCTATAATAACAAATTTGAGAATGTATCGAAGTATCTTAAGATACAATTGCCTAGTATCGTATCGGATACAATTTTCGCGGCAGTATCTTGTATCTGTATCTCCAATACTTCTTGCCTGAGTATCTTGTATCGCATCGCGATACAATTTCAAAGTATCTTTGCCCAGCCCTGGTCGAAGGGGCACCTTGTTTGTGGAACACTCTAGCGGTCTCTTAAGTCCCTTTTTAGTAGCGTCAGCCAGCGGTGGTAGAAGTTGGCGACGCCAGGTTCACCACGTTACGTTGAAATTGAAACACCTAAACAGCTGCGATAAAATACAAATATAGCGCAGCTATATTTGTATTATTCGTAGCGGAACAACGGCGACTCAGGAACACAGGAGCGGGCGCCTAAAAGCTGCGCTCTGAAATATAAGACGTCGAATGAAACAGAGAAATATGCTTACTATCAGTATTTTCATGCGCATGCGAATAAGTTCGTTGTACCTTTTCTTCACACTCAGAAGTGCCTAAACAAATTCTGACAGAAAAGTACAACTGCATTACTTAATAGATGTAACCGAAGTTATTTGCGCAGAACGGTGATAAGTATTCCTACAAGTGAAGAAATTCAGCGTGATTTTTTTTAAATATAGACACGAATAAGAAAAGAATTTTTAGCCACTGTGACCGCATTTTTATTTCTTTCTGAAATCATATTCCTATATGTCAGATATATTGTGAAACAAGCTAACAGCTCCGAAACACGAAGACGCAAGTTGAAACAAGAGAAATTACCGTTGTTCATAGAGCGTCCTTTTCTGCTGTACAACTCAAAGTACGAGAATTTTGCTAAGAACTTCTAAATGCTCCTGCAGGTAACATTGGATTGGCATCTACGTCCATATGAGTTTCCTGAAAGTAAAATTTTTGTTATTTGGAGGAGTATCTGTTGCATTCGTGCTGAAAGAAACAAAGTTATCAAAAAGAAAAGCATTCATACTATTTCAAGAGCAATGAGGTGTGACGTTCATGTCTTTTGTTTAACTACTTCGTACGTTATGCCCCTGGAAACGTGTAAAAATATATACATGATGTGATACTGTACACCCTTGAAAGTAAAAACCATTATTTGTATGGTAAATTGCGGAACCTGTAAAATTTTATCAGTTATATGTAAAGTGTAGGTGCAGACGTTCTTGCAAAAGTAAACAATTTGTTGTCGCCAGCACAATTTCCAAAGAGCATAGACAACGTCATAGCTCAGAACAATATTTGAAGGCGATAAGCGCTTCAGCATTCTAAAAGGTAACAGTTTGAAAGAAGGAGCAATATCTTAAACAAATGCTGCCAAGAAACCACAGGACGTGTAATACAGTGTTGAATAGAAAGGGCACGCGAAAGGATTACTAATGTCCCATATTTACTGAAAAAGAAGTGAGAAAGAAGAAACTGTTTTAGTGAAGATATAAAACGGAGGGGCCACACTGTGGAAATTGCCACAGGCCCGATAAAGGTGGCATGAATTGTCTGCAAAAAGTGTAGAAGTGTGTCTTATATAACAATGACAAGATCAGATGGCGCTAAAGTACAAAGAAGAGAAACAAGCAACCTAAAGTGCGTATACTGTCCCAATCCCCACCAATCAAAACACTCTAATCTTATAACACGATACCTATAACACAAAGCATTTTTCTTTTTTTTCCGAGGTACACATAACGCACAGTAATAGGTCTTTCTCTAATATTCTCTCAATTCTTTCATGTTTTTTTTTGTCCTTTAGCAGGGGCTTCTACGTGGTTACACAAATTTCATTTTAGCTCGTTGTTTCAATATTTCGCCATGATAGAACTATTATTCTTCTAATGAACATCAACGCTCCAGAAGCGTCACAATTTTTTACCAACTCCTTCATAAACGCGAGTGTCGCCATGGTTAATCAGGTAGGTAGGAAACTCATCCCTGCTATACAACCTTGTTTTAACTAGTCTGTCGGTCCTTCTTCTCTTCTTGGACTTTCTTCTTCACTACCCTGTAGGCATAATAAACCTTCTTTGCCTTCCTCTTAGATGTAAAAGAGATGCCAAATAAGAACAACGAACACAAGGCAGCTTTTAACAAGGTTCTTCGCAGGCAAGAAAAAAAGCAGAAGAAAAGCTTCATGAAGCGCTCTTCCTTCCTACCAGAGCTTGCGTCAAATACATCAGCTGCAAATTGTGTTGGATGGACGGAGATGGTGAGATTCAGTGTCAGTCTTCGGGTTTCATTAGACCTAACGTTCTCTATTTTTTTACACACCCTACCTCCTTCATCCTGTTCTTGTCATCCTCAATTACGTTGTTCTCCTCTGCCGACGTCTCTCCGTCTTCATCTATTTCACTTTTTTCCTCGCTCTCACAAAAGTATTGTGATTGACAGAAGGGCATAAAATTATTCCTTGTGGAACAACTTACAAGAGACTTCCTTGTGCTACGATATCTGAATACTTTGATTATTTGATAGTATGCACTAATCTCACAAGTTTATCTTATCATGGGCCACATGTCACACATTCTCAGATCCCTGTGTAATAGATGAGAGCCTTGAAAAATTATTTCGCGTTGGTATCGTATTAGTACTTTCCGGATATTTTACAGACCTCGATCCAAGGCACTTATTATTTGAGCTGCGAGAAGGAAACCACGCTCTCGTGGTTTGAAATAACTTTCAAAACAAATCAGAAGATGTTCTTTAAATTGTTTTAGACACTAAATCAATATATACATGACGGCCTATAGCACTAACGCGAAAGAACGAAGTCTGTGCTTTTTATTATATTCCTAGCTGCCAACTTAGAAGCAAAGAAGCTGTGATACATAACTCCAATGTTCGGCCCTTATCCAATTATACACTGAAGACTGCCTCAAATGGATCTTTATCAAACCCCAAGCCGGGCGACATAAACGTAGTGCGCAAAAAATTGTGGGGTTAGATTTGAGAAAAACGTATCTACATTTAGGCACGTCCAACTATTACTGATGAGTTAAAAAGGAAGCGGCAATAAAAAAGCAATAAATGACCAAAAGTACCTTGAAAAAGACAGACCAGTAATGTTAACCAGTTTTGCTGGTCTTAAATGTAAATTTATTTAAAGTCGTGTGGTGCATTAGCGATTTGCTTAAGTTGTTGTATCCCAGGCAGCACGCCGCCATTGGACCGATCTTGGCTCAACGTCGGCAAATGACGGCAGCAATATTGGCCCCACGTCGGCAAATCACGCTCGCGCTACTTTCACCCGCATCGGCCCGACGTCGGCTAACCGCCGTTGGACCGATGTGGGCTTGCCGGCTTCGGGCCGATGCGGGCTTGCCGGCTGCGGGCCGACGTGGGCTAGCCAGCGTCGGTCCGAGACGGGCCTGCCGTTATTCAGCCGATGATGGCAAGCCGTCATTGGGCCTATGTATGCTAGCCGATGCTGGCGTGGTGTCGGCCCCGCCGACGTCGGGTAGCCGCCGGCGTGACCGTTTACACCCGTTATTATGTTTTAGCAGTGGTGGCTTACCGTGCGTTAAGTACGGTAGTACTGTACCGTCGTGGTCTGCACGTAGCTAGTTTATATGGGGACACCAGCGGTAGTTGCTCGATGCGTAAAGTAACTTGATCAGGCAGGCTGATACATGTGTTATAAAGTAAAATGACTGCGTGCCGACCACGGCAGTTCGGTATTACTGTGGTTACTGTACCGTAAGTCAGCAGCGCTAAAATAGACTATTCGCGGCCCAACGGCATTCATCGACTACCATTGGGGCCATATTCGAAAAATGCTTCCTAATTAGAACGATTGCTCCACTGATGTCTTAGTGTGCGATTAAGCCGCACAATTCTGTCGAACCGTGCAAGTCCGAGAACGAAAGTCAATATTGTCTCTAACACAACTAAATTGATGAAAGGCCTGCTGCACCAACTACGCATGCGTCTGAGAAATTAAGGAGCGACACATTTGCAAGGTGATAAACACAAATTTATTCACAGATATGAACACACGCCAGCAGTTCCGGAATAATTATGCCATAAAGGAATATCTAAACATCTACAGATACCGTAGCCAACATCTAAAAGAACCCCACAGCCACCGTATTCCTCAAAAAAAAAAAGCAGGACAATCCTAATCGAGAATGGGGTGAGGCGCAAAATCATAGGCGTGAGCAGGGTTCCCCTTCAGAGGAGGGGAGGAGCGGCGAAGGTTCATCGCGGCGCCCCCCCCCCCCCCGCCCTCCCTATTAAGTCAATGTGTTTGGCAGACCTTGCGCCCACCTCTTCTTAGGTGACTACGGGGGCCGGCCACCCCCCTGCCCCACTATGCGCACGCCTATGCGAAGAGTTACAATCTCTTCAACGTTGTGCGCGGCACATTCACTATAAATATTGAAAGAACTAGAACGGGCAAAAATAGGAATAAGGCTTAATGAAGAATATCTTAGCTACTTGCGTTTTGCGGACGATATCGCGCTTTTCAGTAATGACGGTGCCGAATCACGAAAAGAATTCTGGAGATGGAAACGAAGGCAGCATTAAAGTAGGATTAAAAACGGACCCAAAGAAAAGAAAGATAATGTTAGGCGGCTTGCCGAAAAAGCGAGATTAAGAGTGGCAACTACACTAGAAGATTGTGTATACGCGTGAGCTAGTTACGACCAGAGGAGCACCCCCTTCCCCCCGTTTATTAAATTCACCAAGGACGGTAGGCATTCGCAACACATGACTGACAATTAAATTAGCGTTATCCTCTAAGCGAAAATTGCAATTTTTTCAGTGATAACTTAAGGGACAAAAAGATGGATAGACTGCTGCACGCCACGCGAAAACATTGCGAGCGGTACCAAAAGATCGCCATGAACTCTACATCTAAACAAGATAGACACGCACACATTCCTAATCTAAAGGTAAGATTGTAACAGAAAGGAATCGTGCATAAAAACCACTCACGTGTGCCCGTTGGATCGCTAAAAACACGAGCGAATAAAAAATGCAAGCGCACCATATCAGAATACACAGAACACGACGGTCAATAGAGAATACGCGAAGAGAAGAGAACAAAAATCTGATGACACGTAACAGTAGTGAACACGCGGCCTTATATGAGGTGAGTGAGTTCAACATGGAAACAGGGGGCCACTGGTTTCTCGTTGCGGTGATCTCTGCCGAAAACAATGCCGGAATCCTGCCGCGTATCCGTCTCGTGCACGATTTTGACTTTCCAACGCACATGTCCACACACCGCACTTCTTGAAGAATTCTGCTGGTCGGAGTGAAAAAAACCTGCTCCCGCAGCTACGATTGTCCCTCCGTCGGGACGGCCACCCTAACCCTGCCTGGTCAAGCGAGTTTCGCGACAATGACGCTGAACGAGGGGAAGGGAGGGAGGGGGGGTTAGAGGTTGAAGGAGACGAAAAAAAATTCGAATTCTCCCTTCTCCAAAGCACGGCTCAGCCTACCACAATGGTGTGCGATCCCCCCAGCATGTCTATGGGCATGCCGTTCGAGAAAGGCGTTCGTCGAATTTTCAATGCATCACTTGTTGCCACATGTCGCTACATGAAAACTTTGCGTACACCACGTTGGAGCCGCATTTTTCATCGTATTTCACGTGCCATAATAATAATTTTATGCGACTGTTTCTGAAAGCACGTGGGAAGCAATCGTTGAGCGAGATTTTTACTTGAAAAAGATATTTATGTCACAAAATGGACGGCAACGAAGTGCAAATGCGAACTGACAAACACGTGGCAAACACGTGTTTGTCAGTTCGTTAAAGATGGTCAGCGGGCTAGTTGATTTGGAAACATTCAAACGACAAAACGTGTCTTCACTTCGCCCAGTGTTTTTTGCACCATACCTATTTTTCTCAAGTAATGAACCAACTAGCTCAGCAACACGCCTTGCTGAGCTTTTTACTATTTTCATAAAGTAAAATTATGTGACATCGCTGAAGCAAATGCGCTTGTTACGCTTGACCCAAACACGCGCGTTAGTAAATATGTGTAAACACAGAGATCGGAAACTGTCCGTGTAGTATATGAGCGCTCGCGCCACACATTCAGCGGCTGAAAGGATATAGCGCTATAAATATGATGACAAGCTCGATTTATGCGCAGAATTAGTATTCACATAAAGCTTCTTCCGCTAAAAGCATTCGTGCGGGAATGTTTGGGTGAATTTTGATGCTGGACACATTAGTGAAGTCGGCCGACCAGTGGCAAAACATTTACAAAACAGAAGTACTTCGAATTTGGCCCATGAAGATAATGGTATGTGTTATAACGTTTCAACATTTTTGATAGCGTTGAACAACTGGTCAACTAAGTGGCCATCTAATTTGAGTCAGTTATTCTTCTAAAGACCACCTTTTTTTGGTAGAAAAGTGATTGTGCTAGTGATAGTTGTTAGTCATTGTCATAGCAGAAACTAATAAGAGAATGCAAGCTATTCAGTCGGCGCTACTTCGCGCCCCGAGTCGTACGTGCTGCATTAGCACGGTACAATATTTGAACTTTGTTATTTGTGCTAGTACAGCAATCCATGTAGCGGCATTCTGCAGCTTAAGCTACAAATATTCAAGCGCCTAATGCTCTATTGCATTACGATTGTATCCTAGACGGGCGAGCTGCCAGGCTTCTTCGGCGGGCTGAAGGTAGAGCGCAACGTCGAGGTTATTCTCGTCACTGACGGCCGGCAACACGGCGTCCAGCGTCGTTGAGGGGCTTCCGTGAACTAGTTTGAACGGCGTCATATGTGCGCCGTTTCTTACACTGCCGTGTTAACTTCATGTTATGTGCGGAAGATATTATGGCGTCCCATGTCATGTGTTCGACGTACAGTACATTGCCAGCATGTCGGCGACTATTTGATTTAGCCTCTCGGTGAGGCCATTCGACTGCGGGTGATGTCCAACGTTACTAGAACAAACTCAGTTTAAAAGCTCCGCCGGAGAGGCCGTCCGCGTGGCGGTCGTGAGAACTAGTGGCGCTGCAGTCACGTCTAGCTCCCGCGGCTGGCGCTTGTTGTGATCGGCGCCGCCGATGTACGAGCGCACGTGGGTTACAGCGTCGTCTGCGCTTTGTTAGCTCGTCATTTTTGCGACTGTTCTTGACCAGGCTTAGCGTCTTGTACGAAGCGTAACGAGGGCGAACAGATTCACAGTGCGGTATGCCGACTTGTTTTGCGCCGGGCTGCAAGAGCGGCTACCGCAACGACGACTCCGCTTCACGACACTTCTTCGGACCTGCAAAAGACCCCACGCCATTCAAGCTTTGCATCGCAAAGATAGAAAGCTTACTGCGAAATGCAAGGTCTGTGACGTTTGTTTTGAGAGTGACGACATTGTAAAGCACTATCGTCGTGTCGTTGCGGGACAAGAAGTTTTGATCCCACGTGGAAAGTGGGAACTCGCGCCAGGTGCCGTGCCGCGCTTGTTCCCAGCACTTCCACCCCACATTTCAAAGCCAAAATGTTCGGGGTTTAGGCGCAAATCCCCCCCAAAACGCACGGCGTCCCGCGAAAGCCCGGTGCCCAATTTGGAAGAGCCGCCAGAAATAGAACAGCAAAACGAAAGGCAGGCGATTACCTATATACGCTACCGAGATAGAGTTGCATCACACTGACATTCGATCAGTTGTCAGCTGTCGCTATGCCTTCAAAGTAGTGGATTTTCGAGAGATTTTACGACGAGGTATTGAACAAGATGTGTGGAATATTTTACACTCGCCGGCTCGGGAACGGGCTGCTCAGCGCAAAAATTTGACACGGTACACATAGAAAAGACGATGACCAGCGCTGGTCCTCGTCTTTTCTATGTGTACCGTGTCAAATTTTTTGCGCTGAGCAGTTAATAATAGAATACCAACAAGCCCAATCCCACACTTTGCTTCGGGAACGGAGACTTACTTGTGCAAAAGATAATTGTAGTTGACGAGCAGTTAAGTGCGTAGTGAACGGCTACAGAACAAAACGCAAACGGCTGTCGTACAGTGTAAGAAGTGCTGTGGGCATGGAACATCTGCTCGGTGAAGTTGAAAAACAGAAGTTGAATACTGACGACTGTTCTAGCGACAGAGTACGCGCGAATAACTGCTCGGTGCTCACATCACGCCCGCTCTGTTCGAATTGTTTAATGCACCGTAGAAGGATGCGACGTAGAAAGATGAGACACCGAAAATACAACTGTCCGCTGAAAAAATTGCTCAGAGACATCTATTCGATGTAATCGCACACTCAGATTTCATTTACCGAGTTCTCGTAAAATTTTCCGATTTTGGGTCAGTATCCCTTTAACCGTCGCGAAAAACGTGTCTTGTAAACATTGCAAAGCATTGGTGATGTTTTTCGAGAAGTTTTTTCAATAAATTGTAGAAACATGAGTACTGTTTTTCTAGAACGTTTTTGTATCTCGAGTAAGTAAGCTTCTTTGTACACTATAAAGGCTTTTACAAACGTGTTGGATTGTTCTTGGTCTAGATAAGACGGCAGCGGCTAAAATTGTGGTGGTATAGTTATAAAGATTACGCTGAAAACCCTCATTCGCTTAGAAACTCCTATGCTTGGAAGTTAAGTGCAATGTAGACAGCTCAAATATTGTCACAGGGTCGTGACGTCGACGAAGGCAGCAGTCAGCAGGTCCGAGATGAAACTCTTTATTTGGCCGAACTTGTGGCCGGGAAACTGAAAGTCAAACTACAGCAATACAGTGATAGCGGCGAACAGAGCGTCGACCGTCGATCAACTGACAAGCGGTCAAGCGCGTCGGCTTTTATACAGGCGCTATCGAACTTTCCAGCGATATCGCTGGTGGCGGCGTTATCTCTCGACAAAGCTGGAACATTCGCGTGCAGCGCGCAATCTTACCAAAACAATCTATTACAATCGCGAAGCTTCTCGAACACTGCTTCGCGGACAGCGTCGAGCGTTGATAACCGTCCTTGCTGGTCAAACCCGAATACATCAAAATAAAACAAGTGGGCGTGGCAATATAGACCGAACATCGATTCTTAGCCAATCAATGAACAACGCACGCGGGCCAATGCATACAGACGACCTTATGCATATCCACCTAAGTATCCACCTAACTAGTACAATAAAAAAGTTGCCGCGAGCAACTGCGCGGCGGACCGCAGCGTTATGCCGTGGCAGCAGACGACGCGCCGATAGTGGCGCAAGACGGAACTGCAGCGCCGCTATAGTTCTCGCGACCGCCGTTCGGACCACCCTCCTCCGCTGGCGGAGATACGGAGCTTTGAAACTGAGTTTGTTCTAGTAACGTTGGGTGATGTCCGTCGGTGACTTGTGTGGCTCTATTTCAGGATGGTTTGCGTTAGCTCTGCCGTAAAAGCCGTACCTCTGTCGGTGACGAGGACTTTTGCATCGCCGCGACGCAGGAGGACGTTCTCAACAGGGCATGTATAACTGTCTGAAGGGAGACAAGAAAGTTTCAACATCGTCGATAAGCCATCGGCTCCGCCGATGTCAGCTGAAGCACGGCAGAATGACGGCATGCTCGGCCCAATGTTGCCGGTGAAAGCTATCGGCTAAGCCGATATCGGCGGAGGAACAGCAATGCGCCGGCAAACTCGGTCCAATGTTGCCGGTGAAAGAAATCGGCTAAGCCGATATCGGCGGAAACAGGGCAGAACGCCGGGGAAACTCGGACCATTGTTGCCGGTGAAAGCCCAACATCGGCTAAAAGGCGGCAAAATCGGCCCAGTTTTGCCGACAAAAGTCAGCGGCTCCGCCGATATCGGCGCCAGGCTGGCAATACTGGCCCGAGGTGGGGGCCGCGCATAGCCGCCGTAAAACCAATATCGGCCCGACGTTGTGTGCTGCCTGGGATATTGCACTGCACCCCGAAAATGACTGCAGCGTATATTTTATATATCAGATTGTATTAGTCTTAGGTTATATTTATGACATCCCTTCCATAATTTATATATGTTAATGAACTTTGCAAATCGGGTGCTGGTGCTTCAGCATCAGCACTTCACTTTGCGCTGCATAAATTTTGCCATCAAAGGTATCCTTTCCGTTACACTATGCCTACATTCAGCCTGCTGTCGATGCGCCCTCATAATAATGGAAGTCCTCAGCACCAGCGTATTACTCTGCCCATGTAGATTGTATTTTGTAACAAGACCTGTTAAGTGAAACAATACAATATTATATTGAATTACGGCAAGTTTTGATGTTGTAATAAGAAAATGTGGCAGCAAGCAGTCGCTAAATAGTGTATCTTATGCTTCTTTGTTTCAAATTAGGTGAAATGACGTACAAGAAACAACGAGACCACATGAAAGCCAAACATTCTATTTGCTACCCCACACTGGGAAAGGGTAAAAAGAACGCGGAAAATGACAACGTGAGATGCGACGCAAAGCACACAAAAATAAGCAGGAAAAATATGAAAAAAGAACACATGCAAGCGCACAGCTGTTAAAAAGAAAACGCGCGTGATTCCTGTGCGCATAACGGCGAATATTAAGCAGAACTTGCTTTCATTGCATTAACCTAAACGAACGAATGCTTCTCACAGTAGATAACGCATATGAAAGAAAAAAATGCAAAGGTGAAATAGCCAGCTCACAGTCGCTCAAAATATTGAACTCTGCAAAATTATAGCATATTCCTCAAGAAGCCTTTGACTTAAGCCTCTCCTAATCTGAGAAAATATTGATAGCGGTGCGTGTATAATATACGCGTGAGCTTCGCTTAAAATTCGGAGCTTGAGTGTTGCTGACACGTCCAGAACGCAGTACGCAAGTCGACGCCGTCATTACGAGAGCACTGTAAAAATATTGCGAGGAGATTGGTGCGGAATTCAGGAAGCATTGCTACCGCATTTGACTTTTCTATGACAGCGAGAAAGAAAACAAATAGCGATATGGTTATTTATTTACGCATACGTTTTATTCATGCCTTGCCAACACGCATTCCCTTTGATCATTTAGTTAGGGTTTCGGTAGACCTAGAAAAAACTTCACATTTTCACTAGAAGCACTGTCCATTGATAAGCCACCACGTTGCACAACTTCTCGAAATTGGAAGCTCAGAGTGAGAGAAAAGGAAAGAAAATAAGACAACCTTATCATTGACCGTGCTGTATTTGAGCCTGCAGAAGAACGAATAAATAAGTAAATTACCAGGCTGCGTTTTAGATATTAAGTTAGAGGTGAACTAAAAGGCTACGTGCGTTGGTAGACTGGTTTAGTTTACCCTCCCAGTTTTCGTGCAGTTCACTATGCTAATACAATCAAAAGCTGCAACTTAAGAAAAAATTGGTTGCAATAGTCAATAAAAGTGTTCACTTGAAGTCAAAGACAAAATCAGATGTTATAGCACATACTGTTTTCTATACTCTGTGAACTTTCGCCTCACTATATTTTTTGTTACAGTTGTCATTTACGCACGTTATGCTGAAAACTGCTGTTTTAATCAGCGCTGTTTTCCAATAAGTGATGCTCTTACAGTCATGGGCTTGTTGGCGATCAGCCATTTCTGATTTGTCAATCTGATCTTTCATTGAGGTCACTGGTCATTCTACCTTGCCACGTTTCATTGTTGCCTTTCGTTGGTGCATTTCATAGATTCCCGCATGACCGTCGTTGTTTCCTCAAGCAACAGAAGTCTTGCGCTGCTAAGCACGTGGGTGAAAATCTAATTCCAGGAATGGAGCAAGAAAACAGTTAGGAGGGGGTTTTGCGCAATGTGAAAGAAAGAAAGAAAGAAAGAAAGAAAGAAAGAAAGAAAGAAAGAAAGAAAGAAAGAAAGAAAGAAAGAAAAGAAAGAAAGAAAGAAAGAAAGAAAGAAAGAAAGAAAGAAAGAAAGAAAGAAAGAAAGAAAGAAAGAAAGAAAGAAAGAAAGAAAGAAAGAAAGAAAGAAAGAAAGAAAGAAAGAAAGAAAGAAAGAAAGAAAGATCAGGCACACGCACGACGAGCTTCATTTGCCCACATTTCCCCGATAAGAGAAATGCTTCTAATTTTTTTCGGAAGCCTCCTACTCTCAGCAAACCTTCCGGGGACCAACGGAGGTCGAGACAGAACACTTGTGACCAACAGCATGTGCACAGGACAACAACGAATTTAGTTTCCTCTCCGCCTCCCATTCATCATGGCGCTATCGCCAAACTGCATTCGGAAGAACTTCCGGGAAAAGCGCAGCTAGGAGTAAAAAGAAAAGCAAACTTGTTCTCCCCAAATTGCGGCGCCACTAGGCGTGGCGCAGCACTGACACCATTTGCTCTGTTGCTGCTTCGATACGAAGGTAATTATGCGACAGTGTAGTCCACTCCTTATCCTCCATCGTTCCGCGTCACAGTTCGTTTTGATTTAAGGCGAAAGCCTTAAATGCCTCATCAAACGCAAAATTTCACCATCGGCGTCAGCGTCCCGCGTGAGCGGCGTCGGGGACGAGCGATAAAAAAATTATCACATGCTGACGTAACAAATCGCCAAGTTGTGACGTCATCATGAAGCCACTGTGGCGTCACATGACGTAACGTCACATGATGACCTCACATAGCACATCGTAGCTTGGTCAAAGGTGGTCCGATCATAGAGGCAATGCAAAACCAGGTAAGGTGCCTCCGTTCTTGGAGGCAGTGCAAGGCCTCGCTAAGTACAGAAAGTTTACGAAGGGTGGCGGAGCAGGATGAATACACCGACTGAGATGAAAAAGAAGATGGCTTTCTCCTTCGAGTCGTCTTAAGTGTATGCGTAAGGGACCCTGTGAGTTTTCGTTTGGCAACCTTTTTCTTGTTACACTTTTTCTTGTGACAGCCTGACTTGTAGGTAAGTTATTAGCAAAGTATAACAACTGATAACGCCGGTATCAATGGCATTGCATATTTACATCTTCAAATTCTTTCAAAAAGAAAGAGTTGATGATCTATGAAATGATACTCTGTAATTATCTCTACTTAGGCTTTCCGGCATTTTAAATGAGTATTTCAATTTGGAGTCGCCATACCAGGCGTAACAGGCAGGAACATACGGTAATTTGTACTTTTAGAGAAGCTGATTCAGTTGGCGTGTGTAAGCTTTTTCCTTTTGATACCGAAACAAGTTTACGGTGTCGGCTTATACCACCAGTTATTTCGTCTTTATTGTAGTTTCTTTCCTTTAGTTGCACGAGCGTTGACATCATAGTTTATTGTATTTTCATACAAGGTTCACCCGCTGCAAATGGAGATTTACGTTTAATTATTTACTTAGCGAATGATGTCTTTTCATTTTCAAACACAGCTCATTTGCCAAGAAAGGCAAACAAGCCCTGCTATACTTGAAGGCAACTGACTTGAGTGCTCGTGTGGAGCTCCGCGGCACTCTGCACGTTAATTGCCAATAATCTGCAGTCACGCTTTCTTCCTCTCTTCTGCCTCCTCATTTCCATCCAGACGTTTAGGGTAGCAAACTCAAAAAGAGTCTAATTACTCGCGATCAATCCTCCTGCCTTTATTTCCTACCTTTCTCTTTTTCTCTCCCACTCTCTCGTCATCATTAATCTATGTTTTTGCTACACAGTACATGAATGAGAGAAATGTACTGCATTTGCCAGGACGTTTGTCTCCGCATCCTATTTTAAAGAGGCCCTGCAACACTTTCCTGAGTAAGCATGGAATAGCTTCATTAAATTAGTTTATTGCCTCGCGAATTGACCACCGCAAAAATTTTAGAATCCGTCGAGTACGACGAGAGTTACAGAGATTTGTCGCATGCTGTAATTGATTTCTCTCTTCTCTCGTCTCGACGAGCACCCGGCGGCCTCGTACGGCGGCCATGGTAAATATGCAGCTAAAGATGTGAAATCAACCAGTGGCCATTAATTTGAGTATATGACTCCGTCATTTGGGTATATGGCATTGCTTGTAGAAAGAAGACGAAACAATTTCTAGCGACGGAAAGAAAGAAAGAAAGAAAGAAAGAAAGAAAGAAAGAAAGAAAGAAAGAAAGAAAGAAAGAAAGAAAGAAAGAAAGAAAGAAAGAAAGAAAGAAAGAAAGAAAGAAAGAAAGAAAGAAAGAAAGAAAGAAAGAAAGAAAGAAAGAAAGAAAGAAAGAAAGAAAGAAAAATTCCAAGCCGCGTAATGAGCTATGCGCTATGATGCTTGGCTCGCGTGTTCTCAGGAGCTTCAACTGCCGATCGGCAGAGCTTCCTGATCATGCTGAAAAAAGTGTTGCAGGGCCCCTTTAAGAGATGCGGAGGAAATAAATAATGTTTTCGCCACATAACGTTAGCGTTGAAGTAATCTGGGCCTTACAAACACGTTTCGCTTTCCGAAGGAGACGTCGTTTTGCGCAATAGTGTGAATCCTTGCATGAAAAGCACTATATTTAAAACCGGACGGATGTCATTGTGGACAGGAACGATACAAATAGGAAATAGACGTCGAGAGGGGGCGGAAGCATGACAGTAGCAGTCACCGTGTAAGGAGATGTTGAAGGCGTATTACTGCGCAGAACGCTGAGGCCACCATCACAGTGAAAGGCTTTTGGTGTAGCGCGAAGGAAACACAGACACGAGAAGGCACAAAGGAACACCGCACAGCTCTACAGCAACAACCTGTTTATTTTCAAGAACCAGACCGCTTATATATTATCAAAACGAGGTAGACCGCTGAACACGTGGGATCACTCAGATAATGCACAAAAACCACTTCACCTGAGCAAAATCATGACAGGATAAAACTGTAAATCTACGCTTGCGCAAGAAACCCAACTCCTTAGGTGACAATGTTAACGATGGCTTGCTCACACACAACTCACCAAGCGCATCGATAACCTCGGCTTCAACTATAAGACGCTGGTGTAAGGGCCACCCCTGCCCGAAGCCTCCTAAGCACGACTTCCTCCGCCCTCGTAAGGTGAAGGGGGAGAGAGCAGACACACGGTGGGATAAGAGCGCGTGTATCCTGCCGGAGAACATTTTTACGGGCACGGAGTGTATTTGGGGTTGAGGTGGAAGGGTAATAGATGGGAGGTCTGTATTAGGAGGGCAGTGTGCCTGTTGGTCAGCAGCAATATTGTGAGGGTTCGCAGCATGGCCTTGAATCCAGTGTACCCTTATGCAAGTGGCTGTATTACGGTTCATCTTATGTATCGCCTCGCAGATTTACATCATCTTGTGAACTTTCTTGAGTTCCTGGACAGCCGCTAAAGAATCGGTGAATACGTCAAGTTTCCTAATTGTAGACAGCTTAGAGGTGACATCCCGCACTGCGTCATGAATTGCTTAAAGTTCCATTACAAGAGGACTGGCTTCCGTAGATAGATAACGCTGGTGAACTCTGATGAAATTATGCGTGGTACTAAGGAATGATGTCCTTCCGCCGTCTTGTAGGATGGAAGCATCTGTATAGACTTTGCAGACGTTAGTGCATGGTGCTTCGATGACAGATCGTTCGTCAATAATACCTGATGTAGCGCTGCGCCGTAACTTGGTTGTCTTATTAGATGTGATGGTGGTGAATTCCAGCTGTTCTCTCAACATGGAACTGGTCGCATTTACCAGTTGGTGATACATGCCCGTACTGTTCTGTTCCGGTGATGCAAGCAGATGCATACCACCTTATATGGACATGCCAAGGATTACAGTCGGAACGCTCCCGTCATCTCCTGCAAGCTGGTCTTCGCTACAGTGACACAAACAGTTATGACCGATGGATACATGACAACACATTCCACAAGACACTTCTTCACTTCATACACAACACCGGCCTAACGGCGCACATTTAACACAAATATACCCAACAAATATTATGCCTTAAGGGCAAGTCTATGTCGTAAAAAAACACTATAAGACGAGTGATCTTTTCTTTATGTTGACCAACAATGACGGTGTTGGTCAACAACCGCCTGCATAAACGTGGAGTGCTATAAACCCATCAGGCGCAAGTCTATTTGATCTGTAACGATGCTCTCTTAAACGCCCATTGACGCACCTGCTGGTTTGGCCGACGTATTGCTTTCCACAAGACAGCGGAGCACGGTAAATTACAAAACTCTTGCAATGAACTAATTTGTTTGCATGCTTTTTTGTGCAACCAACTTTTACAGCGAAAGCTGTTATGAGATCATAACCAGGGCCGTTTTTGGCGCCGCCGCCGCCGCCGCCGCCGCCGGTGTCCGTAACACTAGCGCTCGAAATAAGAAAAAAAAAACGAATTAAGAAAAAAATTCCAGGATGGAACGAGGTTCGAACCTGGGCCCTCTGCGTGGGAGCCCAGTGTTCTACCTCGGAGCCATTCCCGTGCTTGAAACTGCGTTGCAAAAAGACCCTATACAGGCTTCATGTCGGGAAGGAACCACATTAACACATGTAATGTAGCGTGGTAGAAGAGTAAAATAACAACCAGGAGTCACAAAACGCGAATTTTGCAACCAGGCGTCACACAACGCGAATTGCGCAACGAGAGGGTTGTTGAATGCTTCCAGCCCATTACAAAGGGATCTGCCATTAATACTTCATCGTCATCAGCCACAGCATCAACAAAGTGGGCATAATGCCTTAGAGGTGTATAGCAGGTACCACGGTTCTGCGTAGAATGAAGAAAAATTGCGTAGTGGCTGCTTCCCTACTTCACAAAAAATTATGATGTTTTATATCGTAGTAGGTTTCTCGCAAGTGCATTTCTATCGGTTACCAAGGAAGCCCATAAGGCTCCCATGATCCATTTGCTCAGGGTCTCGATAAGGTTAATTCCCTCTCTCTATTTATAACGTTAGCATATGTTATAAAGCGTGGTGAGAGAATGAAATAACGACCAAGCGCCACGGAATGCGAATTACGTAACTAGTTGGCCCTTTAAAGCTTCCAACCCATTACAAAGAAATCAGCCATAATTCTTCATCGTCATCAACCGTCGCATCAACACACATAATGCCTTACAGATGGTACCTCGCTTCTCCGCAGAATGGCGAATAATGTCGGTGCGGGTGCTTCCCAACTTCACAAAAATTATCATTTGTGGCGTAGTGGGTACGTTCCTAGTGTACTTGTATCAGTAGCCACAAGAGAGTTTATAACGGGCTCTAGAAATGCCGCTCTTCGATACCGAAGAAGTATTCAGACATTTTGGCGCATTACAGGAAGCAGAGGAAGCGGTACCCGCCGGCACACAAGAGTCTGAGTAGGGAGCAAGCGGTGACCTGGAGAAGACTCCAGGCCGGAACTTACCCGCATGGAACATTGATGCACGCAATGTATCCAGGGACTTACAGGCGGGACTGCAAGTTTTGCCCACCGGACACGCGCAACACCCTGCGCCACATGGTGCTGGACTGCATGAACAATCCGGACGTGCCACCGTCATCACCCCCAAGCGGAAACGAAGAGGAAGGAGCAGACATAGAGAAAGAATTAGAAGACCATTGGGAGGCTCTGCTGATGGTGCAAGACCCTGACAACCAGCTACGATTGGTGAACAGGGCTCGGGCGGCGGCAGCGAGCCATGGCTACCTGGACTGAGGAGGCCACCCACCTTAGGGCTCAAGCACAAAGAGCCTGGTGAAAAATAAAGTTCATTTCTCTCTCTCTCGAGCTTTCGCTGTGACTGTGCGGCGCTTTCCGCGTAGGCCTGGCGTTTTTTCCCCTGCCCCTTTCCCTCTCTCATTACAGTGAACACAAACACGCAAATCAGTATTTGATTGATTGATTGATTGATTGATTGATTGATTGATTGATTGATTGATTGATTGATTGATTGATTGATTGATTGATTGATTGATTGATTGATTGATTGATTGATTGATTGATTGATTGATTGATAACAACAGATGTGATGGGAGTCCTTCGCCTTCATATTATATTATCAACTTTACGTTCGCACTTCATCCGCTAATCTAAAGTTCCAGCCTAGCGCACAAATACTATTTAATGATTTTTTAAAATTAAGAACGAAAGCGAGTAACATTGCTGGTGATGCCACAAGCTTTTCTCTCGGTGGTGTTGGTCACTGCGCAAGTTCTCCACGCCTGTTGCTTGCAAACTCTGCACATGAAGTAAAACATACAAAACCGCGAAAACCTCTGCTACTGGCGCAAAGGAGCATTTATCAGCGACCCGTACGCCTCGTTCTTTATCTAATCCAAGCATCTCCTTCTCTCGACTTGCGACGGAAGGCGCCGCTGCCAGAGAAGAGGTTACCGGGGCGGCAACAGCGTTGCGAGCTTACTTTGTTGTCGCGAATACCCTTCTTTCTCACTGTGAGGCCGCTAATAGCTTCCTTTCTTTTCCTTCCGGGATGTCTAAGGAAAACATTCGCTCGAGTCTTCTATCTTCGTCGCTGTTTTTTTTTAATTGCCTCTCAGCATGGCGATCCTTGCGATCAATTTTTGTTTTTGTTGTTCCCTAATCTCTTCTCTTGCCAAAGTTTACCCATCTCCTCTGTGGGCCCATTAGCGAAGAATGGGAATGCGAACACAGCGGTTGTCTTGGGAAGCTTGTACGGTGGAACAGCATCGACAATTTTGTTATGCCCTCAGATCCCATCCATTACAACGCTATCACCCGACCAATTTTCGGGAAAACTTGCGTAAAAAGCAGCTGTAGAGAATGCATGCGTTCCACTATGAAAACCTCCAGCAGTGAGAGTGCAAACAAGTGCGGCAAAATCCCACATTTCCACCAACCTTTTTGCTTCGTGGCAATTACTTTATACATGATCTTTTTGTGGTAAACAATACACATCCATTTCGCATCCGTTCTTACTCGTTTTGCTTTCAGTATTTGGCTTACTTATACTAAATCACGTGTACCATGCTTTTTTTTATCAAAATGGATAATATTGCATCCTGGGAGCGATGGAACCGAAACTCTGGACAAAATGACAAGGGCGTCAAAACTGAAGTTTTTTTGTTCAGAGGCTAGGCATCTTCGTTTCTTGTCATAATAAATACCATCAGAAATATATTGCTCGACTTATGCAATATTTTTTGTGATTGCTATTTCAAACCGCTGTAGTCCGCTTGTGTGACGGGCACTGAAGACAGTACACCGGTGCCGTCGTAATAATAATAATATCTGGGGTTTAACGTCCCAAAACCACTACCGGTGCCGTTGTGACGTTGTCTCTGTAAAGTGAGCATAAACTGCATACACATATATTGCAATTTTATACATTGCCGCGCTCGTGTCAGTGCTCTTGTGACCAGGACATGGCAGTCACTGCAGCGGCTACTCAATTTTTGAAAATGTTATTTAACAGAAGCAAAAAAAAACCACATCTACAAATAATGTGCAGTGCAAGTATTCTGCACAATAAAATTACAAAAATAAAAATAATCACTGCAAGATTAGAGACTGTACGTGTGTGATACAAATAACTGAATAAGCACAAGTTTCAAATAGTCAATCATTATATCATGAAGTAAAGGAAAGTTCGCACAGTGCATTGCATACGTCAAATACTTTGCCTATGTCCGTGTGTTCTCGGTTGGCAGCGGTAATTTAACGCGTAAAGGGCAGTTAAGCTTAACGACCAATGCCGCAGTAATTGGCTACAAGAAATATCAACAAAATTCTGTGTTAAACATCTGGGTTCTTTGAGTAGAAATATTTTGCACCTATCTCAGCGTAAAAGGCAGCGTTCCAATAATTGTCGTTTATAAGTTGACAGTGACGTCGCTAATAAAATAACATATATATTGATCAAACGAATTAGTTTTTGCGTGAGAAAATATTTAAATGGCTTGCGTGTTACGCGCAGTAAATTGACCGGGTTAATAAAGGACCTAGACGAAATTTTAATTCATTTTACCAAAGCGTGTCTGAGAAGAGCACAGAAATATTGAAAAAAAATAAGAGGAGGCGTTTAGGTTCGCATCAAGGAAATGAATTTACATAATATTAGAGTTCATGATTAGGATTAGGGTGGAAACATGCATACGAATGACGCTTGATTGAACGACCCGCGGAGCCAAACCCAAACGGCAGGAAAAGTTGCAAACCACACTGCGAAAGTTTCTGTCCGCCTTAAATTAAAAACTAATGGAGTTAATTGCTGTCATATTGCTTTTATATGTACGCTTCAGTTCTACCGCTGTTTGCTGATGCAATTTTTTTAACTTATTGTTTTCGTTTGTGCTGTGAACCATCTCATCCCCGAAGTATCAATTTTGGAAGTTGGTTTCCCACAACGTGCTTAAGCTCATAGCGAAGCACGCTTTACAGGGTAATGTGCTGGTCAGTTTCTTGTATTATGTCATTATATTACTCCTTTAACATCACTAAATGTTATTACAGGGTGCTTAATTTTAACTAAATACAAACGCTAACTTTTAGAGGTTAAACAGTTCCTGTATACTACATGTGTCCCCTGTGCTGCCATTAGAAATTACTCGAGAAAGAAAATGTACCGACATATGCTCTACGTATAGTTTTTGTAAGCAGAAAAGTTTTATTTTATTTCACTCCTTGCTTCATAGGTATTGTTCCTTATTTGTACACATAAGGCAAATGTACCATTACAACCTCATTGTTTAAAGTTGTCTATGTGTGTTGTGCACGACAATAAAAAAAAACTGTATTATTACAGTCTAAAGGAGCATACTCCTTTGTAAACAACAGTATTAACACGAATTCTTCCGAAACAAAAATGATCAAAATAAGATCTGACAAGGTATTCCGTCGGAACAACTCTAAGAATCACGAAAAAAACTAGATGCTTTGATTATGGGCAACACGGCTTAAATAAAACTACTAAATATACTTTCACGAAGCCATCGAGGTGCACAATCTTCATCACTTGTATCCATGACATTCGAAAATACGGTACAGTGCTTTCAGTGAAATGACCTAAAAGTTACGAAATGGCAATTTCCTCACTTACGCAGCTAGCAACACAGGAGTTTGAGAGATGTCTTTCAGCTAATGTCAAGCAATTGCGATCACCCGTAATACAGCCGCGCGTCCAAATTCTTATACCGTTTCGGTGATCTAAGTCAGTGACCGGAAATCACCCGTCCCTTTTATGTACTCTGGACAGATTGGGCAAGGACTTAATGGGTCTTTCACACCGCTCGAAAATTTTGCCTTGCGAAATCAGTGACACTGGTTTCAAGGGGACGAGAATACGACGGAGACAGCTGTGAGCATTTTAGAGAGGGTACGCGAGGAAGAAAGGGGGCGAATAAGGAGACGGGCAGGGCTTTGTTGCATGGAGCAGCCTTAAATGAAGGGGAGTAATCCCGGTCCGGCTGCCATGCGCGCTAGGCACGCCACCTTTCGTGACTGCCTCCGTTTCAAGCGAGAGTGGACGTCGTAATTATGATTTAGAAGAATGTCTGAAAGAAAGCGCTCGTTGCATTCTTAGACGGCTTCTCCCCCTTCGCAAGGCCGTTTTCAGATGCTGTAGAAAGAGGCCAGCCTTTGTCGTGAAATAATGCAGCAGCAGCAGATGCTTTCACCCTTTCTTCGCGGACACATAGTATCGTACCAAGACATAGGGACGAAATTTACTCGCACCACGGCATGATAACGAGAGATAATAAATATACTGCATGAAGAAACAAAAGACTTTTTTGCCAGTGGGCTCATAGTTGGCCTTTTACTTGCGATGTGAACGACGTACACTACTAGGTCGAGTTATGGCGGCGTTTTAACAGTGGTGCTGTTTGAGCTCGAAGAAGCCCCGTTAGTCGCGAGCAGAAATTATCATCATCATGTATCGGCACGCGCTCTCTTCGTCCTCTTCTTCATCTTGTGCTTCGCTCCCAGAATACGTGCGCCGATTTGTCCGGCGCGGGATTCAATAACTATGATGGGTGAGAGAACGAGTACAGAGAAAGAAAAGGAAAGAGATAGAGAGATATAGAAAGAAATATAAAACGACAAATAGAGAGAAAGAAATAGAAAGAAACATACACAAGAAGGAGATAGTAGCAACAGAGAGCAATACAGAAAGAGAAAGAAATAGAGAAAGAGTGAGAAAGCAATAGATAGAGAGAGAAAGATAGAAAGTAAGAGGAAATGAGAAATAGAGAAAAGGAGACACAAAGAAAGGGAAGAAAGAGAAAGAAATGGATAGCGAGAGAAAGAAACAGAAATAAAAAGAGACGAAAAAGAGATAGAAAAACAGAGAAAAATAGAAAGAAAGGGAGAAAAATAAGGAGAAACAAGGAAGGCCGCCCAGCTCCGCAATTCCTTCAAGCTTAGCAACCCTAATGCGAAACGGCCTTAACTTTTTATAATCCACGAAAGCAGGAATCACAGGCGCACGCACTCGAGTCACGTTACATTATTAAAATTGCCACTGCATTTTTTTTCCTGTTTAACTCGGAAAGAACAAGCAAAACTCAGCTGGCCGTACCTGCGATGAAAAAAAGCAAATACACAGACCCAACGTAGTTACAATATAAAGTTAAAATGCAAGAAAAAATCAATCACCAGGAGCCACCGACGTAGCCTGGGGGCTTTGCCCTCGGGCCGTAGTTTCTCTGGACCATAATAAAGTTCTTGCCATGCCATGCCATGCCACGAGACAAGAATGTGACGACTATCGAATCATGTGCTAGTACTACTCCAACACACGGCACAGCTCGGGGTTCTTGATTTGAGAAAACAAGAAGGTAACTTTATTCTTGATTCTTCCCTTCAAAACTTCGTGTATAACTAACCTGTCATCTAGTTTGCGGAATACAGCCCCATTGGCAACAGCAGCTTCTGCTGCCATCGCACTTTCCTCAATCATTTCATTCCTGTCTATCGCATCGTTCCTCTTGATACGCTAACGCAATTGTCGGTTCAACTCCTTACTTTATTACTGTGCTGCTACCTCCAAATGAACACTAAATAGGTTCCGCGCGCCAATTCTTGATTGCAACAAATCAGTTGTTGACATTGAACTTATATCGAAAATAAATTGTAAATGCTTTTCAAGCCATTTTCCTGACATCAGTCTGTGAAAAACCATAGTGATTCGATGCTCATAAGCATTCTGCAGTATGAAGAGAAAATGTTAGCCGGCGGCATAACATGACACGCTGGCAGAAAACACAGCCGTATTCCCTTTCTACGAAGTCTACAATCTGTGTTCAGGCCTTTCTTTCTTTCCAAGCGCTTTTAGATCTCTCCTTCCTCATTCTATTTTTTTGGACGGCTTTCCTTCTCCTTAGAAGGATAACGTGCAGTTACATTCTTCAGTGTGGTCGAGGTACTGCTTTATTAATTCAACATTTCAGATGCTACAAGTAGGTGGTTTGCACGATGCGTTAAATATCATGTTAGACAAACAAGAGAAAAAAAAGAAAACTAATATACACACAACAAATAGGAGAGAAAAGTAGCTTCGCTCTCTAATGTACGACAGTGACTCACAGGTATTTAGAAAAATCAAGGAATTCAAAGTGAACGAAGACGAGGATATAGAAGTAGAGATAGAGAACGCCGCTTTATTGTCGCCAGACTTTACGGATGTAGGTGATCCGCCAGGCTGAATTGGTGGCCACCTCCTATGCCCTCTGTATGGCCTGGAGCTGAACTCCCAGGCTGGCGGAGGACAAAACCTTCTCCCACGCATCGGGCTAGGGAGTGGCCAGGAGATCGGGAGAGGGGTGGAGTCTTCCCTGCAGTACCAGATAATGTGATGAAGTGTGGTTATTGACCCACAGTGCGAGCAATACGGGTGAATCGTATCGGGGTATATACGTGCTTAATAAATGTATGGACACGAGAATGAATGTGTTCGTAGTCGGCGGAAGACAACCACCTGGCGCTTAGTTAACTTGGGGTGCTGTGGTGGTTTTAACTGCCTCAGTAGTTGGTAATATTGCGGAATGTCGTGGTCTGATGTCAAGGCTTCACCAGAGTCCCCCGGATCAAAGGCGGGTCCCATCGCTCGGCAGACGAATCCTCGAGCATATTCGTGCAACTTAAGCGGGAAAAAAGTCTCCCGCATCTTCCCACGGGGGGAACTCGAGTAAATGCGTCGCAGAGTGGTGGGGGTATCGCGTGGATGTTGCGTAATTGGGTATGGTTTGGGAATGCCTAATTGTTACACGATGCGCACACTAAGTACGACTTGAACGGCTCCAGCGTGCACGAAGTTCCGGGTCCGCAGCTCGCTTCAAACGCTTGCGTTCAGCGTCGTATGCTCGTCTCTTCGCAGCCTTGTCTTCTGCGTTGCTTGCTGTTGTTGACGCTGACGACGGTGTGGGTGGGGTAACGTTGCCTTCAACGAGTGGTGAGACGCTGATTGAAGGTACTGTTGCTTCCATCGCATCTACTCGAGTCAAGCGAAGCGTCATGTTAAGCGAAAGCCAAGTAAAGACGCCCTTGACTGAATTCCGAACGCGCGCCCCGCCGCTTATTTACACACCGCCCGCGTTCGAGGGAGAGGAGGGAGGGACGGAGATGAGGGAGGGAGGAGGGAGGATTAGAGCGAGGGAGGGAGGGAGGGAGGGAGGGAGGGAGGGAGGGAGGGAGGGAGGGAGGGAGGGAGGAAGGAAGGGAGGGAGAGAGAGAGGAGAGGCTTGCTGCCGGCACGCGACGAGCCAAGCATGCGCAGTGGGGGTGTGGACGGCGCCGCCGACGCCGCTGGTGCGACTAAGAAATGCTCCGCACTTAAAAAGAAATTATGAATGCTCCGTAGTGGTCGAAAGCAAAGCAATTATCTGAGTTGAGCTCTGTGGCAGAGGCAGTGACAAAGTGCTTCTTCCTATCGTACCTTCTGTAGCCTTTGGTGTTTGGTTGAGTTCTTTTTTTTGCGCTTGCTCGTTTGCTTGCGGCTGTCTTGTCTTCCTAGTTTCTGCAGATCGTGTCCTGTTATCGATCGCCGACAATTTGGGCCTTGCTGCCTAAACACGGTCGTCGTCCCTTGAGGTCTACCAGGAAGAAATGGTGAGGTCTTACTGATAGATTACGCGGAAGGGCTCCTTGCCTCTCTTTCGTAGTACACTTCCTCGAAAGTGGGAACCCACGTAAAGGGGGAAGCAAAGCGTGTCTTCGATAATGTCTGTCGGAACCACTTTTCGTAAACTTCTGAGACACAATTATTATAGCATTTATCAGTGCTTTAAATATCTGTTTTACATCAGAATGCCGGAAAGTCTTCGTTTGTTTTTGCATGTCGGGAACGGTCTCTTACATAGTGAAACACACGAATGATTCTGGCCAAGTTTCCTGTAGAAAATGAAGAGGGTCATTGTTGGTGTGACACAAATGAGATAATACTTTCGTTTGTCATTTCCAACTGCAAATACTTCCGACAGCGTCCATAAGCTCCACTACCTGTTCATGAAATCGTAATGCCGGTACTCACTCCCTTTCCCAACTATAAGGTAGCACACCAGTTTTTAGACTGGTTAGCATCTCTGCATTTTCTCTCTCTCCTTTTCTTTCCTTTATCACACCATCCAAACCCTTAGGCGATTAGTCTTGCTCAACTTCCCAATTCTCGCTAAATTGCCCTATCGCAACCTCCTATGGTTTTTGTTAAAGTGGTATTTAACCTCGTATGTAGCAACCTTGCCTTCTTGAAGGCTATTTATTGTTTACAAAATGTTGAAACCGCTTACGTGACAAGTTTTAAGCTGTGCCACGTGCTACATTATTCATAAGTTAGTGTTCAGTTTACAAAACAAGCAGTGGTTTGTGGCTTCTCCTAAAGGTCGACGAGAGCATATAGGTTATTAAAAATACGTTCCGCAGCCTTCACAATCACTACACCTGCAGTGAAAACTGTGTGGTATTGAGAATGCTGGCATGCAGTCAGTAGTTTAGGCTTCCTTGCGTATGTATGGTCTTGTCAGTCTCCTTTTACGTGCCCCTGCTGCACATTAGAAATAGCGTATAAGGTGTTTTGATCGGATGCTAGTGGACTCCGATTTTGGACTACGGCTTACCCTCCCCGCAGGTAAGCCGCTTGCAAATGTCACTGTAAGGGAAGATGAATATGGTTACCTTTGCACGGCCTGGTCGTTCGAGTAAAACGTGGTGGTGTTCTTTATGGCAGGAGCACGTGCTAACCGTACATCCGTATTCATGTCACGCAATTCCACGATCGTCGCAGCAACTCTTCGTTTGGAGATACGGTGTGTTGTTTCCGATTGATCTCGCTGTGCGGTGAGACTATTCCTCAAGAGGAGATTAGGCCACTGAGTAGATTTCATATAGGTTGCCTCTTGCTGGACGCCCTATAAGAAGTCGTCTCATATGAGATCTTTATTCTTCTCCTGTGACACTGCTTCTTTGCTAAATGCAAATAACTTCAAGCACGTTTAGAAAATGATGATAGGATTTTAATGCTATAGGCAAGGCAATTTCCATATGTTATCCTGCTCCACGTGGAGCCCTCCGACACTACCAGTTGTGTCTAGTTGTATATGGGCCAATCACTGGATAAGTACCATGATGACAAATGATTTAATAAATATCGGCTCGTGTGATGTGGTTTCTATGCATCGAAACTGAGGATCCAGCTTGTAGGAAACCACGGAAGACAAGCCGCACTTGTATGCCTAATTTTTACATCCTACGACGGTAATTTCGTGAGAACTTCAGTCGAGTAAATGTTGTCGCCTTGGCATTACGTATAATGTCGAAGTGCCGTAACTTCCTGCATACTTACGACAATTTTCAATCCATATCAGAGTTTCACATTTCGGGCGAAACTGCTACATCTTCTTACAAATATCCCTTGGCAATGTTCCATCTACCACAAAAAATACAGCGGTATTCCCCTGGTGATTGTGCGTTCTTGTTTTTTTGATCGCGCCGCAAGAGCAAAATACGAATTCACCGGTTTTTTATTGTTTTTTTTAGAGTGCTCATTCATTCTAGGACGTATGCCGTTGCCAGCAAGCTCTCCGGTAAAGAAAATATAAGGAACGTCAGCTGCGCGATATCGTATTTCCATTAGGACATCGATAGCGCTCGATCGAATTGCTACGTCATCACATAGGCGCCGGTGCGTCGTTGTGCTCACGTGGCCGTTATGCCAGGGACATTATGTGGCCTAGGACAATGGTTCCATATCCTGCTGCTCTGTCCTCGTCGGTTACAGGGGCGAGTCTAAGCCGCGTTCAGAAAAATCACACGGAAAGTATTGGTTCTTACAAAGAACTAGTGCAGATAACACCAGCCCAGTTATCTAGCCTAGACAACACCACCGAAACAACGCCCAGTCTTCGTCACGGAAGTTCAACAAATGCTAGCAAAGTCTAGTACGCCATTTATATCGCGAGAACGGGGCAAATTATGGGTAAATATTCAAAGATAGATTACTTACATATTACGACATTTGCGGGCGTTTCCGCCTATGACATAGCAATGTAAATGCGCTGAATGAAGCACAGACGAGAAATGTAACAAGGGACAGGACTAGTGGTGCGCAACCCAAATTGAAGCTTTGCTAACCGCCTATGACTCCGACCCCTTCTACCTTTATTGCGTCGATCGTCCCGCACACACAAAGTGCTAAGGCGTAAACTACGAACACGAGCTTTACTCTCACCCTGCCTCACGTCACAAAATGCACCCGGGAATATACCCTAGCCCCGCCTACAAATATTTGTCGTGCTAGCAGAGCGGGCCACATTATGTGGCATTGTAAAAACCCTCCCCTCCCCCTAGCCTTTATAGAGTTTTATGTAGTCGGGAGCTGGTGGGAAACTGTCATGCGCAGCTACAACCCCGAACTTTAGAAGCCCATCCTGAGATTGGCTGAGGTGGCAGATGAGGCCTATTGTGAGTAGGATAACCTCCCTCGTCTTCTTCTCGCAGCCCCATTCCGTTTAAGATGGGTTAAATAAAGTTGATTTTCTTTCTCTCTCTCTCACGAATCACAAGAAGGTACGCTTAGCGCTGTGCTATCAGCCAGCGACGTGGATTCTGTGGAACGAAAATGCTCGCAATACCTCCGCAAAACGCGATTATACAGTTATAAAAAAAATTTTCCGCTACAATTATTTCGCAAAAAACCACCTTGTAACAGCTAGAGCCAGTTCTATGCTAATAGACGCACGTTGAAATTTAACCAGCGGTAATTAGGTCAACTGTGTCTCTAGCATGGGGAAAAAGCTTTGGGCACTAAATGGTATGAAGTGAAGGTGGTTAACAACGCGGCCGTGTTTTCACCAAGGCCGGTGTTCATGCATACCGTCGCAAACCTATTTATGCCCCAAGGAGTCGCTTAGTCAGGACTGAATAATTACGGGCGTGCAGCCTCATTCATATTTCAACCTCGAACTTCTCACCGGGCAGCGCAAGCGATTATTCATAATTAGCGGGTACTGTTGAAAAAGTGTTGTAAATGGGCAGTGCAGTTTTTCGCACCGCATCGCTGCATTACCAGTTGAGTTCACTGTGGTAAGCACGCGAACCTATTAATAATTGGCTGCCAACGCTCCCCAGAATTAATACCGTCGAGCGACATGTTCTTTATTGAAATATTTTCGCGTGTGAAATTTTTCGTGCGTATGGACGTGTCAGCCTCCACCTCCACAATTTTGACACGCTTGGCGGAATAATTGAATTTTTTTATACGTTGCTATAATTCTTCACAAATGCTTACACCGTGATTTTGTCTCTTTCTTTCTTCCAGCTTGTAGTCGCGGTTCATTAACTAATTTAGATGTAAGCTATTTTTCTTTTCAGCCCGTGAACTCTCTGCTGGCGTCATTCACTACTTTTCATTGCGTCATTGCGCGAAGCCAAGGATATATATGGCATTCCGCTTTTAATATTCTTACACACGTCCTGAGTTCTTGCCTACATGTTTAAAGAATTAGAACAAGTTCGGGAGTACGAATCAAGGATGTAGGAAGTGCCGACCCGACCAAGTAAATGTGCATATTGCCAATGAAACTTGTGGCTGGGTTTTAAATTAGATAGTTAAACATATTTTCTACCCTGTCAGTCGGGTATATATGCCGACCCAATCCAAGTAGCACTATCTTCAGGAAGGGAGGAATGACGGTGCACGGCATAGCTGTTTGTAATAATGCAAGCCGCATTCAGTTTTCGGCAGGATTGGTATACAAGAGTAGACTCTACATAGAAAACGATTTTCTACGCTCCTAAAGCTAAAGTAATTCTACTTAACGTGTTTTGTTGAACTGGGTTCTAAAATTAATCTTCACCAGTAATGTGCATGAGTAGACGGTTAACAGATGCAGGCACGCACCGGAAACACATGTGGTAGTCTTGTTGTCGCCTTCCAAACGCCACAAGTGGTGCTTAAACTTTTTTTCGAATGTAATGCAACTCTTTGGGTATTCTAAATCGGTGCACTCAAAGATAAGCTTAAGGGCTTGTGCATTAGAGAAAAGATAATATCAAATACGCGTTATTAAAAGCATTGTTTCATAGTAGTAACTGTTGGGGTTTTACGTACCCAAACCACGATGGTGCCACGCGCGCTTCTTTGGTATTTTTATGTAACTGATATGTTGCAAGCGTAGCCGCTGCCTTGCGCAAGCCACGCCCTAATGTGTCGGAACCTTCCAGATCATGTTAGAATATTATAGGCTTGAGCATGCAAACGCGAACAGCTGAAATTATTCTGGAACTAACGCGGCCACCATCGATAAGGCTCGAATGTTCGATGCCGCATGTATAAACGCCGTCGCGCCTTACTGCAAATCAGAATATCGACGGCCGACGCTCTGTTCGCAGCTATCAGTGTAAGCGTGTATCGCTTGTAGTTTGACTTTTCGTTTACCGGGCACAGGTCCGACCCCCCCCCCCCAAAAAAAAAAATATATATATGTTTCATCTTAAACCCGCCGACTGCTGCCTTTTTTTTATTAGATAGTGTTCAGAAGATTTTGGCACTTTTGTCTAGCGCCAGCTACTCCTTTTCACAGATGGTAGTATGCGGTAAAGTCACATCAACGAAAAGAAAAAAATACGTAAAAGATTAGCTAGGCAGAGTTCATATATAGTTCATTTACATAAAAAAGGAACAAACACACACACACACATATACAGTCTCGTCACATAACAGTATAGTTCACAGGAAATATAATCACACGAACAATGCATATGCAGTAACTAACACGAAACGTCCAGTCACATAACAGGAGTGAAATTCACAAATTCCAGTCATATGGATACACAATGAGTTTGCACGTGAAGCAACGCATGCGACACAGTCAGTCAGGTGTATGCATGAAATAGGCTTTGAAAGTTTTTCTCTCCAACGTCACCACCACGTGACATGTGGTGGAGGTGCTGCTTGGTTCATGATCCAGACACCCCCACGAAGCGTCTACCGCCACCGAAGCCTCGAAGAAGGCAACGTGCACAGACATCGCGCAGTACATTGGTCGCATTTCGCCTCCATCGAAATGCGACCGCCGCGGCCGGGATCAAACCTGCGACCTTCGGGTCAGCAGCTGAGCACCGTAACCGCTCCACCACCACGGCGGACCAGCATTATTTCCAACTTATGATAAATATTTTGTTTTCTCCTTGACCAACGTCTCGTTAAAGATGTAGTCGCTATCAAATAAGTTACTACGCATGTTACTCGAGCTCTGTGAAGACGCCAGTGTGTTATGTGTTTTCTATTGTTTTATGAACCAACATTTGTGAGACTGCCTCTCTATTTTGCGATTTATTCATAATGTTAGCAGATTTCCGTTTTCATTTCTTGAATAAAGGGTATGCGCCAGACAAGAAAAGTGGATGAGTTGAGCCGAACCTTTTTGTCTATATCTATTTTCTTCATATGTTCCGAGTCGCTTGTGAGACGTTAAACCCCATAAATGCTAAGATACTCGGCATCACTGTCGTTCGTCCTTCACATGCTAGGATGAACGTCAGTGATGCCGACTATGATTTCCTACATGTTTTCATGCGCATAGGCAAATAGGGCTGTGGGCGGCGGACGGGCTCTGATGTTATGATCATTTCATTTTTTTTTCTATTTTGACTCATTTCAAGTAAGCTGTTGAATATTTACTCCGTTTAGTGCTTGCATTTCAGGCTGCCAGTTATAGTATTCATTTAACGTAAAGCCGGCTTTGTATACTTTTATGGTCAGTAAACGAGGTGAATATCACAGGCATATAAGGCTACGTATTTCGTCGTTCTCAGTAAAACTCGCGCTATGGAAAAAGCAAGAAAATGCCGACCATTACGCGCTTTGGTTGCATAATATTTTTCATTTTTGTTAGCGATATGCGACATTCTACAGGCTACGTGTGCACTAATGATAATACACGACCGTAATAGGATGAATTAATGGTCCGCACCACACGGTAAGCACCAAAAGGAACGTTTCACGGGGCTATATTTTTTTGTCTATTAACTGTAAAATTAAGCGCCCTATTTCTTCGTTTGTTGCAGTAAAGCCTTGAAGATTTCCTGCCAGAATGATAGTAATCACTCGCGAAGAATGCTTTCAGAGACGCGAGCTTTACTTTAATGCCACCGTTTGTTTTAGCGCTAGAAATCATGGACGAAATATTACGCATAATGAAAGCGCTTGTGCAGAAACTGAAGTGCCAGCACTGGAAGTTATTTTTGGTTCAGCGTTCACATCATGTTTTTATTCAAGTGTACTTTTCTCGACTAGGCTTCACGCCTATCCCACTCTTAATTATATTAATGTCAAGCCACACGACCGCAAGAGGAAGTCGAAAAGCGCTGCAGGCAGCGGCTCGGCAAGAAAAGCAGTGACGCATTTGATAAATACGAAGGAATTAAAAAAAAGCAGCACTGAGAGTGACCTCCAGTCAACTATATCTTGCGTAGTTAGGTTCTGGTTTATTAAGCTCAGCCAAAATAAGAATGACGGTGGAGCACCTTAATGAGGAAGGCCGTTAAGTTTAGCCGCGCTATACGCTGGCTGGGCACGTGCCAACTGGTAAAAATTGAGCGAACATATTTTTGCTTTTTTTAATTTTGTGATTTCGTTGGAGTACGGGTTCTGCGGCTGAGCGCCCAGGTGATTTACCTACTGCTAAATGATGTTTCTTTCTTCTTTTATCAGAGTTTTGTAGGGTAGGGAAAAGCTCTTTTATTAAGAACCCAATTATAAAGCATATACTTGAACGAAATGTCAAAGTGTTTGCTTAGGCAAGAACAGCTGTTCTTACTACTGGTTATGCAATTCAATAAATGATCTGGTGCAAAAAAGCCTAAAGTTGTTGGCTTTCAAACTGACATAATCAACATAGTACGAAGACTAAGGTCTTCGTGTTCCCCTCTACTTTACATCTAATTTATTATGAAACACTTCCCATGTTCCCTGCTATCCATCGCACGATGCTCAGAGTCGATTTTCTTCGCTGTCGCAATCCACATGAAGACACATTGACCACATGCAAATCAAATAGGGTTCGAAACGTTCCACTTAGCTCACGTATGCTCCATGTGCACGAATTCCTTGGACCATTGATTTTGTTCTTACCGATACCAACCATCACACATGTCGCAAGCCGTTTCGTCTGCGCCAGCCCTAGAGTGTCGTTTCCGAGGTTCGAGACACACGGGAAAGAATGAGCATGAAGAGCCTGCCTTCGTGTCGCAAACGACATTAGGCAACTCATAGGACAGCCCTTTGCAAAAAGTGGGCTTTGCGATGGAGCTACGTCACCGTATGTCTTTTTTCCACTGCAGCTGTTGCGGTGATGTTATATTAGCGGGTTTCGTGTACTGACAAAGTTAGAAAACTTGTACACCGCGGTGTTGTCCAAATAAAAAAAAAATGTGTGGTTTCGGACAGTCTGCGTACATTCGCGGCTGCCATCAATATGAATTTCATCCTCTCTGATGCGCTCTGCTGCTTCGATGTTAAAAGAGGCAAGGACAATTTTCGCCATTTTATGTCCTCTTTCTTCAGCGCTGAAAAGTCATTTCAGTGAAAGTGTATCTTTTTTTTTTCTTTTGTTGCTATAAAGTTTGGTAATCTATCGCAGCGTTACGGCTAGGTTCGGGTGCGAAAACAATTACGTCTGTTGCATTTTTCTACTATAAGCTTACGAGCTTATTGCCGACCTCCTCACTTTCGGACATATTCATGCTTGACATTCGTGCCTTCATTATGAAATCTCTTCATATAAAAAAAAAGAACGATCGCCTACTCTCAGACGTTTGAATTACCTGCGTGGTTCTCATCTGTAGTAACCACTGCAGGCTTGCTTTATAAGAAATGAACGCAATGGCAGATGAGCAATAAAGAATTAGATATGCAACCTCGAAAAGAATACCACAACAGCATGTCGCACAAAGTCAACATTTAGCATCGCCAGTGGTGTTCGTTATTTTTTCTCTTACGTTATAGCAGCTGAGTGTCGAAGTGAAAGACAGACAGCGGCTGATGCCGCCGATCGCCGAAGGAGTGAGTCTGCCAGCCTTTCTTCTCTAATTCTTTGAAACGTGGAGGCTTTATTCCGTGCACATGACTTTGGCGGTGTGGAAGTAGACAGTTCTAGAGCTTCTGCGTGTTCACTGGTTGGGTTTCTGTAAGATTTCTGTAAGCCGCATTGAAGCAGTAGCTTTATCCCATTTGAGGAGATTACCGTTATCTGATTGTTAGCTTTTTCTCCCTTCAAATAGCTGTGCTAAGAATAACGTTTCAAAATTGCAATCCTTTAGCATATTTGAATCCCGCAGCATTAGAGAATGTGTATTCGTTTCTTTAACACGTTTGCTCAAGGTAGGCGCGAAGCAAAACAGAATGTTTTTCCGGGTGTAATTTCTGGTTTGAAAGACAATTTGAGACGCAGCGTGTTTTCTTTCCTTTGCAGGTTCTTCAAAAAGAGATGTGGCGCTCTGCATGAAAAAAAAAGAAGGGTGAAGCAATGAATGCGATAGCAAGAAATTGGAATGTCACACGAACAACGATAAGCAGCTTGATACTTGCAGCGCGCCGCTGAAGCACAAAGAAGGATGCTCGGAAAGAACGCACAGGTATACACAGGACAAGCGCGCACTAACAACTTTCATAGTTGTTACGTCTTTGTGTTTGAGTAGCGCGCTGCAAGTGTCGGCCATGCAGAACCCGACGCTCTTAGATACTTCTTTTTTTTTAACTGCGGCGCGTGGAGTGTCTCCTGACTCTGGCCAAGCGGTGGCGTCTGACGCAAAATGTGCCCGCCGTTTTTTAAAGACGATAGTCATTCTTGGGGAACTTAAACGCAGAAATTTTGGTCTGTCTGTCTTTCTGTTTGTCTGTCTGTCACCCGATTCAGCCGCCCGGCCAAAGTTTAACCACTTGCTTACCGCCCAGCCATCTTGAACTGGTACGGACGTTCATACTTGTGAACACTGTCGATCAAAAAGTAAATATTACGCATATCTGAGGCGCAACATCAATAATTAAGTGTTAGGTAGTGTGTTCCTTTACTATAAATTACGTAGATAAGTAATTCTAAAGACCCTTATGTTTCTTAGGCTGCGCTGAAAATGCGACGCTATGAGGCAGATGCGGCGGTTCAACGTAGAGGAGGAGGTCTCGTGTAGTACTACCGGCACAAGACTATCGTCTTTCGACGACATTTGTAGCGAAGCACGCAGATACGCGACCAATCTTTTTTTCGTTCCACATCGCAAAACGGTACAGAAAGGGGCCACCTTTTCGTGCGCGTCTCAAGGGCAGCTTTCAAATTTAAAAAAAAATGTAGAAGTGTTGCGTGATAGACAACACGCTTAAGCTCCTCTGTGATCTGCGTAAAGCAAGCGATAAATGGTGTATATAAAGACCTCGTCGTTATCATGCCGGCGGGTACATGGCGTCTGGTATAGTTGCTTAAAGGGGTCATGAAGCACCCCTTGGGCTTGTTGAAAAAACACATCCTGCCGCAAGCTGACACGGCTATGAACTGCTCTGCAAAATAATACAGTCGTGCGCGCCGCGTAAAGGCCACAAGCGGAGCGCGAAGTTGCCGTTTCCTCAGGCGCCCTGTTTTCAAACAGAGGCCGGTTCTCACTCTTGTCGGTGGGCGGGGCCTCTGCATGTTGACGTCGCGGATCTGCCAGTTTACGTCGCAAGAGATATAGCATCTTATTGGCCGATAGCCCGATGAGATGTGCTTCTTGCCACCGGGTGCCGCCACTAGCCCGCGCCGCACTTCTCAGTCTGCTAAATTTACACGGTAGCCGCACTCGCGCACGCCAATCACAGCGGGAGAGCGATCGCATTTCATGACGCGCGCTGACGTAACTTCTTACCTCCGCGCCATCCCTCCCTGTCTAGCTTCCAGTGCGCTCGTCGGCACGAGAAAAGAAAGAAAGCGCTGAGAGCGTGCGCCAAACCCCCGTAACTCCGCTGATTCTTGACGGATTCGAGAAATTTTTGCGGCAATCGATTCGCGAGGCAGTAAACTCCGATAAAGAGGTCATTAGATCATTACTTGGAAAAGTAGTTCATGACCCCTTTAACGCGGTGCGCTGCGGAGCGAGGGGTCACTGGTTCGAATCCCCACTCCATTGCTTGAGAATTTTTTTCTTCCGTTTTATTTTTCTTTGTGCCTTTTTCATACATATACATACCCATACATATACGGGACATGGCGGCGGCGGCAGAATTCCGCCGAGAGTGTCCATATAATTGCTATCGCAATAAAAAAACAGAGAGAACGGTAATTATATCAGAAACCATGGATGTTAACAGCGAAAAACTCACCTCATTCACCTGCAATACGAGATATATAAATGAATCTTTAATCTCACACATTAACATAGTTTCTACATTAAATTAAGCCTCTGTTTATTCACTTATCACTTGTATTATGTCATCATGTGCTGAAATTGCAGACGGCTGCTGATTTTTTCACAGCACTTGGAATAGACACGTTGGTGTATGGTAAAACAATGAGAGGCCAAACAAGAGCGATTCATTCATTCGATGATCATTTACCTTGTTGAAACAGGCAAGCCACCACGTCAACCTCGAACAAGATCTCTTTGATCTACGACGATTTGAAAATCATTATCCCGGACTCTCGAAAGTAGCGATGTGGAATTTCGTTTCAGCTGTTTCGTTATCTTTCTGGCTTCCTCGTCAAATTAACGGTGGAAATTGTCAAAAAAGGCACACAGAGAAAACGCACAAAGTCCCCGTGTGTGTGTGTGTGTGTGTGTGTGTGTGTGTGTGTGTGTGTGTGTGTGTGTGTGTGTGTGTGTGTGTGTGTGTGTGTGTGTGTGTGTGTGTGTGTGTGTGTGTGTGTGTGTGTGTGTGTGTGTGTGTGTGTGTGTGTGTGTGTGTGTGTGTGTGTGTGTGTGTGTGTGTGTGTGTGTGTGTGTGTGTGTGTTCAGTTTCATAAGGCTTCTTTTCATAAGCACTAGATGTGCAGGATTACCCATTTTGTTGCGTATCCTTGTTCTTTCCCTCCTTCCTCCTCTATAAGAGCCACAGATGCCGAACACGACAAAACGAAAGAGGAATCAAAGTGTCTCTCTAGGTTTGAATCTACCATCGTCTACGCCATGAATGCATTCGAAACTTTGCCCTTCTATTTCTATTTTTTCCTTTTTTGGTAAGCGAAAGTACCTGAACGTATTTCTCATCCGTATTTCTCACCCTATTGCCAAAACCTATAACGCCCCTCTCTTTCTTTGCATAGCTCATCCCGTTGTTTTGTTTCGCAAAGTGCAATTTATTTTTACGTTCCTTCTTTTTATTTGTCCCTGCTCGCCTAAATCGATGAGGTGTGGCTGCACGAGATGTCCGGAAAGGAGGCTCGTATTTCCATGCGCCAACCATTTCGAGGCGAGATTCCTCGTTCGGTATGCCTCTCATCGCGCCGGAACCATTTTCCCTCGTTTCTCGTGCATGCGATCTCAGTTTGTACCGGCAAAAGGTACGTGCGCATAGCATGGGAATGAAAACCGCAATCACTGATCCGTATGTGTGTGCGGAAAAAGGAAATGCTGCTTGGGGGCTTCGATCAGGAAAATTGTCTCTCTTGCGCGAGCAGTCTAGATGATGTAACGCGGTTTCACGAGTGGCGAATACGAAAACTCGGTGATGCTCCTTTAGAATGTGTGTCCGCGTTTAACAATTGCGTTCTACTTACAGTGCAGCAAGAAAGAAAAATATAGCACTAACAAAAGCGCACCATTCCTGGCCAATAGCCTACTAGAAGGTGGTACACGCAGAGAAGGTGCTACGGGCGTCCGCGAATTTAAAAGTGTAAAGCATTACGAATGCGTTCAGCAATACAACAGTCGGCACATAGCACTTTGCGTTGTGTTTTAACTGCAAATAATGGCCCGCCACGGTGGTCTAGTGGTTATGGTGTTCGACTGCTGATCCGAAAGTCGCGGGATCGTATCACGGCTGCGGCGCCGCGTTTTCGATGCAGGCGAAATGGCTTGAGGTCCATGTAGCGAATTCGTCTTTCAATCGAAATATGCAGTTGGTACTTCGTATATATCATCGCGATGTTGAACTTCGGGTACCATGGCTATAGGTCACGAAATACCACTGACCTGTAGCTCTTCGGCCTCATTGACCCTTGTGCCGTAAAACACCATATTCGCCATCATCGTGGTTAGGCGCCCTCATGCGTGTGTTCATGCATGCGTGCTTGTCTGTTTGCCTGTTCTATAAGTTTGTTTGAGGCCCGTGTACTTAGATTTAGGTGCACGTTAAAGAACACCAGGTGGTCGAAATTTTCGGAGCCCACAACTACCGCGTTCCTCATAATCATATCATGGCTTTGGGACGTTAAATCCTAACAGTTGTTATTAATAAAACTGCGAATATTGATGCTGACACTGTTTCTTTGCGTCAGTGCTGATTTAACTTGCTAGGGTCGCCATTATTAGGTGTCAGTGCACGTCGTAGAAGTAACTGAACAAATCATTCTGTTGTCTTTGGACCATTGCTTAGCACTAGTAAACATATCTGAATAAGTGAGCAGAATCGGCTGCGAGTCAAGTTTCTTGGCTTGCTGGCCCATATTCACACAGTTCCACCTGCAAACGCAAATTCAGTTTTACAGCGAAAGCTGCTATGAGATCATTTCACCGGCCGTTTTTGGCGCCGTAGTTGTCCGCCGCCGCCGCCGCCGCCGGTGTCCGTAACCTCGAAATAAGAAAAAAAAAACGAAATAAGAAAAAAATTCTAGGATGGAACGAGGTTAGAACCTGGGCCCTCTGCGTGGAGCCCAGTATTCAACCTCTGAGCCACGCCGGTGCTTGAAACTGCTTTGCAAAAAGGTCCTATACAGGCTTCATGTCGGGAAGGAAGCACATTAGCATATGCAATATAGCGTGGTAGAAGAGTAAAATAAGCACCAAGCGTCGCACAACGCGAATTCTGTAACCAGGCGTCACACAATGCGAATTGAGCAACGAGTAGGTTGTTGAATGCTTCCAACCCATTACAAAGGGCTCTGCCATAATTCTTCATCGTCGTCAGGCACAGCATCAACAAAGTGCGCATAATGCCTTACATGCGTTTAGCAGGTACCAACAATCTCCGTAGAATGACGAAAAATGGCACAGTGCCTGCTTCCCTACTTCACAAAAATTATGATGATTTATAGCGTAGTGGGTTCCTCGCCAGTGCACTTGTATTGGTTGCCAATGAAGCCCATAAGCGCATGATCAATTTCCTTGGGGTCTCAGTAAAGTTCTCCCCCCCCCGTCTCTCTCCCACGTCAACGTATGTTATACAGCATGAAGGGAGAGGGAAATAGCGACCGGGCGTCACCCAACGCAAATTACATAACTGGTGGGCCGTTTAAAGATTCCAACCCATTACAAAGGGTTGAGCCATAATTCTTCATTGTCATCAGTCGTCGCGTCAACAAAGTGCACATAATGCCTTACAGACGTGTAGCTGATGCCTCGCTTCTCCGCAGATTGAAAAATAATGGCTTAGTAGGTGCTTCCCAACTTCACAAAAATTGTGATTTATGGCGTAGTGGGTACCTTCCTAGTGTACTTGTATTGTAGCCCCAAGAGAGCTTACAACGGGCTCTATAGAAACGCCGCTCTTCCAGCTTTCGCTGTGACTGTGCTGCGGTTTCAGCGCAGGCCTGGCGTTTTTTTCGTAATGGTAAAAATTTGAGTGGAAAGCGATGCTGCAATTAAACGTGGGCTATCAACACCCATATTCATGAGTTATGAAACAAACTGATATATCTTGCCGTATTTCATAACGTTCCATGCAAGGAATGTACTGCGCCTTGTGCGGTAAGCATAAACATTTTTGTGAAACTTCCTGTGTGCTACGAGAGCTCGAACTACGCAAATACGGCATACTTTCTTACTCATTGGTGAGTCAGAAAATTCAGCTACAAAGCCAAACACAGAATTTGTAGCTCAAGAGGCGGGTCTGCCGTTTCGCCATTGTATCGGCTGAAATAGTCAGTGGGCGTAATAGATAGGGATCAGGCTAATTGTGAAAAGTGACCTCACATTCTGCCTGACACTTTTGTTCATGTTGGTGTAAATATTCGCAGGCAATGAAAATTTTAAATTCTCTGCTTTCCTGGCTTCTCTTTCGCTTTTTTCATGAAACACACACACACACACACACAAAATGCCACTGCAGCATCGCATAAAATGGTGCCTGGATCCAGACTGTAGCCGAGTTGTGTTCGGAAGTTGTCATAAGGTTTCTCGATTCATAAAAAAATAATTCATAAATCGCCAAGAAAGCATCATTTTCATGAAAGGAAATAAAACTATCGCGATTCTTTTCATCTGCCTATAAAGAATCACAATACCCGTGGCTGTATTCAATTTACCGCGCTATACGCGCCTGTGCCTACCAAGTTAGGCATTCGCGTGTCGTTCAACTGATACTTAAATTCCACTGCGCGCCACCCATTTTTTCGCCCATTTCTGATGCGATTTGGCATCGAATTGCTTCCTCTTGCTTCCTTGTCACGCAATCGACATTTCAGAGCAGCGTTTGTCTGCAAACGATCGACGCGTTCGAAACTTCCAAGTGCTTGGGGCCAGTAGACGGGCGGAGTGTTGACTACAGCCACAGAATCATGAACCGAGGCGCGTTCTACTTGGCTTTCGCAAACAAACGCTACTGGAATTTAAATTCCGTAGGAACGAGTACTGCATAACGCATTTCACTCTTCTCCATGTTCAAAAAAAAAAGGAAGGAGGAAGTTGAAGAAGAAAGTTGCGTTTTAATACTACAATAAAATACACGAGCTGTTTCGTAGAGCAGCGAATAGTAGCATCACTGTCACATCGCTGCCGGTCTAAATATTTAGACCTGACACCCTAGCGCATGAAGAGCCCCTCGAACTGCGCTGTGCCGCAAATTCATTGTTTGCGGTAGAATCTATATACGAGCTTAGGTATTACCGTTTGTTATCTAAAAACTTGCCAGTGAGAATTACGGTACAAACTGAGTGGCTGCATACGCCGCCCATGCTTCGATTATTGCTGCAATATAATTTCAACTAAATAAAACGAGTATTACGAGATATGATCTATACATTGAACTGATCCTCATTAAAGTTGAGGTATCTAAAGGGTTGCTGATCGGGCGAGTTGGTCATCTATGAACATAGCGTGTATTAGCGTGGTACATAAAAGAAAGAGACACGACACAGACGTAGAGGTAGGTAGGCGCTAAACTTCTGTTTATTTCATGCCAATCACGCCCTTTTTATACATCTGCGAGAAAGCGCAACTCATCTTGCACGTGTTCTTAAACCGAGGAACGTTATCTCCTTTTCTGACAAAGAAATCGATGACGAGCTTACACACAAGTGTCCTAATTCTTTTATAGCTTCGGCTTCTCTCATCTCCCGTGTGAGCCGATCCCTAGAACCACTTATAACAATGCAACTATACAGATCAGGGGGGCACGCACAGCTTTTGCAGTGTGCCGCCAGGAATCTTCCCGCCGTAAGCTTAATTCTAGCGTTATAGCAGTGTTCGCGCAATCTGTCATTCAGACACCGTTTTGTCTGCCCAATATAGTACATCTCGTAGGATAATGAAAACTTGTAAACGACACAGGATACACAATCAACAAATCTAACGTGGTGTTTCTTATCACAACCTGAGGGAGCAACATTCCTTGGACAAGTCAACTTGCAAAGCTCCCCTAGTGTTTTGGGCTCTGAAAAAACGACGCGTACGTTAGCCCTCTGGGCCACTTTTTTTAGGTTGTGAGAAACTGAGTGCACGTAAGGGATCACACCTACTCTGAAGCCCGAGTAGGGGAGAGTCGGGAGGATTGGGACACTTTTTACAATTATATTTTTAGTTTTGTAGAACTTCAACGTGGAACGGTGTTTGATTGATTATAATACAGGGCTAAACAAGCCGCAAAACCTCTGAGATGCAACGGTTCCTATGGCTCCTGGTTGAGCTGTAAAAAAATTGTTTGTGATGGCTAAAATCTGTCCCATTCCACCTGCCTCTGTGGGTGCAGTGGGACATCACTTGGGAGGAGTGGGACGTATGTAACAAAATGGTTCAAGTGTCTTCAGTGACCATTACAAGCGGATAGCTCAACATCACACAATAAATGGCGTTGCACAAACTTCGCTGCACCGATACTTTTTGACATTGGCACCTATCATCACAATGTCAGTAATTGGTAAAGTCCCCATATTTTTCTTAGGAAAACAGAACTGAGAGCTCTTTTCTTTGTTCCGCAGGAACTGTGCACTGACGCTGACATGTTCATACTGCATTTCACTCTAGCCACGAAATCAATGCCAAATTTTTTTTACTAAAAATGACAAGAAATACATCGCCTTTTGTCACTTGAATATATTCATTAGGCCAACTGATTTCACAAATGTCATGCCAGTCGTTATCAAAATCTGACATGTCGTCAGAATTGTCAAAGACAACGGCAGGTGTGCCTTCTTCAGTTGAAGAACAGCAATCCTTCAGCATACACTATTTCTTTTTTGGATGGCCTGTGGCAGCATTCTTGACTGTGCTGCACTACTTTTTTGATACTATCTTGCTAAACTCTGAATTCTTGTTCAGTCGTATGCTTCCCCAATTTACATGCCATGAGTTTGTTTTTCCTTTTGTTTTTGCGCTGTGTAACGCGCCGTCGCAGTAGGATAGAGAGGAACGGGACAGTGTCCCATTCCTCCCACAATTCAACTGTCCCATTCCTCCCAAAGTACGTTTCCAAACGAAAGAATGTTCAGCGGCTAAAATTCAGTCGTAATGCTTATACTTTTTCTTTGAAAAAGTACAGCGCTGATGCGTCTTTTCGGAGAAAGATTGATAGCAGCGTCCACAAAGAGATTCAAATCTGAGAGCGTTACAATTGAGATAGCAGAAACTTACTTTGAACACATGAAAAGGGCGACTTCCAGTTACAGAAAGCTCCATTCGCCGAAGACGCCGGCCGTTAGATCCATGCATTCGGTCTGTTAGCACCATATTATGAGTCGTTGGCTTACGTCTTTGAAGTAACTGGAGGAGAGATAGACGAGTTGTCCCATTCCTCCAACTGTCCCAAAGCTCCCGACTCTCCGCTATATATATATATATATATATATATATATATATATATATATATATATATATATATATATATATATATATATATATATATATATATATATAGTTGAAAAAAATCAAGCACGTAGGAAAAATTGTTCAGTAAGGACTGACGTCTGACGTTTCGGCCGGGGGACCGGCCTTCGTCGGAGTGATGCGAACATGCGACGGTACCGCAATGTAAAAATAACCACAAAGTACCGCAAAGTACCGCAAAAAGTACCGCATTTTACATTGCGGTACCGTCGCATGTTCGCATCACTCCGACGAAGGCCGGTCCCGCGGCCGAAACGTCAGTCCTTTACTGAACAATTTTTCCTACGTGCTTGATTTTTTTCAACTTTTACTTCCGGGTCCTTTGTTAGCACTTTATTGTTTATATATATATATATATATATATATATATATATATAATATAGATAGGGGGAAACGTGTCACGTGGGTTGGGTATTATTTAAAGACTGACCACGTGTTTCCAATAAGCTCACGTGGATGTCTGCGCTTGTTTGTTAAACTTCTTTCCTTGTGCCTCATCCTGCGGCGCAGTTTGATAATAAATGAGTGAATATAGGTGCTGTAACGAGGTGTCGTATGAACAAGGTTATTGTCATAGGTGTTGCTTATCAGCCGTGAGCGCTTGCGTTTTGTTAAATATATATCAATATAAAGCAAAGCATGAGAGCTGTCTAATTTAGATAAACTGTGCTTAGCATGTTTATTGTTCTGAGTAAAACGCGACTCAATCGAACAGAACCAAGATGGACGTGTTAGAAAGATTGAATTTTTTTTAATGCGAGAAATTTTCTTTAGCTACATCTACGGGCATTGACCTGAATGGCTCTCTGACCTGAATACACTGATCGCATAAAAAGAACTGTTCAAATTGAGCCAAATACGAAAGATATCTTACGGTGAGGATACGCGCCTTAACCTTGTTTCACATCTTAAAAATTTGCTGATTGTAAGTCTTTGTCTAAAACGCTGTTCGCTAGTTGCCTCT
Organism: Rhipicephalus sanguineus; assembly: GCF_013339695.2. NCBI lineage: Eukaryota > Metazoa > Arthropoda > Arachnida > Ixodida > Ixodidae > Rhipicephalus > Rhipicephalus sanguineus. The sequence goes on from NC_051180.1 coordinate 21,962,848, forward strand.
AAGTTGTGTATAACATGTTTTTGTGCTAGACTGTATTTCGGAGCAGAAGCCTCCGTTAGGCTCTGTAACCTTTTGCTTTTGCTACGTTTTTTCTGCTAAATGCAAAGAAAGAAAATAAAACAAAATCAAATCAAATCAAATCAATTTGCATCGTAAATAAGCTTGAACGGTTAAAAGAATGCGATACACAATCTGTACGAAAGTTAGTACAATGGTTGCCCAGTACATCGGCTACAGGCGAGTGACTTGAAGCGTTGCTTTGTTAGGGCCTGCTGGTTCATGTCAAAGCGGCTTGTTTATTCCTCGAAGATTTATTTATTGCAAAAATACACCGTCCCCAAACTTCTCCGTCATAGGCTCCACAAATTCTTCCATGCTTAACAACGATAAAACGCTCCGTCTGTGATCACGACAACGACCAGGACGCACCGACACCATTAATGGCGAAGTTTGCGAGTGGCGTATTTATGACCGCTGTCCTCTGTGTTGCGCACGTCCCAGCACCGTCGCGCGTATGTTTGCCTCCAAGGCCCTGCATATGTAAGCGTGTACATGGAAACTAACCGGGTCGAACGCTACGCTCCAGCGATATGCCGAGGACAAATGACTGAAATTCTTAAGCCAGCCTAATTTGTGTATGCGCTGTTCGCAGCTGCCACGCACAACCGTACCAGATTATCGAACTGCTGCGCACGCGTTTTCCTCGCTCGCTCCATTCTTCAGGTCGACCTAGTTCGCGTTATACTTGCTGCCCCTTTTGAATTGTGCCAGCGCTTGAACGGCGCTGAAGCGTGGCCTTTCTTCGAGCAAACTCAGGGTCATTTGCTATATCATACTTTCTTTACCTAAAAGTTTTTTTGAATGTGATTGTTTAAAAAAGTTATTGATCTGCAAAAGTTTTGGCTTAAATGGCTAAAATTATCACTATGCACGACGATTCCCTCTCAACTGCTGATAAACTTGGATTTCAAGTTAGCGAGTGCAAAGCTTTTTTTCACACAGCGAGCGTAATTGGCTAGCCTAGGAGATGCAGCACGCAATTTTGGTTACCTTAGCTGCCTTGCTAAAAAAATTGGGATGAGAAGGGGAATAACGGATATGTTGTCATTAGATGACTTCATTGGCTAAGCGATCACTAGTCAACATTAGGCCTCACAAAGCGAAATTAAACACCGGAAACGAGCGCTGGTGATGCGCGAGTAAATAAGCTTCTTGAGTCATGAATTATGTACTAATACCTGTGCGTAATGAAAAAGAAAAGCGTAGAATGTTACCAAAAAAAAACAGCTCCTTGTCTTGTGGGGATGCAGTCTGTGTCGCTAATACAGAAATCACACCTTCGCTTTGTCTCTAATAGCTACTAGCTGTGCTTTACTTTCCGGCACTTAAGTGCTGATTTATGTTCACCTTAAGTACAAGATTGGTTTGTGAAACGCGTTAAAGGGCCCCTCACCAGGCCACATAGCAAATTTTAGTTAGACGCTGGAAGTTGTTGTGTGCCGAATGAAGAGCAGTATGCCGCAAGAAATCTTGAAATCGGTTCATTACGAGCCGAGAAAAACAATAATTTGTAGCCGCGCGAAACCATGACGCGAGGAGGCGAGTTTCAAACCCTTGCCACTCGCCCCGCGTAGCCTTCGCAAGCCAAATCCCTTCCCTGCCCTCTTCACTTGACACATACGCATGAACACGTCATGCGCATGCATGGTCACGTGCGCATGACATGCCCGAGCCAGCCCGAGCACGCGAGGGGCATCGCACGGACGCTACTTTTTTTTTTTATGTAGCGGCCGTGGGCGTTTTGTCGGCGTTCTCTGTGGTGTACTACCTGTTTCTGCGGGACGGGCATAAAAGTTGCGGCATTTGTACGGGCACGAGAGCGGCGGTATCATGAGCCAGTGCTGCATTAACGTTTACTTCGACGCGGTAGAATAAATGAGCATAATGAGTGCTCGAACGCGCCAGAACATTACTTTCGTTTCCAGGGCTGGCGTCTGCTCGATGCGCTAACCGCGGGGACACGAACGCATGGGAAAGCGAGGCACATTAGCCCCGCATCTCGCTGCAATTCACGAAAAAATAATGAAAAAGACGCACACATTCCCTTTGTGTGTCTCATTATTTCTCTCAAGTTTTATTAATCTATTCAAGCAACAAATTACACAAACTACACATGTCATGTCAAATAATTATCGCAGTGTCACGTGCTACTGTTGGCGATGTCAGAGCACAGTCGTCTACGTAGAGGAGCGATGTCACAGCACTACCATCTACGTAGGGCCATTTTCGAATGTACGTAATCCCCTCATTCTCTAAAGCGCGCGCCCACGAGGGGAAGGGCAAGCAGCGTTCACCTTGAAATTTGTCCCATTTCCGCGGCGCGTAGCGTTGCAAATTTTGGCAGACGTGATCGTGAACGCCCAGTGTATGCATTGCGCTCGTTAGCTCAAAATTGTCAAACCTGGTGAGGGGCCCTTTAAGCGTCGATCGGCTACTTAAGTCATAAGTAAAGTATAAGTTTCGTTTGTGAATACGGGCATACGTATAAACGTCATGCAGGGCCGTGCTTCTTTATAATAAATTAGTGTGCTTGTTTAATACAAATGACACGTAAAAAATGTTTTTCCGAGATACCTTTCAACCAACCACATTTTAAATAATAAAGTGGTTGACTGGGCTAGTTGGTTGTGCACAATTAAGGTTAATAGCGCGAAAATACCACACGGCGGACAGGAAACAGACGGGACAAGCACTGAAAAAAAAACAGCTCCTCGTCTTGTAGGGATACAGTCTGCGTCGCTAATACCGTGCCGCAGCGCTTGTCCCGTCTTTTTCCTGTCCGCCGTGTGTTATTTTCGCGCTGTTAACCTTAACCCATTTTAAAGCTCCCTTTAAAATTATGAGGCTTTCAAAAACGTCTGTAGATAAATTGTAGCGATCCAAATATTTTAGCCATTTGGCGTCAGTACCGACACGATGCGTACTCAGTAATTACGGTTGAAAAGCCTCACCAACAGATGTGCGAGAGACTAGTAAATACATAGAAAATCGTAAACCTCCTCCAAGTAACTACGGTAAGTCCTCGTTGTTGTGCCTTCAATAAATGTCTAAGGAGTGTTTGTTTTGAATATAAAATAATATGCAGAAGTGAATTTTCGGGAAGGTGAATTTCAGATTCTCCGAAAAAATTGTATAAACCCGTAGCTTAAGAAGAGAGGCTAAGACAGGCACAAAAGGCACAAATGCCTAAAATTCGGGCCGCTACCACAAAACTGTAAATTTTTTTACAATAAAGTGAAGTTCACCTAGCCTTAATATTGAGTCAATAGTGTATGTGATACTCCAAATTTTCCGGCGTTGAAGAAAAGGCTTCCCTCGACAGGCTCCATCTGGCAGCGCAAAAGAGCATCCATATCGGTCTTCCTACAGCTTATAATGCCATGCCGCGACATCCCGTGCTACAGTGAATGCATATGGGTAGCCTACTCACGCAATTTCTTTACGTCACCGTATATGCAGCGTGGTTGCGGCAAGCTGAACGCGAAATGACGGCCTGCGAGATATTTTTGCCATGCATCTATAGTCATGATTTTGTACATGTACATCTTTTGTTGTCTTCGCTTGACTGCCTCTGGCTTTTTTTTTTCTTGTCCATCTGCATTTGTTTCCAAGCATGGAACGTTTCGACTCGTTCTTATGTTGTTTCAAACCATTTTCTGTCTCGTCCCATCGGACTCAAATGTAAAACAGCTGCACAAACAGTGCCATGTGAACGGCCGTTTTATATTCTATGTTTTCGTTTTGCCTAAGTGGGCTTGGTTGACTTACGTACTACCTTACGTAAAAACCCAAGCTGAAGTGACGAACCGCATGACCATCACTCGTGCGAAAGATATGCGAAGGGGTAGACTTCTCTTTAGCGACAGCACGGGTAGTTTATTATTCACCGTCGCGTCTTATCTTTCATTATTTTTTATTACCTTTTGTTAAAAATACTTCACGGCAGCTAAGACAGATGCGTGTATGGTGAGGCAGACATCTTTTGGGGTTCGGGAGAATCTCTTTTCACGCAAACATAGGGCGGCAACCGCTATTGCGGGATGACAAAAAAAAAAAAGCCTCAGAAAAAGGAAGAAACTCCGTAGTGCATCTGTCAGTGCAATCCTTAGAGTGCACATAGAAGTGAGCGCTGGAACCGCAGCCGACCTTTTTATTGCGATAGAAATTATATGGGCACTATCGGTGGATTTTTGCCATCGCCGTCATGTCCCAGACATGTATATGTATGTATATATACCGAAAATCCACAAATAAAAATAATTCAGAAGAAAAAAATTACGATACGCGCGACCTGGAATTCGAGCCTGCGGCCTGCGACCCCTCGCTCTGCAGCTCGCCGCCATGCGTCGTTCATCCTCCAGGATAATAACGGCACAGTACAAACGCACGCGGCGTTGGGAGAAAGACGCGTGACGCCACAAGCGGCGAAATTAAAATTATACGAGATGTGGGCCATGCTGAGTCCTTGCCCACGCTGCGTTTGCGTCGTATCGCTGGTGTCCCACGCTAGTTTTCCATTTTGGGGCTGCAGCTCCGCGCTGCTCGTGGTCATTCCGCCACGGAAAAAAGGGGACCACGAGGCGATGCGAAGCCGGAGCACTTGCACGATCGCGTTGGCGTTCGTTGGGCATGCTACCGACCTCACGTCGTGGAACGCGAAGAGGGACGCTACGCGCGTCGTATCTTCCATCTAGCCTGGCCGTTAATTCTCACAGGGCGAGCGGGGAACGCGGTCGACAGACAGGGCGAGAGGGGGGCAGCGTAGGAGAGGAGAGAGAAGGGGAGAGGACGCGCATGCGCTCGAGCTCATCGCGGCGTTGCGCAGGAGAGAATTTCGGCATGTCTAGCCCGCGTTTCAGAAGAAGAGTGGAAAGGGGGAGGGGAGAGGAGGTGTGTGTGGAGAGGGTATGCGCATGCGCAGTAAGGGTGGTCACGCCGCACACCACCACCACCACCACGAGCGGATTGAGCTCCGCCTTAAGATACTTCGCATCTAAAAGAAGAGCGTCCCGTGGCTCGTGGTGGCGAGGGCTAGTGGGAAGGCTTTGGATCTTGGAGGCTTATGCCACAAGAGGGAAGGAACGAGACGGCTGAACCAGAATTTACACAGTGACCAGAATCCTGAGGCTAAAATTACAGCGCAAACGCAAAAGACACCCACGAAGAAAAGAAACGCACGACACGAGCGCTGACTAACAACTGCTTCATTCTTTCATACGCCAATGTATATATAAGTCCAAAGTAACCTTACTTCACATGCACACACAACAATAGCTCTAAACCAAAACGTGTAACAAGGATGATAGTGCATTAGATACGCGAACACATGAAATCATATTCAGATGGGTGCAGAGACAAATAAGTAAAGGAGTAAGAAGGAAAAGAAGTGCCATTGCGCTGTAATTTCAGCCTCATGAATATGCGCCAACTAGACCCAAATGAAGTGTTATTTTAGTGGCCAGTATCAAACACAAGAAGGGAACGCCAGCCATGGCTTCACGTGCCACTGCCAAGCGCCGTCTTTATTTTCTTCGCTTGAGGTCGCGCGCTCTCTGGTTTTATTCACCACCCCAAAGGAGGGTGCTTCAGTGTCTTGGGCAACGCGAGCGCCAGAGTCCGAGAGTGGCTTGCGTTCTGCGTCTGCGCATGCGCCCTGGCGGCTCGCAAATTTCATGGGTCCCAAATTCGAAAACTTTCTTTTGTTTCACCGGTTCACCGGAGTTGGGATGTGCGCCTCCAACTTGTACTTCGACATAGAGGGTGTGGTTGACCGCGCTCACACGCTTATCTCTTGAGGGGAGGGGGGGTTTGTACGTCTCGTGCTTTCACGGCAAAGTTTGCGCTGAAGCTATAGACCGTACGAAGATCACTTTGCTCGCTACGGCGGCCGCGTTTGTGAAAAGAGTGATCTCCTAGCTAGAAGAGCCAAAGTAGGGGCTCGTTGAAGTAAAAACTGTGATAGTTTGTGCTCGTCGTCTGTATACCTGTGCATTCTTTTCGTGCGTCCTTTGTGTTTTGAGCAGCGCGCTGCATGTGTCGAGCTGTGACAGTTGTTAGTTCACTCTCGCCTTGTGTTTTCTTTTCCGCCGTCCATTGTGCTTGAGCAGCGTGCATCAAGTTTCTAGCTGCTTGCCGTTCTTCCTGTGACATTCCAATTTCTTGCTGTCGCATTCATTCCTTCCCCCTTGAGGCGAAATTGTGACATTTTTCATTCCACAACGCGTATTGACACTGCCGCTTCCTTTGAAAATACATGGTGGCCATTGCACAAATGTAACAAGAGGGATATAGTGAAGTAGGTGTTTCGTATTTATTTTGAACATGTGGATTTCTACGTACACATGGCTTATGCACACAAAAACTCATGCATTTTACTTCTTCATACCATTCTGCCATAGTGTCTGAATATTCATCCCAAATCATCTTGGTTAGCAACAGAACACGACTACTACCGAGCACGTGTCAGGGATTATTTATTGCATTGCTGTTAATCAAAAATGGAAAACAGTGGGGAAAGCTGTCGTCTGAAATATATCTTAGAGTGTTTTGGCTTCGTATTTTGACTGGTTAGCAAACTATACATCTGCACGGGAATAAAGTAATAAAGAAGGCAAATTAACTTAATGCTACCGGGTCGGTATAGTTCATGTAGCAAGTGCTTGAAGCCCATCTTAACGACTACTCCCTCGGCGTAGCTCACAGCAAATGCTAATGGTTTATGCAGATCATATCGTGCTACTGGCGCTGTACAATTGCTATATAAAAAGACCCCCTATGCGGGTGTGCGGTGGAGCGAAAGCGTAGATTTTTTACAGCATACGTAATTAGGTGATACTTCTGCATGTGATAGATTGTAGTAGGTAACCGCTTCATTCATTTCTATACCTGACGTTTCCTTGCCTTTGATGATTTCATCACAGCCAATCATCACCACAAATACTCAAGTATGTGATTAGTGTCAGTGGTAACTTACATGCGAAGCTTTCCCAAAATGGTTACCCATATACCTATAACACAGCCGTGCACAGAGGAGTGACTACAAAAAAAAAAAAACATGTAACATTAATAGAAAATGACCACAAATTGAAATTAACTTTAATAGACTGAGGCCTCCTGACCCTCACCCCTACCTCTATCATAGTGCTACTTAACTATATGCATTAGAGCAGTTTATCAGCTCAAATAATTCTATCCTAGTAACCGTTCTTGGTGTTCAATAGTGCACATAATTAGATACACTATTTGTGTAACTAAGGTATGGACCAGTAATGAAAGAATAAAAAAATCTACTATTGTCTACACCTTTATACGCAAATGACGCGCAGGCTGCCTTCTCTTCTGTGTTGGCAAGACCTCTCCGTAGTTCTCAACGGGTGTTTGTAATATGCATACAAAAATCTTCTTGCAAGACTTCGAGCCACAAAGAGATGAAGAAAAAATAAATCACTCCTTAGCGACAGAAAATTACCCCAGGATCGCAGAGACTGTACTACTCAACCGCTTCAGTCATTTATATAACTGACGCTTCATTGCCTTTTGCTGCCTTCTCTTCTATGTTGGCAGGACCATTCCGTAGTTTCGAACGAGTGTTTACAATACACATAAAAGTATTTTGTTGCAGCACTTGAAGCCAAAAAGAAATGAAGAAAGAAAGCAACGACTGCTTAGCGACTGAAAATAACCGCAGGACCTCAGGGCACTTCAAGTTTGCTGCGTAAAGAATGCTCCTCGATGCTTGCTGGAATGGACGTGAGGACAGAATGTGAACAGCACGCCGATTCGTGAAAAAGCAAAGCGTGGGCGTAATTGATATTGCGATGCTGGCTGTTGGACGGGAATGCCAAAAAGAAATGGAAAAAGAAATCTCTGATGCAGGTAAAATTACATCATTGAAAAGTAAGAAGAAAAATAGTAGCCGAAACCCTGCACATGATGTCGTAAGGGGTACAGATCTGCGTTACTTGTTACGAGAGGGCTCTTTGATTCGTTGGCTTTCGTCACTAGAGAGCATGGTCTCAATCGTATACGCAGGCGACTGCAAGCGACAGGCGATACGAGCGGTCGTTGCAGCAATAGCAACCTTCGGTTGCTTTCAGTTTCTTCACCTCTTGTTCCCTTTTATCTCTCTTGCTTGTAGCTTTTGGCGATCGCGATGTCGTCAGATATTCCGGACGTCATCTCTTTCGGCAATCAGATCTGCGGCACATGTGGTAAAGATTTTGCAAAAGAATAAAGAGTTTTCATTTGTCACTGAATACGTGTACAATGCAAGGATGTATTGTGCTTCTCTGAAAAAAAAATGTTAGGTAAACGAAGCAGGTAATACACACGTCCACTAGCAGCGCCGAAAGAAAAAGAAATTAAGAGCGTTTGGCCGGTACAGTTCCGTAATTGGACGTCATTGTACAGAATACAGGGAAACGTCATGTCCTGGGAAACTGCCCTTAGAGTGAGGCTTAGGCTAAGTCGATTTATTTCTTGTTTGTTTCCTTTTTTTGTTTTTAGTAAAGGCTTCTGTACTTCCAATAAACGTAGGATCTTTCCCTTTTAACGAGGTAGTGACACAAAAATTTTCAGTTGTCGTTTTTCTTTTTTATCGTCAAATGAAAGGCAGCGAACGAAGCCACCTTTGTACTGTCTATCGCTTTAACACAAACTGAGCGGTGCAAACACAGCACACGCAAACGTATCAGCTGTCTGCTGATCCCTCTAAAGATCAGGCGCGCGCGACTACGGCCTTGCAATCAAGCACGCAGTCGCTGCAGGCGGAGCCCAATCCCCCCTTCGGTACCCCCCCACCCCATGGAGGCTTCGCCCTACTAAAGACGGCCGGCGCGTTTCCCCTTAACTTGAGCCGCGATCGTCAGCTGCCCCCGCATGCTTTCACGCGCACATTGGACACGTGACGTGCGGGGAAATATTATCAATTTGGACCTTATGCGGAACCGCACGGCGACGGCAAGGGCAAATATGTGCCTTGAGTGCCCATGTAATTGATGTTAGAATCGGATAAGATAAAAGACTTCCTGAATTGCGCAAAAACTTACAGAAGATCAAGAAGTGTTAAAGTTTTGTTGTTATGTTTTACATTGAAGAATGCTTGCATGTGTTGAATGTCTGAGGTGACGAAATTGTGTAATTTTACACACAAGTCAGTTAATGTGTACGCTTTATCTATCTGTGTGAAATCGGGGTAAAGAACGTTAACCATCGCCGTATTTTGTAGCAGTATCCCTAAAATAGTGCGCGATAATACAGCCCTTTTTATTTCGAAAATAAATGCACGTAGCAGTAACAGTTCCCTTGAGTCGATAGGAGCCATCAAGCTTCGGTTCGTCATTGTTATCATATACGAACTTTCCGGCCACCAAAAATAACCCGGTCAACATTTCTTTTTGAAATGCAAAGCATTTCTTAGCGAACCCTAAGAACTTTCAGCGTTCATTATCTATCTATCTATCTATCTATCTATCTATCTATCTATCTATCTATCTATCTATCTATCTATCTATCTATCTATCTATCTATCTATCTATCTATCTATCTATCCGCCTACGTCTGGGCACTCTCATGATCGCCTCCTTAACTTGGTGTAGACCAAAATTGGCGTAGGAGGGTGAGAGGGTTTCATGATTATGACTGTCTGGTCATTACATGAAAAACGCGAATGCCCGGTCGCGTACGTCGTCAAACCCTTTCCTCCAGACACGTGTGACACATATCCGTTTAGCACGGGCCTCGGTGTACGGGTATGCGCCACAGATGATTGACAGTTTATATCTACCCAGGAACGACGAGAACAGACATTGCCAATTTAAATGCCAGATCGTTAAGAAAAATTACACCATTTCCCGCTAAAGGGCACAATGAGGCGATGCGAAGCCGGAGCACTTGCACGATCACGTTGCGCTGGCGTTCGTTGGGCATGCTACCGACCTCGCGTCGTGGAACGCGAAGAGGAACGCTACGCGCGTCTTGTGTTCCCTCTAGACTGGCCGTTAATTCTCACAGGGCGAGCGGGGAACGCGGTCGACAGGCGTGCGAGAGGGGGGTAGCGTAGGAGAGAAGAGAGAGGGGGAGGGGACGCGCATGCGCTGGTGCTCATCGCGGCGTTGCGCAGGAGAGAATTTCGGCATGTCTAGCCCGCGTTTCAGAGGAAGAGTGGAAAAGGGGAGGGAGAGGTGAAGTGGAGAGGGGTATGGGAGAGGGGGAGGGGTGGTAGAGTGGGGAGGGGGAAGGGGAGAGGGGAGGTGAAAGGGTGAGTGTTGAGGGGAAAGGGGAGAGAGGAAGAGGACAGGAGGAATGGTGAGGGGGGTGTAGAGGAGGTGTGTGGGGAGGGTATGCGCATGCGCAGTAAGGGTGGTCACACCGCACACCACCACCACCACCGGATTGAACTCCGCCATAAGATACTTCGCATCTAAAAACCGAAGTTGGAAGCGCTGGCCCGACGAATTCAAAGAATAAAAAGTAGGATCCCAGCAGGACTCGAACCCAAGTCTGTGTGGCAGTCGCGTATTCAACCACAGAGGCCCGCCAGGTCTAGAAACTGCTTTGGAAAAACGCCCTATGTAGGTGTAATGTCGGAGCACCGTCAATTGTGGCTGTGGTGGTGGCTATGTAATTGTATAACAAAGCAATAAACGCTACATATATACTCCTACTATACAGGCATCAGATCAGATTAACGTCTGTGGTTCCAGTGTTGGCTGCGCTTTTATAGTAGTCTCATAATGATTAGATTTGTATTCTTATCATTTAGCAAACTACATTCAAGCGTCGGTCGACCACAGATAAATACGCTAACGAAAGTTGCGTATGATATTCACATCATCGCACCGTAAAGTGCACTTCGTTTCGATAATGCTGACGTATGTGCACTAACGTGAGCGCTGACGTTACGCCACACCTTAAGTTACCCTTTAAACGCCAGAGTTGTCGACGTGCCTGGTAAGCCCACGATGTGCACACAAATACTGCACTTACAGAGACACGTCGATCCACCTAGTAACTCTTGTCTCCAATCCCAAAAAATGCAGCATACAACTACTCGCTGCCTGCTTCGCTTGGAACCGCACAGGGCGTGGGATCTGCGGAATTTTTTGTAGCGTTAGCTACACTGGCCTAGCCGAGCCAGTTTCGCGTGGATCCTCAAGAGCCGTGCTGCGCATGCGCGAGGATCAGGGATGTCACGCACTGGAGCCGGCACGTCCCGCGCACTCCGCCGCTGCCGCGCGCGACTCTCCGCCGCCGGTCTGCGCTTTCTAGAGGAGTGACGTCGTAGCCGAGCCCGCGCGCACGCAGCTATTCGCCTTCGATGTGCAGTCGCCGTCTGACATTGCGCTGGAGCCGCTTGATAGCGCCTCTGACTGGCGTTTGACAGTGTGGTTTAGCCATGGAGAAGGAGAGCGCAAATGCTGCTCAACGGCGCAGAAGAACGGAGAAGCTTGACTCATCGGATCCCGAAGTAGTTGCCTGGCAAAATAAATATACATGTGCCACATAATACATATGCCGTGTGTGTGTCATTGGAGCAGCAGTAAGCATGACAATCAAGCTAATCCTAGACAATCAGGAAAGCTGAGAATAATTAGCTGAACCTTTGCTAACGCTACGTTATCCTGGCATAGCCGAGCCAAGCCACGGCAACATTTTTGATTCTCAAACTGTATTGTAGACATCCTAATAAGTTGTGTTATAATAAATTGTACCTTATTTCTTGATTCATTTGGAAGATGTGTGTCCAAATTAAATGGAGGGATGGTGATAACACTGCCAGAAATAATGCTACTGGCGTATTTGATCCACCATCGTTGCTTCACATTATTAATATTATTTTCTACTTTCCTCGCAGGCAAGTGCGCACTGAAAGAAGATAATTCGATAAATCGATATTGCCAGACGCAATAAAAACAACAAAACGTAAGGCAATTTGACGAAGAAGAGCTCTCAGTTTAAGGAGAGGATTCCAGCACAATTTTTCACCATGTCGGGCAAAATATCCCTCTCATTTATTATTTTCAGAGTTTTTTTCGTTCTCTGGGTTTCTTATGTTTATTTAACGTCTGAATTATGTTTCATTTGACTCTTGTGCAATACTCTGAAGGATGAGAGAGTGAGCTGACAACAGTTTTCTGTTATTTTTGGCCACCAAAGCCTATCCTTAATTCAATGGGTTTTAAGCTACATTTAGCAATTCTTTCTATACCGGTTGTTCTAACGTGGCCTTGAGAGGCGAAAAAAAAAAAGAACGAAACCGATGACGATAAAAGTAAGTTCTATGCCCCTATCTTGCTTTATTTGCAGTCATCTTTTTCTTTTCGTCATTTCTTTAGGCGTTTACTGTTTGCCATTGGGCAAGAGTGTTTTCAAGGTCGCATACAGCAGAAAAACAGCCTTCAGATCAGATGAACTATTTTCGGATAGACGGCGCGAAATCTATGTCATTCTTAAGGGCACCTCTAGTGAATGTAGCGACGTCAGTTAAAAAATAATCACCACACCTCTATTTCCTCATATGTTCATCCACGCGTACTAAGCGCGGCGTAATTTTTTATATCGTTTGCACGCGTTTTCGCATTGGCTCCTCGACTTCGTCTGTCGTGTTTCATAATTAGAAGAAATCAGGATTCAGTGCTTCAAAAATGTACGCTCGTTGAGACAAGCCGCCGGTGGGAAATAATTTCTTATGAAGTGAAGAAGGAGCTCCTTTTACAGTCCTTTTTTTTTTTTCTATAAAGGCGACCATTGGAGAACTACGTCGCCGCGGGTGCTATTGATTGTAACTCAGCCGCGGAACGAAATTCGCATCGTCCAATCGATGCCTCGTGGGATCAAATCCACCTGAAGCGTATGTTTTTACTGCTTCATCAATATTTTTTTTTTGTTATTTTGTGCAGTTCGTGTGCAGGGCAATTATTTTTGTACTTGTTTGACAAAATGCGGTGGCGAATAAGGCTGCTCCGTATAAAGTGACTGTTTCTGTAACTGCTACGAATCAATACCTTTGGCTTCTCCATATTGCACCCGAGATTGTTCTGTGCCAACCACGAGATACGGAACTAGCATGAAATGAAAAGGATCAGTGAATGATGACATTATCATTTGAAGTTATGAGCATGTTCTCATATTTGTGCCGGTGCGTGTTTTACGAAAAAAGAATTTGTTGCCATAAGCGAAATGCACAAATATCTGCATATTTTGATAAAGGTGCCGGTGAAGAGCGTCTGATGGCGAAAATTACCCGGAACACAACAATGCAACATGTTTTATAATGATGACCCGGTTTATGTTCGCAGAACTTCAGAATTTATTTATTTCAACACTTCACCAGTGAGAAAACAACGCAAAACGAAGAGCATCCTAGTGTGGAGCAACGAATTAACCGAATAGCTTCTATGCGACCACTCAGTGAGGACCACAGAGCCAAGTAGTATTCAGGAATGAAAAGTCAAGTAAAACACTTTAACAAATAAGCATGGCAATTCTCGTCTACAATTCCTTTTACTGAGGAATGTCTTCAATAATTTTGCCTGGAGCCAGCATTATAATCAGTATAAAGCTCAATTTGAAATTAGTAATACCTTGTGTTTGTCTTCCTGGAACTGTGTTACATCTATAACAAACATGTTTCCAATACGATACGCAGTTTTAAAAGGACATTCTTTTTCGTAGAAGTAACTTTTTCGTACAAGTGCAAGTAACGAATTACATAGAACTAACCTACGGTTGGTTACTTGTATGTCATTCGCTGTTCTTTGTATCTTTTATTACTGTTTCAATTAGTGTGCCTGTACGGTGATATACCATATATTATTTCAGTGAATTCGTTTGATAACTTATCTGCTGCATTTGCTCCAACCTCATTTCTTTTGTTTTAATTTTTTTGCAGGAAGTCCCCTTATATTGCAGAGCTCTGGGATCTCCTTCGTCATTTTTCGACTGTGTACATTAGTGAACCAACACATCTTATCATAAGACATACCCGCGCATGCATGATATCCGCCAATTCTCCAACTACGCGACGTGCTATTCGCTCTTCTGTGCAATGCTTCAGTTGATTGGTGGGTAAAATTATGCGCAAGAAACTTGTATTTATTAAAATGCTTGAGTAGAGAAGGTCTTGCCTCTATGTAAAGAAGACGTGTTCGTGATAAAAAGAAGAAAACGCAGTTCGTTCGCCCACATGTGCAGTGGTATGTACACAAAACTTTAGTGTCTTCGAATGAAACTGAAGTAAACGCACTCATTGCGGTGCACCTACAGATGGCACAGCAGCCATAAGGCAGCCGGAAGAGAGTGTTTTATCCATACGGCTTCATTTGCTTGTCTTCATGTTAACTTCAGTTTACTGGACTGGAATCTTGAAATTTGCATTTTAATAAGCTGGCTTTCCTGGAGGATGATAGTATGCACAAGGACGTTTTTTTTTTTTTTTTGCGGAAACTTGCACGTGCGGAAACTTGCGTTTCCATTTGCTTGAGAACCACAGCACATTTCAACATTCGTTTTTAGCCTCCTCTAATTGCGACGCTTTGACGGCGGAAATGTCTCAGAGAGGTTATCAAGACTGTCGCGTATATTTATATGCTAAATGTCATTATTGAAGGAATGCAGTTGCTTTTGAGCATTACCATACCAACTAGGAAAACAACTCCCTAGTTTCATCTGACTGAATAGTCATTTCATATTTTCTAATTTCTGAAAGTGCCTCGATTCTTCGTGATGAAAAATAGTATAATGTGAATTTCCGCGTCTCTGAAAGGTGAGGGCCATTTTGAATTATTTTGTGCATATGGAGGATGACTGCGCTCCGTACTAAATTTTGGAAGGACGTGCCTTTCGTCTGTTGATTAAAATGAGTTATAGGTATTGAAATTGGCAGTTTTTGTTCCTGAGTAGCGCGTGAAATAAGAACGTCCTTTTATATGCTATTATGCGATGTAATTTCCCATCGATTTATTTACATTGTTCACATTCAACACGTATTATTTTGCTCAAGTTTTCTGCTACGTATTTCGGAAAACTTTGATCAATTACAAAGTTGCTTCAGTGTTGTTTTGTCGAGGAGCTGGCGATTCCATATGTGTAATAGTTTGCTGCCACTTTGTTGCTTTATTGCATGCATTTACCCTAAGTAAATACAATGACGAAGCAACTCGTGTTCACTTACAAGAAACTTAGCAGGGTTTTTTAAAGTTTTCTATGAGTATTTCTTTATGATTATATTAACTTCCCTCAGAGAGCCCTAGTCATGCTTGTTGTAGGTTTTATTATGTTCTTTGCAATTGATTTGCGATCATCTCGCACTAATGCCACAGTCATGTGTATTTCGGTATTCCTGATTATAGGGAAGGGAACATTATTTTACTGCGCAGCGAACAGGGGCCCTTTAATTTAGTTATACAAAAAAAAATTATCCGCGTGAGTGCAGCTATGAAGCAAATCCATATATGATGAATTATATACGAACGTGTTTTGTAATAAATCATATATGGACTTGTTAAAAGCGTGACTGATTGCCGGAAGCAGAGAGCAGTGACGACAACTTTTGTCTCATTCAATGCAAGATGAAAAATGACTACGTCTCACTACAACAGCCCGAAAAATCATTTCTGACATAAGGAAACGAAGATAATAAATTGTTCCGCATTGTACTTCATTGAATGAAACGTGCTGCGATAACGCTGTGTACAAAGAGGCTCTGCGTGGCTATATTCTTCTAACGATGCTTGCGGACAAAAAGAGTCCTCCCTGAACAATGAAGATCTCTTCGCGGTCTACTTTTCTTAGAATCATATTGTACCACAAATCGCGCCACAATACGGCGGCATGAGACTTCATTCTTCATGACCACGCTATTGAGCACGATTCCGATCTGAGTCGCACGTCCGATCTCTTCTTTTTGCAGACGGCCGATCGTCTTTGTTTAACCGTATCGACCTTACCATAAACAATCAGGAAAGTTTTGCCTACACAGAAAAATGAGACTAACGAAATGTAATGGTATAGTATTTGAGCATTCGGTATAACGATGAAAACCCTTGTATGTGGCCGGAAAGGTGTGATTCAACAAAATGTGATGTGTGTTCGTTACTTCCAAGGCATTACAGAACCCTGACGCAAAACTAAACGTCTCTTCACTTCGGTTTTTGCCAGACTGACCTATAAAGCTTTCTTTCTCTTGGTCACGCTACTCTTCACATTATAAATGGGGCTCAGTTTTTAAAATAGTACCGTTCTCTTACTACCTTCTCTTGAATAATAGGAATTACTATTTACGAGAATATACAGTTATATTTCCAAACGCACAGTTCTAGGAAGGCAAGCTAGATGGCCAAACCCATGCGGTAGTAGTGTGTGAGCGATATTGTCAAGTTTAAAATGGGAAATGCCGAAATTTAGTTGGAATGTACTACTTATAACATGAAATATAATTATCATCAGTTATATCCGTCTGATTTACTAAAACAGAACACTGTGTACAGTAGGCCAGACTAAATAGAAAAAAAAACACATATGGTGACATGCTGGTGTAACACGTCACGAGCAGGTATTCCAGAAATAGTTGGCGCAAAATATATGAGTTCGCTGCTACTGGCAACAAGACAAGTTTTCTTTCGATGCAAGTCATCTATATGTAAGGTAGAAATCAATATAGCCGCCATTTAGTGAAGTGACATTCAAAGCTCTATGTAACTTCTGTTGAAACACATCTGGTGGGCTTCTCACTCCATGTGGATAAAAATGTAAAGTGCTGCTCATAAGCGGCACCACAGGAAAGTGAGCAAAAGCGGATAGGGTGGAAATTTTGAAAGGTGCTGTTGTGTGAAAGTTGCCTTAAAAATTTTAGCAGGTTGAAAAATGTCATTCATGGAGAGATATAGCCAATGGATGCCTGATTGTAGTCTTTTCAGCCCGCTATATATCCGAAGGAAATGTTCCCGGAAGCGGAGCGTGCCAAATCCCGATGAAGAATAAGCCGGACTAAAGTCTTTTACTAAATGAATCCCGAGCACAGTATCAGTAGGAAACCGCCTGCTTGAGCCATGGAATCGGATCTCTTCCGTATCATTTCCCTTCGAACCATCTTACTTGTTTCCCCTGTATATACCAGGGCCGCGCGAGAGCTGAATGCCCCTTTACAGGCGTAAGCCTTAGATGCCTCATCAAACGCGAGAATTGACCGTCGGCGTCGGGGACCATACGAATGATGCAAAAAAAGCATCATCCCGTGATGACGTCACCACATGACGCCATTATGACGTCACAAATTCACGTCACGTGATGTTACGTCACATGATGCCGTCATCACATGACATCGTAGCTTAGTCAAAAGTGGGCGGATCACGGAGGCAGTGCAAAGCCAGGTGAGGAGAGACATAAGAGACAGTAGGATTGGGGTGTTGGTACATGATGAAGAGTGCTTCCTGTCGTTTGCGCTGTTAAGCATTTTTTATCAGGTGAGGTGACTCCGATCCTGGAGGCAATGCAAAACCACGCTAGGTGCACAAAGCTTTCGGAGGGTGGTGTGCAGGATCAGTACATCGACTGAGAAGAAAAATAAGGTGGCTTTCGATTCGAGTTAGCCTAGGTGAAGGCATTAGGGACCCTGTGAGTTTTTTTTCTTCTACAGGTACGCCGAATACGCGCACTTTGAAAGAGCGACATTTGCCTGCCTTCCCGCTGGGTACGTCGAATTTACGTGATGTGCTTGTGATTCCAATCGGTGGTTTATAAATTGTTGGAATATTACTCTACTCTGCGATCTATCTCCCTAAGCTCGGTTGGAGTGCGGGGTCGATCCCCTTCAGAGCAGAGAGAGCATCCTGTCGAGAGCGCTGGATGATTTGGCACGCTTTCAGGACCGCGGCTGACACCGGAACGAATATGTCGGCTTGACATTTCTTCAGGCTACACTGCAGCTTCTTCGAACACGTCGGTCATCCGGTGCATTTCGACGTCGTTTCCTTTATATTTGAGTGCTTGCGTGTGCCTTGGTTCGGTCAACGAAATCACGTAGGAATGACCTCTTTCGCTCATTTACCCTGAAGGAGGTGTGGGGTCCCTAGCTGTGTGTTCGGTCTACCTGTGCCTCCAAGCGGGAACCTAGTTTCAGTATGCGACAACCGATTGTCATGGCGTGGCTACCAAAGACATCTTTAAAACCAGAAACGGAGGCAGATGCCCTTCCATCTATCCAGACGAGCATTTTGGGCCATGTTCTGCCGTTTTCACTGAAGCGCAAAGGCTTGCAAGTGCCGGAACATTTCACAAACGGCATATCACTCTTGCCACTATTCCGTCTACTGCGATATGCCCCGAGACGAGCCCATCACCGTAAGCTTAGATGTTCCCTGGATAAAGGGAATGGTGGATCGCTTCAACAAAGGGGAAAATCTCAGGCTGGTCATTCGAAGCAGTAGGAGGTGACATAGATTGAGGAACGTACTTGACTATTTTGCGGATAACCGCTAAGCAATTTTTTTTTATTTCTTATTTTCTTTTGTTGTTCAGTGACACACGTCGTCAGTTTTGTTTTTCTTACTTTCCTGCAATATTTTTTTACCTGGTTGAAGTGAAAATCAAAATACCCTTTAGTTTTCAACAGAGTAACGTACAGTGCGAAAGCAATGTAAAATTTATAAATTGTATTGATGGGCAGAGTCAAAAGACACTAAATTGTTCCTACTATGTCTCAAAAAGAACGTATTTTTAAAGAAAAGGAAACGCTTGGTCGTCCATCAATCTTTCCACTGATCCTACTCTGCGTTTTCATTTATTGCTCACATCGTGCGTTACTGCTGGTATGAGCATGACATTAGTGATAAATTGAAGAATTGATTTGCGCATGATGTAGGCACACAGAACCTATTCTTCCTTCTGTCGTTCTTTAGCTCCTTTCTTTATACTTAGATGTAGGGTAGAAAATAGGCGTTTGTCTATTTAACACGCCTACCCTCCAAGTAATTTCTTTTTCTCCCTTTATTTCTTGTAAACGTCGCTTGAGAATTTGAATCAAAGTGTGACCTGATACCAGCCCGATATGTTTCAGTTGTATTCGCGAACTAGAACTAAGGCAGCTGCTCCTCAAACAGAGAGCGCGAGAGTTTATAAGAAGAAGGTGGAATGGTCCTTAAAGCCAGGTACCTTGTTCAGGAGCTTGGAAAATGTTAAGCGGGACAGGTCATCTACTTGCGACCTAACTCAAGAGCGTTGCAGTACAAGAGTGTACTAAGTCCTAATTATGCAAGCCGTTCACCTAAAATCCAGCGACAGTCACGACAGGTGGCTTGCTGGACACGCATGGCGGCCTGTCGGAGATTAATGCCCTTTATTTACGAACTTCAACCTGGCTGCACCATCAAGGCAACCTCCCCTTCTCTCTCGTTTCTTTCTCGTGACAAACCCCTTTTCTTGGCTTCCTCGCCTTGTTACTTCAGGCAGATGTCACTTCTGAGCGTTGACATCTCGGGCACAAGGTTTCATGCGTTATATTATACTCAGGAACGTCTTGTGATCGTCAATAGCCTGGTAGGACAGCTTTGTTGCTGACCTCACCAACGACGGGTTGGTTAATACACGCAAGCCCACCAAAGCACATGCGTTTCAGATTGTCTTTAGTCGTGGCGACCAAATAACGCTCGAATAAAACACTTTGCCATCGCAACACACGAGAGCACAGGCCCCACGAAAGAAGCAAAATAAAAGCAAGACAAACATGTGCTGCAATTCTCGCTACAGCGAATATTATCGTTCTTTTTATTCAAGAAAAACAAAGCGATTTAGTCAATGTCGCTTTATTCGTCCGGGTGCTTAAAGAGTTAACATCGTAAACAGGAAAGTGTGATATGCCTTCGTAGTCGCCAAGTCGCACTGCGGTTTTTTTTTAATTAGAGCACTTACGCTGCTTTCTCTATAGTGTTCCTGAATAGTTTCAGAAAAAAAATTACGGGGATAAGGTAAGTAGTTAGGCTGGCGGATAAGCTTTAGGTATTGTAGGCTAATACGTATTAGTGAAAGGTACATGATTAGATTATTTTGTGTAAAAACAAAATTCAAAGCCACGTCCACCGCGGTGGTATAGCGGTTACGGTGCTCGGCTGCTGACCCGAAGGTCGCGGGTACGATCCCGGCCACGGCGGTCGCATTTCGATGGAGGCGAAATGGTAGAGGCCCGTGTACTTAGATTTAGGTGCACGTTAAAGAGCACCAGACGGTCGAAATTTCCGGAGCCCTCCACTACGGTGTCACTCATAATCATATCGTGGTTTCGGGACGTGAAACCCCAGATATTATTATTATTAGAATTCAAAGCCACTAACATGCCAAATATTTGCTGCGTCATTGCTAGTGTTAGTAAGTACAAATTGTGGTACGGAGGGTAAATGAATTAAGAGCGACAGATTAACATTATCAAGGTGAACAATAGATATTCTGATGCTATAAATACAACTTACGTATATGGTACAGATAAATCGAAAACATGTTGCTGAAGTCGCGAGTTCCTCGTTTTTTGTCACTAGAAATAAACACAACAAAGCCACTCGTATCTCTAATATTAGCTTCACTTTTAATTGCAATACGTCGGCGCACATAACCAGTTACTTATAGTACAACTTAGGTGAAGGGTATTTAGGTATTTCTTCGGAGTCGCATTTTACAATATTTTGCGACGTTCACAGCAACTACTATGTAAGCTTAAACACATATGGCAGAACTTACTGGTTGGCCGGTTGCACGTATCCAGTTTATATTTTTATAATATCTTGGTCTTGTCACCTGTTGTTAAAATAAAAAACATCCTAATGTCCCTTTTTATCATTCTTGGCCTGTGAAGTGTGCTTTGCTGTGAGACTACCAAAAGCAAGGCAAGACCAACTTTCAAGATTTCTTTTATGGTAATCGCAGGAAGTATTTACACAGTCATGGTCCTACGCTCCTCTGTCGAACACTAATAGAACACAACAAAATTTTTGCGTCAGATGAAGTTGTATACAGCATACGGCGGTATGGTCAAATAGGTTACGTAAGGTCTTGATCGTCTGTTGTTTACAACGCAAATGCGTTTCGCAAGGCGAACTGGCTGATTTTACTGCTTCGATACTGCTTTCCAAAGGACGTTATTCATGACTGCCATCCTATTCTTCAGTAACTTTGACCTGTGTGAACCGCTACATGCAATGCCTTCTTTAGATGGAATAAGTGCGTTAAGGTTTCGGTAGAAGAACAAAAGGTTATTTGTTCTGAAATTTGACTGACCTGTTAGCCAGCCTACAAGAAACATCAAAGTGCACTTTATCTTTTGAGCCACACAAAAGCTCTGCCCATTTTGGCTCGGAAAGCGTTTAATTACACAGTCAACGGTATATAGAATTAGGGAACATTTTACTGGACATTCCGTCGCCCTTTACCTATAATGCGGCTTCCGTACAAAAAAAAGGTATCCATGGAAAAACCTAAAGACCGAACAATAGGTGGCCGTCGTGTCTAACTTTCGAAGACCGTCACTACTCTGCAATGAATCATAGTAAGACCACAAGTCTCTTTGTGAAAAACAACAAAAACAAGACAATATATAAATAACAGAAAGTTTAAATTGAAACGTCATGAATAGCATTGCTATTAAATTAAGGTTACCGGCTACTTAGTCGCCATTCGTTAGTTCGCAAGGCAGCATTATGAGAGTAGCGTCTGCCAAGTGAAATAGTAATAGTACTGCAGAGTGGCTGAAAAAGAAAAGGCGGAAAAGTCGTTGTCGCCTAACAGCATGAGCACTTAAGGCGTTACTGGGCAAATGCGTTGCGTTGATGCGCTCCTCGTCAGACCCCGGTATTTTTGGAGGCCAAAGAAAGCTTCCAACTGGTAACTACGGCTCATGGGCGATAACGTTGTGATAAATGAGACATGGGGAAGAGACAGAACTTTCTGTAGTTTTGCACACAAGGTCTTCGCCACGACTTTTACGTTTTCCTTCTCGCTTTTTGCTAATGACCTCTCTAACGGTTAGTAAGTTGGAGATATAAATATCTCGAATGAACAAACGTGAACGTGGGCTTTCCAAGGCTATTCGAAAGCAACTGCACAACGGGTAACAGATAAAGAAAATGCGAAGTATGAATAAGCGCAGAAAATCCTTTGATGCCTAGAGAGGGAGAGGGAGGTTCGAAAAAGAAAGAAAAACACCAGGAGTAGAGAAAGCTGGTTGAAGGCTACTACGAAAAACCTAGCAACAGTGGTCCTCCGCTGCGGTAAGCACTTTGGTAACAGTGGCTCTTGGTTTTGATTCAAGAGAAGTTGTGATTAGATAAGGAACGCTTGCAGGCAGCTGATAAATGCGTTGTGGTGACAGAGGCAGGCGGCCTCTATGTGTGGCAATGGTGGTGTTCACGGGTCCTGCCGCAATAAAGCGAGGAATGGGGACTGCCTGTAAAAAAGAAAAAAGAAACGAAGAAAAGACACAAAGAAAGGATGTAAGTGGCCTCAGTCACGTGAAAGGGCACGTATTTTGTTCTCACTTCCGGATCCACAGCAATTCATTACCCTCCCTTATTCCTAAGTGCTTGTATTATTTTTTGCTGTGGAATGTTATTACGCACACTCAGGCCAACGTCACCACGCAGCAGTACTAATTTCTAACCCTGTCTGCTCGCTACGCTTGGCGGTATGGCAGTGTTTATTGCACTTGCTCCGTGGTAATCCATTTTTTTTTCGCCATTAGAGTACTACGTCCCATACAACGCGAGAGCTGTTAGCCTCTCTAAAAGCCCTCATTATAAAACATATAAATAGCGTCTAAACTGCTAGAAAAGCAAGATGCAGCTTGTGGATAGTTTCGGAGTTTCGTGAATTATATATAGTCGATTATTGACCATAAGTAAAGAACAAATAATGAAGTACAACTTCAAGACGGCTAAGCTTGTGGAACATGCCCAGATACACAGAACGAAAGTTTCGGAAGGTTGAACTCTCGGACGTGAAACGTTGAAAGCGTAAACTGTATAAAAAAAATTTCACCATCTTCCACTAAAGGGAGCCATGTGGGGATGCGAAGGAGCGCATGGGTCGACTGAGTTCATGAGCGCATGAGTTCTGTTCATCACGGGCACCTTGCCCAATGTTTGAATATTATGAATAATTTTGAATATTATGTGTTGTATAAACATTTGCAGGAACACTCTTCATGTCACACACATATATATATATATATATATATATATATATATATATATATATATATATATATATATATATATATATATGTATGTATGATTGGTGATGTTTGGAAAGTACTCTTCCAAGGTGGTAGGTTTACAAGCAAGCGTGCCTTAAGATCATCATTCCGAAAAATGAAAATTACCCGTGTAACTCGCCTTTCTCAAGCCATTTCTAGTGGAAGGGAAGATTTAACAAGAATTGAAAATTTGGTTTCATCTTGGTAATGTGCGTGAAATCAATATGGGCAGAAAAGCTAAGGTAATAAATTGCGGTAAATTGTGTCGTACTGAACGACTCGCGCTGCGGTGGCGCCTTACAGAAAGAAACTCAGCCTGGCAGTACTCTTCTAATGTAGGAGGGTGAGAAACGAGTCATTCGCTGAGCAATGAGATGTCTAGCGTGGTTCGCTTTTCGCGGAATTTCCCGGCACCGTGGCGTCGTGATATGAAACCATAAAGGTTTTAGATCCTAATAAGGTAACCGTCTCACAGGTTGCGTCCATTTCTATCTTGTTATTTTAGGTGAACGTCGTCGAATTTTCGGCCACCCTTATTATTTAGGTGTAGCAAGGAACATTGGAAGTGCCAATACGCTGGTGCGTATTGTGAGATACAAAGCGGCTTACAGGGGCATTTTACTGAAACATTTATTTTTTGTTTATTTATTTATTTATTTATTTTTATTGCGATAGCAATTATATGGACAGTCTCAGCTCGATTTTGCCGTCGCCATCCCCGCCATAATGCACCGTATATGTATATATATATATATATATATATATATATATATATATATATATATATATATATATATATATATATATATATATATATATATATATATATATATATTGTAGCGACGCGTTCCGACTCAGTAATGGGTCGTCCTCTCGAGCGCCTTCCAGTGGGTCGTTCTCTTCGCTGAGAGCACGCCCCTCGTGCAGAGAGTCACCCCGTTTTGACTGTCGCTGCCGTGCGCCGTCGCTGAGTGCCCGTTAATAAACGTCTTGACAATTTGGTGGAGAGTGCTGTGCCCTTTAAACAACTACGGTCCGCATTCGATGCCCTTGGAGCTACGATCCCGTACCGTGCCTGCTACCATGACTCAAGACGCCGCCCAGCAAACGCCTCCTCTTGCACCGACGCCATGTCCGGGTGTCCCCCGCATCCGCGACCCTCCTATCTTCACCGGCGCGGATGGCACCGACGTCGAGGACTGGCTCGCAATCTACGAGCGTGTGAGCGTCCCCAATAAATGGGACGAGGCAGGCAAACTGAGCAACCTCGTTTTCTACCTCGCGGGTGTGGCAAGTCTATGGTACAACAACCACGCATCCGATTTCGCTACGTGGTCCGCTTTCAAGACCGCCATCATCGACGTGTTTGGCCGCCCTGCCGTTCGCAAGCTGCAAGCCGAACAGCGTTTACGTGAACGAGCCCAGCAGTCCGGCGAGTTTTTCACGAGCTACATTGAAGACGTGCTCGACTTGTGCAAGAAAGCCAACGCAACCATGACTGAAGCCGACAAGATCCGCAACGTCATGAAAGGTTTTGACTGTCGCTGCCGTGCGCCGTCGCTGAGTGCCCGTTAATAAACGTCTTGACAATATATATATATGTGTATATATATATATATATATATATATATATATATATATATATATATATATATATATATATATATATATATATATATATATATATATATAAAAGCCCCAAAGAAAAATAATTCAGAAAAATGCTTCCGAAGCGCGGAATCTTGCTTTTGCTCCGCAGCGAGTGGCGCTAACCACTACACCACGAAACGCAGATCCTCCACGTAGCTAACGGCGAGCGTTATATACACACCCTTTACCGCTGGACGGACTCAGAGACGGCAGGCGCTTATAAGCGTTTCTTCATTACCAGCGAGATGGCGCTAGGAGCGCGACGGGCGCGTTTAAAAGTCATCGGCGAACTCGCTCGCTTCTTCTTATATTTGCACAGGGAGAACCTTGCCCTTCCGCTGTCTGCTCACGTGATTTGCTCGTGGTGAGGGGAAGAGGGATGTTTCAAGCTTTCACCGTGATGTCCGCGCTCATGTTACAAAGCGTACGAAAGTCACTCGAGCTCGAGGGACGCCGCTAAACGAACAAACAGAAGATGAGCGCGAACTATCAAGTGTCACAGCTCGACACTTGAAGCACGCTAGTTTACTTCGCTGCTTCGGCCGCCTTTGCAAAAGAAGCGCTGTTCAAAGTGAGAGTATCCATTGGCGAGCCTCACTTCGTATAGCATTAGTTTCTTGCTATCGCATTCATTGCTTCGCCCTTGCGGCGAAACTGTGACTTTTTATTTATTTATTTATTTATTTATTTATTTATTTATTTATTTATTTATTTATTTATTTATTTATTTATTTATTTATTTATTTATTTATTTATTTATTGCCTTAGAAAAATTAAAATACCATTATTTCATTTGTGCGCCATACTTCTCTATATTTAATGCCAGAACATCGGAAGGAACTGTCTCAGTTAATTGCTTAAGTGACAGCCTTCCTATTGCTGTTAAGACTGCCGTATCGGGGACAAAATTATGTGTATTTTCGTTTTAAATTCTGGAGTGCGTAGTGCATCGTATTGTTACGTGAGTGACGAGTCGCTTTTACAAGTCGCTATTCACAAGATGTATTCGCAAGAGCGGCTGCAGCGCTGACCAGTCCGGCTCCGAGCTCGAGCAGCTAGCGACCTTCGTCCTCTTCGTCGGGCGCACACGCGCGTCGACAATATGAATTCCGGCCGCCTACATGTAGCATAACCCCCGGCGGCAA
This sequence comes from Rhipicephalus sanguineus, assembly GCF_013339695.2. Classification (NCBI taxonomy): domain Eukaryota; kingdom Metazoa; phylum Arthropoda; class Arachnida; order Ixodida; family Ixodidae; genus Rhipicephalus; species Rhipicephalus sanguineus. The sequence goes on from NC_051180.1 coordinate 21,988,936, forward strand.
AGGCGCCGTCTCGGCGCATCTAGACGTCAACGTCATGGGGCGAGTGGTACTTCTTCAGGCGTGCGACGTGTACGATGTCGCTGGCATGCGGGGTGGATGAAGACGACGGGGCAGCAGGAGCGATTTCATAGGTGACGGGAGTCACCGCACGAAGCACCCGGTATGGTGTTACGTGAGTGACGAGTCGCTTTTACAAGTCGCTATTCACAAGATGTATTCGCAAGAGCGGCTGCAGCGCTGACCAGTCCGGCTCCGAGCTCGAGCAGCTAGCGACCTTCGTCCTCTTCGTCGGGCGCACACGCGCGTCGACAATATGAATTCCGGCCGCCTACATGTAGCATAACCCCCGGCGGCAAAGGCGCCGTCTCGGCGCATCTAGACGTCAACGTCATGGGGCGAGTGGTACTGCTTCAGGCGTGCGACGTGTACGATGTCGCTGGCATGCGGGGTGGATGAAGACGACGGGGCAGCAGGAGCGATTTCATAGGTGACGGGAGTCACCGCACGAAGCACCCGGTATGGCCCTGGGTACCGAGAGAGCAGTTTGTCGGACAGGCCAACGTGCCGGGTCGGAGACCACAGCAGAACCAAAGAACCGGGCGAAAAGTGTACGTCGCGGTGTCGTTGATCATACCGACGGCGTTGGTTCTCTTGGGAGGTCAGAAAGCGAGTACGAGCGGCTTCGCGTGCATGAGCGGCCCGGCTGATAGCGTCCAGGGCGTATTCAGTGGTCGGAGTTGCTGGCAACGGAATGACTGTATCGAGGGGCAATGTGGGTTCGCGGCCGAACAGCAGGAAAAATGGGGAGTAACCAGCCGTGTCATGGCGCGAGGAATTGTAGGCAAATGTCACGTACGGTAGAGCAAGGTCCCAGTCGGAGTGGTCTGAGGAAACATACTTTGAAAGCATGTCGGTTAGGGTTCGGTTCAGACGCTCCGTGAGGCCATTCGTTTGCGGATGGTACGACGTAGTGAGCTTACGCCGCGTTTCACATGAACGCAGGATGTCCGCTATGACTCTCGATAGAAATGTGCGGCCACGGTCCGTGAGCAGCTGGCGTGGAGCACCGTGTTGCAAGATCACGTCGCGCAGAAGGAAATCGGCGACATCTGTGGCGCAGCTTGTAGGAAGAGCTCGTGTGATGGCGTAGCGTGTGGCGTAGTCTGTGGCCACAGCTATCCACCTGTTGCCAGCAGAAGACAGGGGAAAAGGGCCGAGTAGGTCCAAGCCGACGCGAAAGAAGGGTTCGGACGAAATGTCGAGGGGTTGAAGGCACCCAGCCGGAAGCGTCGACGGTGTTTTGCGGCGTTGACATTTCTCACACGCCGCGACGTATCGTCTGACGGAGCGTGCGAGACCTGGCCAATAGAAGCGACGGCGGATTCGGTCGTATGTGCGAGACACACCAAGGTGACCGGCGGTTGGAACGTCGTGAAGTTCGTGGAGTACAGCCGAGCGGAGGTGTTTGGGTACAACAAGCAGCAGGGATGGTCCGTCTGGATGAAAGTTGTGGCGGTATAGTGTACCATTCTGGAGTACGAACGAGCGATGAGATCGGTCCGAAGGTGAGGATTCAAGGCACTCGATGATAGCCCGTAAGGATGCATCACTGCGTTGCTCGTCGGCTATGTGGGTCAGTTGGGAAACGGTGCACACGCAAGCGTCGGTGTCAGGGACGGTGCGCGACTCGCCAACCGGATAGCGAGATAGGCAGTCGGCGTCTTGATGCAGGCGTCCAGACTTGTACGTCACTGCAAAAGTGTACTCTTGCAGTCGCAGAGCCCAGCGACCAAGTCGACCTGTGGGATCCCTTAATGATGAAAGCCAGCAGAGCGCGTGGTGGTCGGTGACTACGGAGAAGTGAGTGCCATATAAATATGGACGGAACTTGGAGACCGCCCAGACAAGAGCAAGGCATTCTCGTTCGGTGATCGAATAGTTGCGCTCCGCAGGTGTAAGGAGGCGACTAGCGTAGGCGATAACGCGGTCGTGCCCCTGCTGACGTTGGGCGAGGACGGCTCCGATCCCGTGACCACTGGCATCAGTTCGGACCTCAGTCGGAGCGGATGGGTCAAAGTGGGCCAATATAGGTGGCGTCGTCAAAATTGTAATGAGGTGAGAGAAGGCGGCAGCTTGAGTGGATCCCCACGAAAATGGGACGTCTTTCTTTAGAAGATCACTAAGTGGTCGAGCGATTGCTGCAAAGTCTTTCACGAACCGCCGGAAATAGGAACAGAGTCCCACAAAACTCCGAACATCTTTGGCGGATTGGGGTACTGGAAAACTGGTGACGGCACGAATTTTCTCAGGGTCCGGCCGCACACCAGAAGCATCAACGAGGTGGCCCAACACTGTAATCTGTTGGCGGCCGAAGTGACACTTCGACGAGTTCAACTGGAGGCCAGCATTGCGGAAGACGTCGAGAATAGCCGACAGACGCTCAAGGTGGGTCTCAAATGTAGGTGAAAATACGAGGACGTCGTCTAGGTAACAAAGGCATGTTGACCATTTGAACCCTTGAAGCAGAGAGTCCATCATGCGCTCGAACGTGGCTGGGGCGTTGCATAGACCGAAGGGCATAACCTTGAATTGGTACAGGCCATCGGGAGTGACGAAGGCGGTCTTTTCTTGGTCTTTCTCGTCCACGGCAATCTGCCAATAACCGGAGCGAAGGTCTATGGATGAAAAGTAGCGTGCGCCATGGAGACAATCGAGAGCGTCATCAATGCGGGGCAAAGGATACACGTCCTTTTTCGTAATTCGATTTAGATGCCGGTAATCGATGCAGAAACGCCACGTGTTGTCTTTCTTTTTAACCAGGACGACGGGTGACGCCCAAGGGCTCGATGAGGGCTCAATAATGCCTTTAGCTAACATCTTGTTTACTTCTTCTTGAATAATCTGGCGCTCCGATACGGACACCCGATACGGTCGACGGTGAATGGGAACAGCATCACCTGTGTTGATACGGTGCTGCACAAGAGAAGTTTGGCCGAGTGGTCGATTGTCAAGGTCGAAGATCTCGCGGTAAGAAGTCAAAAGGCGGATGAGGGCGGCTGATTGCGCTGGGGGGAGGTCTGGGGCAATCATGGGGCGTAATGCCATGTCGAGGCTTGTGGCATCGGGTGGGCGACAAGGAAGATTGGAGCATACGTCTGCTGCAAAAGAGGTGACGTGGTCATCGGCTAAGGACCGCAACGTGGCGATTAAGATGCCTTGAGGGAGGACTTGCTTCGTGAAGCCGAAATTTATGACGGGGAGATGTACCCGGTTAGCGGCTATAGTTATGACGCAGTGAGGCACAGTGATGTCACGTGCCAGAAGTACATCAGTAATCGGCGTGACGACGTAGTGCCCATCCAACACGGATGAAGTCGTTGTGAATTCGGCGAATGTGAGGGCTTTAGGCGGTAGGCGGATGAAATCCGTGGTGCAGAGGCTGTGTGGAAGGTCGGGGTGAATATCTGGCTGAAGAGGAAGGTCCAAGCAAAGAGTACCAGCGGAACAGTCTATCAGGGCAGAATGGGTCGATAGAAAGTCCATCCCTAGGATGAGGTCATGAGGACAATTATGGAGCACCGTGAATAGGACAGGAACGTAACGGTCGGCGATGCTTATACGAGCTGTACACATTCCAATGACAGGAACAGTTCCGCCATCGGCGACGCGTACAGCTTTTGTAGTAGCAGGCGTGAGGACTTTTTTCAGTCGGCGACAAAGACGAGCACTGATTATGGACACGTGAGCTCCAGTATCGACTAAAGCCGTCAAAGAAATACCGTCCACATGCACATCGATTAGGTTCTTGTTCGTAGGAAGCGTCAACGGAGGATTTGGTTCAGAAGGAGATGATGCAGCAGTATTATCTTAAGGTGCCTTATTTCTATTTGGCACCCTTCTTTCAAGCCCCGCCGTCAATTCCCACTAACTTCATGTTTCAGCAGCAAATGTTTAGCAAAAAATTCATCGTCTGTGCACTTATCACAGCGGTGACCTTTTTCTCTGGGTGGGAACAACCGGTGTACGGCACGCATTCACTTGGTGCATCTGAAGTAATCCATACGCTCTTGTATGTACGACTGGCATGTTATCAGAGCTATAAGCAAAGTTGCTTATAGCCGCAAAATCGGCTGGATAACAGGGGCCTAAAGTCAACAGGAGGCCGTTTCCATGCCCCTCTACTAAGCGGCATCTCATACAAGATTGACTCGCTGATACAATCTCCATTGGAGGAACGTTTCTATTCTGCCGCGAGATCGCCCGGAAATAAGGAACATGGCACGTGGAAACTGGGACGAGCGGATAGAGTGTCGTTACCGCGATGCTGGTCTTACGTGACGTGAATACAGACGGTATGTACGCGCTCCTGTCTCATTTACTGAAGCGTAAACACTGCGTGGCCTTCCACCTCAAATAACGTCGCCATTTCTCACTTGAACGACCAGGCGGGGCAACGGTTGCCTCATTCCTCTGTCTATTACTGAAACGGAAGGCACGTTTGCAAGTGACCCGCTTGCATGCAGCGTACGTCCTGATCGACGTCTACTAGCTGGACTGATCGATTGATAAGACCCTGTCCGTAATGTGCAGCAGAGGCAAGCGAATGTAATTTTCCAGGACCTTGCAGGCCCAAACAAGCTTAATCAACATCACCTTTATGCGGACCACATATATTATACATAATGATCCTTTCATTTTTGTTTGTCTCCCTACAATTTATTACCTAATGTTCCTTAATCATTATTTTTCACCCTCATTCTTTCTATTCAGCTTTTGCTCATCAATGGTGCGGCCAAATTATTTATTTTGTTGTTGTTCTTTTTATTCATGAAGGCTTCACGCCGCAGTATATCATGAGAATGCACCTCCGCGCGAGTGCATGTGGTTCTCGCTTCATAGCATAAAAGAATTCAGTTTTAACACAAGGAAAAACCAATGACTGCGGTAGCAACAAATTGGAATGTTATACGAAGTAAGGCTAGCAGCTAATTCCTTTGGAATCTGATCTCGCGTAACTTTACAAATTGCTTGTATAAAGTGATACGGCTGCTCCCGGGAGTGAAGCAATTTTCGTGCTGTCTGTAGCCTCAACGCGAAGTAAGCGGTGGCAGCACAGCACGTACAAGCAAAACAGCTGTCTATTGATGTCTGCCGAGATAACGCACGCGACCGTGCCCTTTTGATCATAGTTCGCAGTTAATACCGGAGCGACGCAGCCCCCCAGCAGCACCTACGGAGCATGAAGGGTGCTTCGCCCTACGGAGACGGCCGGCGCGTTTCATCTCGCTTGAGCCGCGCCCGTCTGCAGCCTTCGCAAGCTTTCGCTCGCTCAAAGAACACATGACGCGATTTCGACCTTGTGCAGAACATGTCGGCGACGCCGAGACGGTAAAAATGCGCCTGCAGTGTCCATATAATTGTTACCGCAATAAAATGTCACCGTAACTCTAGCGACTTGCGAACACAGACTAAAGTCATTCAGACGACTGAAGAAAATGCAAACGCTTGTATGACATAATAATGTAATTATGCTGCTTCGTTTTCGTTTAATAATGTTTTGTAATGTCGCTCTCTTGTGACAGGAAATTTCGACCGCATTTTTCGCCATCACCCCTTGTGGCTGCACCGGAACATGAAATCACTTGTGCCTGCAGAATTTATGGATTGCGAATACTCACTGTACAGGTCGCCCAAAAAAGCCTACATGGGACCGAATCGAGCAGCTAAGGAGGACTCAAGCGCTTTCTTTCTAGGATTCTTCTAAACCATAATTAAGCCGTTGACTCCCTCAAGAGCCGCAGACACTCACGACAGGTTGCGTGCCTGGCGCGCCTCGGAGCCGGACAGGGATTCCTCCCTTTCATTTAAGGCTGCTATGATCTTCATGCAACAAAGCTCTCCCTCTCTCCTCACTAGCCCCCTGTCCCTTGCGCAGTATCTCTCGAATCCTCATCGCTGTCTCCACTTGACTCCAGTGTCGCTGATTTCATATTTGAGGAGGTTTTAAGTGCCAAAACCACGATATGATTACCATGAGGCACGTCGTAGTGAAGGACTGCGGAAATTTCCACCACCTGGGGTTCTTATTGTGCACCTAACTGCATCACTGATTTCGCAATGGAAATTTCTGATCGAAGTGTAGGATCCGTTAAACATTCTCCCAATGTATCCAGCGTACATAAAAGAGCTGAGATACTCCAGGTCATTGTCTCCTGTCGTCGAAAAAGGCTGGGAATTGTGTTGCGAGACTGGATGAAGTAAAATGTGTTCGTAATTACGTTCCTTTAGCGTGAACACGTCGCTGGCTTAGTTCTGCGGGTTGCAAGCTGCGTAAGTGACAGACTGCCATTTCGCAACGCACGGATAATCCCACGTAAAGTGCTAGAGAGTATATTCAACTGTCACATATATGAATGAGAATGCTATGCATGCTGGACTTCTTGAAAGTGGATTTGGGAATTTTACTCAAACTCTAAACTATCATGTCGAGGCCTCTAGTCTTTTTTCGTAAATATACGTGAGTGGTTATTGTACATTTTAGTCCTGTCATTTCTTGTGCACTTATACCTTGTTTAATAAGTTATACAGACATACGTTTCAGATATATACAAAGGCATAAACCTAATGATCAACTAAGGCGAGAACCAAGTTCTTGCCTTAGTTGATCATCATACCACACATCACACCGACACCACCCAGTCGACGACACCAGTGTGCTATCACTTATTGCCGTCATAGAAGCGGCCTTCCATGCTTTCCAATAGGGAACAGCTAAACTGTTGCGAGATTCACACAATATATGTTGGCATTTTTTTTTTCTGCGGATAAGACACGAATACGTCTGTTGTCTAACGCATACTTATCTCGGAAGTGAGCCGATGATTCGACAAGTTTGTATAATTCCATAATGGTTTTGAAACACAAATAAAGGCGACTACGAAATAGTTTTAAAAAGGCAGAATGGGCACTACATTTTTCTAATTTATTACTCTCTCAAACTTTTTCTGGGTCTCAGCCTGCTGGGTTACCAAGAAGCCGTCCTGAAATTGCTGCGTAATAATTAAGCATTAGCACATGAAAGGGAGTATAAGTAACCAAAAGAGGAGCCGAAAGACGAGTAAACATTGGAGTTGAAGTGAAGGGTGGGGCGAGGTTTGCATTGTTTAGCGGAAAAAGTTCATGAATGCGGCGAGTGCGATAAAGTAAAGAGGGCGGGAGTTCCCACAAAGTTTTCGTCAGCCACTGCTTCGCGTTTCCATAGTGGAACGTTTGCACATACTATAACTGTTTTCCACGCAAGATTTGCCGAAGGCTGTTGGGTGATAGCGTTGTAATGGATGGGATCCGAGAACATAACAAAATTTCCTACGCTGCCCCCCGTAAAGGCTTCCGACGAAGACCGTTGTGTTCTCATTTCCATTCTTCACTAATGGGCCCATTGAGGAGAAGGGTAAACGGTGCCAAGAGAAGAGATTAGAGAATAAACGAAAACAAACAAATACCGCAAAGATTCCCGTGCTGAGAAGCAATTCACGAACAAAAGAGACGAATACAGAAGAGCCAAGCGAAAATATGTGCTTCAACGAATGCTTTCCCTGGACGCTCCGGAAGGAAAAGAAAGGAAGCTATTAGCGACATCACAGCAACAAGAAAAATATCTGCGGCAACAAACTAAGCTCGCTGCGCTGTTTCCGCCCCTGTAACCTCTGCTTGGTAGCAGCGCCTTGCGTTGCGAGTCAAGCAAAGGAGATGCTTGAATTAGATAAAAAAACGAGGCGTGCAGGCAGCTGATAAATACTAGTCAGTGTCAGTAGCAGATTTTTTGCGGCTTTGTAGAGTTTGCTGGCTGTGGTGTGTTTGTAAGCAAGAGGCACGGAGAAGTATCTGCGGTGACCAAGCTCACCAAGCGAAAGGCCTCTGGCTAGGCAAACATCAAGGCACCCGTTTCCCGGTTTATTTTTATTTTACTTAAGTTCTACTCATGCTTCAGCTTTCGTTGCTTGCTCTTGGTTGAAAAAAAAAAATGTAGCTTTGGTGAGGTTGTGCGGAGGGTGCAGAAGGGATCAAACAAAAGTGGAAGTAGCCCGGCTTGTTGCTTATGCTTGTGGATCACGTGCCGAGAAAAATCAGAGTTGTTATGGTTTTGCCTGGGCGTTAAAATGCTGAAGCGCAGCTCTGCCACCAACAAACACTTTGTCACCGCGATGGCTGTCTCAGCGATCTAGACAGCAACTCGTCCTCAATGTTTCTCAATGTTTCTCAATGAAAAATCAGAGTTGTTATGGTTTTGCCTGGGCGTTAAAATGCTGAAGAGCAGCTCTGCCACCAACAAACACTTTGTCACCGCGATGGCTGTCTCAGCGATCTAGACAGCAACTCGTCCTCAATGTTCCTCAACTCGCCCCCCCCCCCCCTTTGTGTTATATACGTCTATTTCTTATTTTAATGTTCCTATTCTCCGTTAAAACGAAACAAAAACGATGCTGCTTTAACCTAAGCACTTTTAATACCGTGCCTTATGCCAATGCGAGCGGCGACGTCTCTAACACGCGAAAGAGCTTCTAGGAGGCACGTAATTCTTAAAAATTAATTTCAAAGGAATAAGAGCTTAACATGTCTCCAAATTTATGTATGCCTCTCAGTTAATAATAAGTGTTGGCGTCGTACGTCCCAAAACCACCATTTGAAATTTCCGGAGCACTTCCATACGGCGGGCTTTGTATAATTATGAAGTACGCCATAGTGGAGGCTTCGGAAATTCCGACCACCTGCGGATATTTAGCGTGCATCTGAACCTTAGTACCCGTGCCTCTAGCTTTTCCGTGGTTTCTTGAGTGAGTCGGTGCTCCGAGTTTGGAAAACCACGTTATATGTAAATAAACTCTTTCGCTGTATAATTGGATAATTGAATAAGCACACCTTAGTTTTAAATAACGCGGCTCCTTCTACAGCTGGCGTTGGGCTGTATTAGGTAGTTGCTAGAAGCTCGTCAACCCTACGATTTTGTAGGATTACAGCGCACTGGCGCTGTGATGGATTGCGTTTTGCACGCGTCAAATACGGAGGTCGTTCGTGGTGAATGATCGATGGAAACTTTGCAGGTTATTTTCCTGCCGGAACTGGGTCGATAAAAAAAAGAGCTGCAAACCTTAATAAATTTTGTTCTGTGAAGTCGCGAAAGCGCTTCTATCATATGCTACAAGAGCTATTTTAAGAAAGGATTCAATGACGATATTTATTTTTCCTCTTTAATGTAGTGAGTGGAAAAATTAGACATAAAAACAAGTACGTTTTAAAGAAAACTCAGGTAGTCGTTACAAGTTGAAGAGATTCGTACAATCTATTATTTCAGCAAAAAATAAACAAAAAGTACGCTGTCAGAAAAGTCTTCAAGTTTCGCCAGTTCATCGCAAGAACAGTGCCCGTTATCGTATTCTGAAATGATAATAAAAACATCATCTAAAACTTATGCGGTAATTTCAGGACGTGTGCGTCGTCTTATAGGGAAACCATAATCTATCGCGACTTTACAAGACGGGTGAGCACCCATCTTGTAAAGCTTAACCCAATTGAGAGAAAAATCAAACAGCATAGACAGTAATTATTAAGGCATTAAACTTCCATTCAAGGTTCTAAACGTTTCGTTCATTCCATAAGTAGTTATTCAGGGATTTTCTCTCATTGCAAACTGCAAATAGGGACAAAATGCTCTCTTTTGAAATTAATAATTCAAAAAGAAAATTGATGTAGAAGAGGGCGCGCGTATGCGAGAGCCTTTAAAGTAACTCAACATGAAAACACCTTTTGTTTTTTTTTTTTTTTATTTCGAAAGGCTGCTCTTAAGCATAGTAATTCGCGGTATCAAAAATACACATGCAAATTTTCTTGGGGTATAAAGTCGAACAGCGAACGGTGGAATTAGGTCAGTGAATCCAGCGGTCGAGGTTCGAATGGTCGGCCAGGCCTGAGGCCTGTGGTATGGAGGTGGCAAAGATGGTTTAATTGCAGGCCTGTACAAGTCCACAGCAAGTGTGTCGCTACCTCATCGCGGATTGAGGCGTCACAAAATGAGCACATATGGGCCGCGGTAATGTTTCGCCCAGAGAGGGGTCACAGATGGGGTAAGCGCAACCCCGACACGACGCCTCTGCAACGTAACCTCCTCTCGGCGGGTTAAACCACCAATAAGGTCGGACCCACATGTAATAAAACGATCTAACACCGAAGCCAGACGGGCAGACCAAATAACAATCAACAAAACACTGTCTCTCCAAGAACCTGTGACTGCGAACATGGAACCGTTGACAGACAAGAGCCAGGCGCACCGTGGAGCGCGAACCCAGACCGGAGAGAGTGCGTTCCCTTCTCCCCATGGAAAGAAGTTGGCCGGATGGGGCAGTCGGGACACTGAACCTGAGCAAAGAAGACGTGTGTTGCTTTGTACATGTGCGTGTAATGCAGTTTTTCTATTATATTCTTACTCAGGAGTAGACCTCAGTTATTTCGAACTAGTTAATCAGCTAAAAATAGATAACACCACATGGAAGTGTAAGAGCCCCTTTGGTACTCGGAGGCTTTGCTTTTTTCTGGAGTACCTGTCCGTGGGCGTCTTCAGGAAAGTGCGGTAGGGGGTGCGGTGCAACGTGTGGGTGGGCTGCCAAATCAGCTTTGACAAGGTCCGGCAAAGCGGCCCGAGGCACCCATTAAGCAAAGCGAAGCGACCATGTGTGTTTTATATACTATAGACTCGAAAGAATCGACCGAAAGGTCTACGTACATCTCACGTGCAGACAGCTTTGCCATGACTGTAGCAAGAGGTGAAAGAAGAAAAGTAAAATGTATTTTTCCAACGATATGTCATCTAGGAACGCGGGAATAACGGTTCACTGACGATAAAATAAAGGTGAGGCCGGAGGTAGCTAAAATGCTAAATATACAAACAGTGAAAAAAAAAAACATCTGCAGCTAGCCAGCACTAAATGAAGCTGTATGGAAGAAAGGAAAATAAGCAAGAGAGACGCGGGAAGACGAGTTTGGTGCAGACACAGTGTTCTAATCAAGGACGAGTGTTAATTGGTCAGTAACATGGCAGCTTGTTTCTTTTACCACCCGTACCCATTCTTTTTTCTTCCTTATCTGCCCTGTTTCTTTTTTCATTTGCTCTGGTCCATTCGAACCACCACCTTCTTCAACGCGTGCGGTCCCCATCTTTCGCTCGCTTCGGTCTGCTCTTGGGCTTCCCGCTACATGAATAATAAAGCGCGATGCTTGGTCGCCTTATAGAGCTGCCCCTCTTGAAGCTGTACTAAGTTGCCCGCTAACCCGCGTATGAGTAGCCGGCAGCTTCTATGTCTCGGAGCATTCCTGTTCTCTGTTTAGCTCTGAGCTCTCCATGCATACATTTGATAAATAAGTTTTGCGCACCACGAATTATTGCTATCGCAAATAGTATTGACACTTTCCTGTGCCACAAAATGAAAAGAAAACAAATTCGCGAATCTATCCATAACCATAAACGTATAATCCTGTAGGCATATGACTGATAAAATTATAGCGCATTCGCTTCATTCATTCATTTACTAGTCCTGTTTTCTATCCAAACATTCACACAGCAAATAATTCACTTTTCTCTGGTATCAGACCACATATGTTGCACATGTTGTCCACCAGGTAGTTTTGTCTATTCACCTGGGTTATTACTCGCGTCGCTTCGCGATATTCACGTCTGCCGATACTCAACAAAGTGGGGCGAGGACTTAACACCCAATAATGGACAATTAATAGGTAATGTTATGATATTATTGCATGAGAAGTACTTGATCACAGTAGGCGATAGTACGCACTCCGCTCACCCATTTCTTATGCTGCCATATATTTGCCTAACTCAATGGAGTAAATAAGCATTAAGTTGGTTTTCCGATTTGTACTGATACCATTTTCTTGTGAGTAGGTTAGCTTCAATGTACGCGATATTTATTCGCTGATTTATTGGTGACTGCATTATCTCTTTGGTATATTTCAGCTCCTCAGGAGAAAGAGAGCTAAAACCACTAAACATGTTACTGCCTCCTTCACTTTGAATATTCTTAGTACACCCCCCCCTCCCCTGCTTCCGAACAACAAATCCCCTTCTTGAACGTGACGCTCAGCCATACAACGGTTACTGACCGGCAATAATTGGTGTACCGAGCCAAAGTGATGGCTGCCACCTATGGGCCAAAAATAAATGCCTCAAGTTACAGGCGTAGCTACGCACCGTGCTTATGCAGTAGAATTGATGTTGTTCGTTCAGCTGTTTTCATCAGAATTTAGTATGTATTATGACATTAATGATGGCACATTTTGCAACGACTACGAATACGGAATGACACGCGATTAACTACAAAGATATGAGTGAATGTGACCATTGGACTTGCCACAACACCAGGACATAAGCTGCGCAATGCCAACGCGACGCAGATCTCCACGGAAGTGATCAAGGTAATGACGCACTGAAGGAATACGACAGCTGTTCGCGAAAGGACTGCGTACGGAAACGTCGGATTATTATGGGCGGGGACATTCGGGAAATTGTTCGCACCATTGAAGTTGTGGGAATTCAAAGCCAGCTTGGGAACTTGGCAAAGTGTCGTTTAGCAGATGACTTAAATTCTTCGAGAAATGGAACGTGCATTCTGGAGTCAAAACGTTTTAGGAAAGCGATCGGGAATTGCCTTCTGCGCATTTTAATCACCTGTTTTCGATATCACTCCGAGCGCCAGGTGGACTGGTATTTGTGGGCTTGGTATTGAAAATCCTTTCTAGGTTCTGCCTGGAGCGACTGAGCGCAAAATTATTAGTTACGTAGGTAATGTGTAAATAGTTGCATATGACCTGCGCATTTAGCAGCTATATCGATTCGTCTTTTGGTGAAAAACAAAAGCGCCGCAAAAGATTTTAATGCGATAGCGTTATAGAGCTCGTTTCGAAGAAATTCTGCCGTCGGCGTCCAGGTTGGTGACGGCTTCGTTGACTGTTAGCGAAAAATCATCTTGCCCGTGACCGAAAAATCGAGAAAGAGGCAAATAAAATAAACAAAAATCTTAGGTTTGAGTGCGAATCGAACCCAGGCCGTCGGAGTCGCAAGCAGGTGCTCTACGGCAGAGTGATGCTATTGCGTTAAACTGCTTCGAAAAAAAACACTATATGAATGTCATAGAGTGGAAGGAGTTCACCTAACACATGTAATATTGCGTGGCAGAAGCGTAGAATCGCGCCAGGCGTCAGAATATGTGAATTGCGTAACGAGTGGCTATATTAAAGGCCCATTCAGGTATGAGCGTATTGATGCGGCCCATCCATTACATCCATTAAAGGCCCATCCATTACAAAGTGCTCAGACATATTTAATCATCATCAGCTACAAAAGCCTCAAGAAACTGAGGAGCTGCGTACGTTCGCGTCTTGCCTAACGGAGGAGTAGTGGGCCCTTGGCTGATTCGCAAAAGGAAGAAATATGGCGTAGTGGGTACTTAACACCTGTATTTGGAGTAGGCATTCCTGGGCAGTTTAAAACGACCAATGTTACGCACACAGTCAGTCGTTTCCTTACGGCACGGTTGAGGCATGCACCGAGAACCGAAGCCAGGCTAGCAGTTGAGAAGGCGATGCGCACGGGGCACGATTACGCTATCGCGTTCTGCTCTTCAAAGCGAAGCTCAAGCGTCCACAGGGCTTGTAGCGGAGCTATTTGGTTCATAACTTGAGGAAAACCTGTAATGACGCAAAGAAGACGGTTCATATTATGTTCAGAAAAACGGCATCTGCATCGGCTCATCTGTGGCCCCGGTTTTGTGCGACATCTTTCTTTCATCCATTGACAAACGCATTCATGCCAAAACCGACAACAGCAGTGTTGTTAAGATTTACAGATATGTTGACGACTATCTTGTGTTTTTAAGTTTACCCGACACTAGCCTTGACGTAGCTGTTGCAGAATTAACTAACATCTTTTTAAAGGAATCTGGCGGACTAGAATTCACTTCGGAATTGCCTCAAGACAATTCCATTCAATTTCTGGATGTTAAACTTAGTTTCACGAAGGACCACCTGTGCTGGATGTATAACCCTGGGACTAAGAAGAGCCTTTTGCCGTATGACAGCGCACATTCTAAGCTAATCAAGAGAGGCATAGCTATCACATGCCTCAATTCAGCTTTGATTAAGTCATGTGAGCACCGTCTTGTTACGGGATTTAGTAATCAGATTAACAGGCTGAAAGACGCTCGATTTCCTCCCTCCGTTATCACGGGTGTGTGCGAAAGCCTCTTGCAGACGTTGAAACGTGAAAGAAAAGTGCAGGAGCCAAAAGAAAAAATGAGTACGCACGTAATTCCTTACGTTCACCGGCTCTCGCACAATATAAAGAAGATCGCAGCCAGATATAGCGTGCGCATTGTATTTTCCGCTCTATGCAAACTGGCCAGGATTTGCCCTTTGATGGCGGATAAGCAGCCAGCTGCTTGCTCCAAGAAGCACGCCACGCGATACGCCGAGTGTGTCAGCAATGTGGGATATAATATTCCCCTAAGCTGCGGTAGGGTGTACATCGGCCAAACAGGCCGGTGTTTCAACGATCGTGCAAGGGAGCACCGCTTGGCGGTTAGCAGCAACATGGGCGGGCACTTGGCAGACCACTGCAAGCGCTGTGGTTGTGCGCCACACTTCAGCCATACCACGTTTCTTAGGAGAGCAAACAGCCGCACTGAAAGGGAGACAATTGAAGCGTTTCTAATAAAGAGGGCAGGTAGCCAGTGCGTTAGTGCCCCATCACTCGATCTAAGCGAGAAAGAAGCTATATTTTTGAAAGATAGCATTTAGACATGTAGAGTTTAGATTGTGCGCTATTCATTCTGCCTCTCACTAGGGTTGGCACGTGTTCATAGGTGCTGGCATGTTTTCATAGTTTGATCGCGTTAGTGCAGTTCTGGCGCATGCCTTGTCTTTGTATTTATGGCACATGATGAATTGTTAGTTCTGCGATGTCTCAATTTCTGTTATGGGATTACCTTGTTCGGCAGCGTATATAAATCGGCGCGGTTTCTGATAATAAACAGTTGGAAGTTGGCGCCCGTGTCTGTCTGTTCGTGTCTTCGCTTCGTCCCCGTCTTCTTTGCGTCATTACAGTTTTTCCTCAACTCAAGCGTCCTCCAAGTTTTTTCTCTTCACATTTGTTTTTACGTAGTTTCAGGTAAGATATTTGAAAGCAATTAGTCCTTCTAATTGCCACTCTGAATTTTGCGTTACCAAAGAGACCGAGATACTCAAGCCTTCGGGACATGCTGCACTGTCAACTTCACAAAATACAGCTCCAGCTTTTCTCTTTTTTTCGTGTTTGTATACTTCTGTTTTCTTAATTGTGCTGCTGCAGCGATTTTAGCTAAGTGAAAACGCAGACATTCTACATTATCTCGCTACATAAAGCGACACGCGGTGTGAAATGTTCTACGCTGTTTTTTTGCTCGGAAAGCAAAGGAACGGGGCATCGGCACCATCGATAATGGACTGCTGTGTTCGCAGAAACGCCAGTCATCGACCGACTTTTTTTTTCCGCTGCTAACGAAAACTTTTTTTCGGATCCTTGCAATGGACGCAGTTAAATGAAATCGGGTAAGATAAAGTCTGCGCCACTGAAAGGGCATCAATGAAGGCAGCGAAAAGACTTGAAAGCATGGAGGGGCAATGCAGCGCACATTTATAGCAGTCGTCGAAGTGGTGTACCATTCCCAGTCACTTACTTTTGCTGTTCTCGGATTTTCATGTCCAAGAAGAAGCGAGTTGTCGACGAAATAGAAGGGGTGAAAGAGTGCTGAAGAAACACTTTGTACGATTGGTGCTCCTGTACCATCGCGTAATGAGTCCTGGCAGATCGCGATGTCGTCATGGCGCCCTCGTCTCAATTTTGGAGCCCAGACTGCCCCATCCGGACGACCCGATGCCGTGAGAAGAGAGAAAACACGCGAGAAGAGACACAAAGAAAACCACGTCGATGGAAGAACCTTTATCTGGCTGACTATCAGGTTCTGGTAAAACTGTAGGAAAAAAGGCGCGGTAACAATGGATGAATACCAGGTGAGAAGGGTAGACTCGACCTGAAGTGCGTCATCATCTCATCTTTCGTCCGCAGTGATGGGCTGCTTATCGGAATGGAGCACTACGGAAAGGCGTTGAAGGATGGCGTAACGATAGGAAAGTGCCGGAAGAGAACGCGTTCCTCACTGCCAGCTTATATGGGATAAATGTTCTTCTGGGGGTCATTCACTTATCTCGCTCCGACTATAAGACGGAATGAGGATCTTGTCGTGAAGTGGGTGTTGCCGATTGATGCACTGGGAACGTGGAAGCTGAAGTTGACAAGATTGAACTAAAAACGGCAAATTGTTTCGGCATCTGTATAGGCAACGCTACCGAGGATAAGAAAATTTTAAGTCAAGTTCCAATGTTCTTGTTTTGTTTGTTTTTGTCACGTAAGAGGTGTCACGGAAATGAAGCCACGGCAAGAAAACCATTATATGTCAGTGTTTAATATAGACTGATTACGGGAGCGTATACAATGCGACACAAATACCGTCACCCTACTTCCTACTTGATTTACCTATGTCAACTTCAAATGGGCTTTACAAGTTGCGCTACAATCAACGTCGTTACTCTTATGCTTTTCTTAACGTCATCGTTACCAGCCCCTTTCTGGATATTTTTTGTCTTTGTGATGCTTAAAGGAAACGAGAGTATTCGTCCCTTCTAACTTTTCACTCTATTTCATCGTCGACAACTACTACTCAGATTTTTTTTTTTGCTTTTCTACCTTGAATGTTGCTTCTCAAATATCTTCGTGCGAAACAAAGCAGTTAGATTTTGTTCCCGAAATATGTGACGTTCTTTTTTTCTAGCCAGCAAACGCCATTCTTGAGCGCCTATGAAATGTGCAACCTGGTGTACTTGTATCAAGTCACATACGACAAAACTTTAAACCACTCCTAAACCTTGAGCTAAAATGTTTACATTCATATATCATGGCTTCTTTCCTGACACTGACATCCTTCTTATTGGTCTTCTGATCTAGTACATGCACGGTTCTCGCACAAATACCAATTTTCCGCGTCCCAGGAGGCCTCTACATGGTTTCGTGTCTAGTCAGGCTTTTCTGGAAAATTTTTCGGTGAAACGCTTTGTAAAATTTTCTCTTAGGTACTTCTTCCTGCTGAAATCTTTCTAATTTTTATGCCGTCTCAGAAAAAAGGGTTTTGTTATCTGCAAAACTAAACATTTTACACATTTTTAATGACAACTTGCTTCTGTTTGTAAATGCAGTGAACCAGAAGCTATGAAGAAAACAACGTACCCGCATATCTTTGGAGTTTCCATCTGAATGCGTCGTAAGACGTAAATAGTTTCTCTGGGCAAACGCAGCATTGCTTTTGATGGAAGTTATTTTAGTTCAATAAAAAATGTACGCTCTAAATAAAAACGTTTTCATGGAACGCCGTTTACACTGAATTATTTGTCTCATAATATATCAATAAAAAAATTGGATGTTTGATTCACAAGTGTGTAACTCGGCAATAAGGGACGATCTCCCAATTCCAAACAACTGCTACGAAAACACAAAAACCGCACCTCATTCTGTGGTTACACGTCGTTCAGTTACGTGTTAATGAATTAATCTTAGTTTCTTTAGCGCAGGATTTAAAAAAAAGATTCTTGTAAGTATTGTAGTAACCTTACGTACATCATAAATTGATATATCGCATTTGTCCTAGCATATGCAATAATTGTCGCATTTTAGAAAAATGAAGTATATGTACTGGCGTGCATAAATGTCAGCGCGGAAACTTCCGGCTTCTTTTAACTTATTGGTTGTTTATTTTTTTCTGCAAAAAGTTAAACTCGTGGAAGGTGTACTATAGTGCCTGTTGGTACAACTGAACCTTCAGCTCAACACTGGTTAACCTCCCTGCCTATCTTTCATCCTTATTCTCTCTCTCTCTCTCTGAACCATGAGTATAAAATTTAAAAGAAAAGATAAAAGGATTCACGCAGGACAGTTCACAAATCGTTTCACAAATTATTTTCTATTTGAGCTATTTCAATGCAATAATTGAAACTGAAGTAAAGCTCTGAGCTCCGCATTTTTTCTTTGCTTCTCTTTCTGCGATCACATGATATTCAGCTTAGCATAGACCTCAACCTGAAGTGGGGATCTAACACTTCGTTATTCCGACGTTGATTTTGCATATTCAAGCAAATACATCTTATGTTCAGTCCTATTTACAATATAGCCCCTTATTATTTCTCTTTGGGCACCAAGCCATGCGAGCTCGTCATACACAAGTTTATCAGAGTTCATCGTTACATACGTACGATTTCACCCCTCGCTGGGCAGATTAGCACGGTCAAAGCCATGCCCTATATTTTCTTTTATTTTTTTGCTCCGGTCATACTCGCCATTCTGCGTCGTCCTGCTATCTTGAAGCTCACAGCGATATTTAATGGCTTCAGGGACGAATTTTAAATATGGAGTTATGATAGTGTGACCTAAGTCACGGTGCTGCCTTCTCACTATCGTTAGGGCTTAAGACATGTTTCCAATGTCGCTCTTGTCGCACTGTCGTGAGCATCGTAAACACTGATATTGACGACGGTGTCTGTGTCGGTACAGGGCGCACATGCCATAGCGATTTCATTCTTGGCACTGCTCTCACATTCGGCAAAGAGTATATGTGCTAAGGGGAAGAATAACTGATGAGACAAGACCGAAAATGCCAAGACAACACCTAGATAGCATCAAATATATCACGCGAAAGAAGTGGGTACAGGCATTAAACAGAAGTCACATGGTCCTTTAATATAATAATAATATCTGGGGTTTAACCACATGGTCCTTTAGGCATTTGCGTAAGGCGACTCGCGGACGAAAACAATCTTCTTTTTTTTCCCCTCTCAGTTGATTGCATTAATATCCCCGCCCAAACCTCCCCCCCCCCCCGAATGTTTTCTGCACCCAACGTGGTTTTGCACTGCCTCCGGGATCGGAGGCACTGGAAGTTTTCTGCAGCTCACGTGGTATAGCAGTGCCTCCGGGATTGGCCCAACTTTGACCAAGCGATAACGGCATGTGATGACGTCAGCATGGTACGTCACGTTATGCAACGTCACAGTAACGTCACGTTGACGTCACAAATTTCGGCGATCTGTGACGTAACCATGATGTCAAATTTTCACGCCATCACATCATGATGATTTTCGCATTACACGTGTTGACGCCGGCGTAACCGACGCCGACGGTCACTTTTCGCGTTTGACGGGCATCTATGGCTTTCGCCTTTAATAACAAAGGAATACTGCAAGTCGCGGTAAAGTGGCGAAAATTTCGTTTATTTCATTGTCCAGCGAAGGCCAGGATATGCGTACGAGTTGTGTAGAGGACAGGAGACCACTTCGTTCATCCGCCATTGTGCCTCAGCGATAGTAAAGTTGACATTGTTGCTCGGTGTGCATTCCTCTCTCGTAAAATCTGTAGATATCCTGTCATGGGCAGAACCACGCCGGCCCGCTGTACTATCGCCGACGTGATTTCCGCTGCTGGGAACGGTGGCCCGGAAACGGGAAAATGGGGGTCACCAGGAAGCGAATGTCACGCGCCTGCAACGACTATTTACGGAAAAACAGTAGGACCTAGTAGTGGCTGGACTAAGATATAGCCCATCAGAAACTCAGGCTGCGTCAGAAAACTAGAGCAACGTGTACTGAGTAGAGTGAATGGAAGAACGATGCCGATAAACAGCTTTTATTTTTCTTGTTGCTGATATCAATGACATTAATGCTCAAAGGTCGCTCGAGTTTCAGTGTGTGCACAAATGCGCAGACAATAAAACTCACCAGACATATGGAATTGTTTCAGTGCTTCATAGTGGAGAATATTTAAAAGGCTTAACCAGACAAACACGACAACATGTACTAACAGTCACTCATCCAATTCTCAGTTTAATAAGGTTCACTCGAATAAAGGATTTTATTAGTGAAATCACCAGCAATTCATGAATCTTCAGTCTATACTTTTGAAATCATGGACAAAAATGATGATAAGCCTTATGTTCACTGTTGCTAATATAAGGCGTGTTTCTCGCCCTGTTTACTCGACAACGTTGTCTCCATGACCCCGTTTCCAAGTTTCCTAACACGCTGCTCATAATTCAGCGTCATCGCTCTCATTAGTCAGCGTCCGTCTGGAAGCGTCGTGCTGTATAGTGCCGCTCCGCGACAGTACGTCAGCTGTTTTTCTTTCTTTGATTTAATATATGGGATATGCTCGCATTTCCGGTCTTCATTACATTTGTCAGCACTTCTACTCCAGACAGGGCAAGTTATCTTCCGTGGCCAACGTAAAGCCGTAACAAATACTGGTATACGTAGAAAGAGAAAAACAGGAACACTGCACGAATTATGCGCCATTTTTGCACTGTGTCGTGCCTCTTTCGTTCATCGCATCATCGCGCGTTTCCGGTGCAGAACCGTTGACACACTGCTCCTCTCTCGCACGAACAAATGGATCCGTCTGGCTCGCTAAGTGAGGAACATGTTGGCTGTAAGCACATTACAAAAACGCCAAACGGCCAGCTTTCTTTGCCGCCGCCGTGCCTGGCAGCGGGCCAATAGTCGTAGGCAACGGAAGCGCGTTACAAGGTACTGAGGTTCTCCTGCGTAAAAAGTGTGCCCCCGTTATAAGGAGGAGCTACCTACGAAGACTTTGCGATGTATCGTGGCATTTTCTGCATACGTATCCTGATTCATCTAGCGTAAAGGTGGCTGTGATGTAGCTCAAGATAGCCACCAGGCTTGGGCGAGTGTCTCTTGTTTATTTTTTCTCTTAGGACTTATGGCACGGGAACTGATTTTCATGAAGAACTGCTTCTCTTCGGCCTAAGAAGCGCATATATGCAGCCTTCGACATGTTATATGTTTTAGCCTTTCACACGGTTCACATAAAAAGCACGGTCTTTCCATGAAAAATTACCACTGTTTACGGTAAACCTTTATTCGTACTGACTTGTATAAAATGTGCCAGAACGTGGCTGTTCAATCTCTCTTGTCACTCTAAAAGTCGCAGGAATTCAAAGTCTTAAGTTTCTATGCTGTTGGCAGAACTACACGAACCGTGTCAAGCTCAGATCTTATAACGTTACCTTTGCAAGCTTCTATACCATACTTATCTGTGCATGAAAAAAGTAAGCACGAATATACGCTGACAGGACTGAAAAAGTCTCTTGTTTTTCAATATTTATTTTCTTTCCGCACCTTTTTAACCCGAAAGTGTGTTATGCCGGGGTCCACCAAGGCATTAGTTACGTATTTCCGTCACGGAAATGACGATGAACAAATTCACACGATCAGATGGGAAAGACAAAAAGTTGTGTCAACGGGAGTCAAATCTGGGACCTCTCGGTCCGCGACGACAGATGCCGGGCGCGCTATCCACTACGTCACGGTCCCATGCTCTGGATGCTTTACAAACGCGCCTTTTATATCTCACACTTTCCTCTCACAGTGCTCTTGGTCGGCGGGGTGGTGTCGCCCTGTGGGAGTGGTAAAGTGAAGTAATGCAAAATGACCTTGACCTCCACAATTAGCTCGTGCAACGCGTCGCTTCTACGCGTCCGTCTCATTCGGTGTGTTTCCAATCAGCAATTTTGTGCAATTTTTTCAACGCCTTAACACCCCGCGAGGTGGGCACCTTAGCCCAAGCGTCGGCCTCACTCATACCATCCATCCATACCGAAAATAGCTCTTCGACGCGCGCCTGCCTCGCCTGGCTGTAACACCGCGTTCCCTGCTTACGCTCGCCCCGAGAAAATCACTGCCGGGATGCAGGGGAGACACGACGCATTTTGCGTTTTCCTCTAGTCCGGCCGCGGTGTTCTATAACTCATTTAACCATTTAACATGCCGCGGGATGGCGACTTCTTTTTTCTGATTGACACTGCTTTTTCTAATTACGCTCTCACCGTTAACAACTACAGCTACCACAAGGGTTTGTTTAATCATTGATCACGGATGTTAGTCGTCGGGATAAAGATGTACCACCAAGTGTCAACGTGGGTGCACCCACGTTAAACGGTGCTATAGCTGCCAAACACCAATAGACGTTCTCTAAGCTCTCCTATATCAATGTACAGTAAACAGTCAACTACTTCTGTAAGGACACGTTTTACTTTCGTGTTATACTGATTCCTGTGACGGAGCATCAACCATGTTTTTTATTTTAATATTTCGTTTGATTCGCATTTGCTGTAATGGTGTATCCTATGTATATACCAGGGCCAATTCTTGCACTCGCATTCGGCTAAAACGCGTAAGCGGGCTAGTTTGTTAGCTTCCATGATAGAGTGAGTAAGCGCGACTTGACAATGGCGTAGAAAGAAAACAGACAAGGACCGATAATTTAGACAATTTAGAAAAAAGGAAAAAATCACAGCATATCCACGGGGTGAATGATGATGAGTGGGGCGAAGCTACGGAGGGAATCATCTGTAAACCGTGAAACTCTTCCGTGAAATGCGCCCAGTACATAATATAAAGACTGTGAAACATCGTGTATATATTAAACATCAAACTTTAATTGTACTGTTGGTTTACGTGGTCCCTTCATTATCACTTGTGATCGGTGAAATGCAAGGAAGAAGTCCGCTCCCGAGCGAAAGAGCGCCAAGAGCGACCGCATTCCCCGCTCGCCCTGTGCGAATTAAAGGCAAGGCTAGAGGGAAGACAGGATGCGCGTTCCACGACGCGAGGTCGGTAGCATGCCCAACGAAAGCCAACGGAACGCGATCGTGCAAGTGCTCCGGCTTCGCATCGCCTCATGGTTCCATTTAGCGTCCCAAAACCAAATATATTGCTCAAGGTGTGCCTTGCGTTTTTCGTAGAAATAATTTCTTT
Source organism: Rhipicephalus sanguineus (assembly GCF_013339695.2). Lineage (NCBI taxonomy): Eukaryota > Metazoa > Arthropoda > Arachnida > Ixodida > Ixodidae > Rhipicephalus > Rhipicephalus sanguineus. Next base: position 22,011,907 of record NC_051180.1, read on the forward strand.
ATCATGTACATTAAGACGAAAAGTTGAAAGCTCACTAGAGTGTATCGCCCGCAAAGTATGTCTTTTAGTGTGATTTAACTCTCGTACGGCAGGGTCCTCGCGCCGTTGCCGGTCCACCTCGCCCGTTGACGATCGGGCGAGGTGGCTACATACAACTACTACTACTACACTTTAATAAAAAATCACAGCATATCCACAGAGTGAATGATGATGAGTGGGCGAAGCTGCGGAGGTTCATCGGTAAACCGTGAATCTTCCGTGAATTCTGCCCAGTACATCATCACCGACGTGAGATAGGGCGCGTTTATACTAAAGGTTCGATGAGTTATGACGACTTGCTGCTCACTTTAATTTTACATGTACGCTGCGAATTTTCATTGTTTAGAAAACCATTGCTTTAGAAAACATCTGGCGTCTTTCGTTAAGCAGCTGGCGTCTTTTCCTTTTGCTTTAGAAACATCTGGCGTTCTTCCATTTTGCTTTTACAAAACATCTGGCGTCTTTCGTTGGTTTATTTCATCAATAAACGGCGTTTTGAACAAAATTTTTATTGTTTAATCACGCACAGGAGAAATCTCATCAGGCACTACCTTGGAGGTAAAGAATGGCTGCTAATGGGAATGAGAGACAGAAGAAGTCGGCTTTTAGCTAACACTTACACTTCTACTTCTACTAACGTTTCCTACTGGAACATGCCAATGGCTGCTAATGAGGAATGAGAGACAGAAGAATTCGGCTTTTAGTTAACGCGCACGCTGCGAATTTTTTATTGTTCAACAACGCACAGGAGAGATCTCCCACCGGCACCACCTTGGAGGTCAAAGCGTAAGACTTGTTACGGACTACTACGATGACGACGATTACGAGGGACGAACGGGTGCCGCCTTAAGGAGCTTCGCCCCTAAAAAGAAAACGACAACCGATAATTTATTGTTTCATGCGAAAATAAAATCTCTCTTGAAATTAACTCTGTGTCCTTCACTCTTTTCTTTCTACGTCCTTGCCAAGTCGCGTTTACTCACTCTACCATGTACGCTTGCATTCGCCGTTGTATAATGAAGGCGGCGACGCCTACACTAGCCCTCCGCAGCGGAGCGCCGTCGTGAACAGCTCTTCCTCCAACGTTTCTGCGAGTGGGGTTTACCGGTGAAAACCGTCGAGCTCGCTGTAGTCTGGCGTTACTTCGAAATCTTAATTACGCAGTCCACTCGCTGAAGCGCCGGTTGCAGTTAAGGCAGGTGGCGTGCCTGACGCGCATCGCGTCCTATTGTGGATGACTCTCTCTCATTCAGAAACGCGTGCTGTTCCTTCTCTCTCTCTCCTTTCCTCGAGGCTGCTTCCTTCGAGTCGCTTTGACCCCGTTTGTCCCGTCTCATCGCCTGCTTTCTTTCAACCGAACTAACTTGGACACGTAGGTTCCATACGGGCACTGTCGCCGTCACTAAATTGGTCTTGGGGCATTAGGGGCACGGTCAAGAGTCCGGTCAGCGAAGTTACACTAATGGTCTTTACAAAAGAAAAGGTGGCTGTCTTAATAGAACTTTCAGGGCAGAAGCATTCGACTTCTCCTCTCAGCGCAACATGATACGCAAACGCTATTTAAATGAGAAATATTTCTTAGCGAGCGAAATCCACTTTGACCGTATCTATCTATCTATCTATCTATCTATCTATCTATCTATCTATCTATCTATCTATCTATCTATCTATCTATCTATCTATCTATCTATCTATCTATCTATCTATCTATCTATCTATCTATCTATCTATCTATCTATCTATCTATCTATCTATCTATCTATCTATTCGAAATATAATTAGGTGCACGAAACAAATCAATGCAACCCCCAATCAGGCCGTTGCACTCACGCGGTATTAGCCCGGATTTTTACTCTGCGGTAAACCTATCGATTATGTCATAGGCTTATGTGCCCCTACGGATTCGGCATTACCCGCCATGGTGGTCTAGTGGTTATTTATTGTGCTCGGCTGTTGGCCTGAAGGTCGCGCGATCGAATCCCGGCCGCGGTGGCCGCATATCGATGGAGGCGGAATGCTAGAGACCCGTCTGCTTAGGGTTAGGTTGACGTTTAAGAACACCAGATGGTGAAAATCTCCTGAGCCCTTCCCTACACGACGTCCCTCATAAACATATCATGGTTTTCTGACCCAAAACTCCAGCAATTATCGTTACAGATCCGGCCTCGTCCTTTGTGACCAAGCATTGTACGATTAGTCTTCTAGTGTCCCGATGCGCATGCGTGAACCATGAGTCGTACTTTCCATTAGTTGTTTTTTTTTTTTTATCGCCATGCAATGCTTACGGCATCATGCATCACGGTAAGTAAGCGTCATTCGGTGGCTCTGGGCGCAGATATCAAACAGCGTTACCGTAAACTAATATCATCGAGACATGTAATCTCAGCCAACCTACTTTTCCAGCTTCCTTTGTTGACATTGATTTCGATATTTACTTTTTACACGCTTCTTTCTTCCAATCTTAGCAACACCTCTGACTATTTGTTTCCCCGCAAACGCACAACCTCCTTCCTTATTCAGTTGTGCTGGTAACAACCGCTACTAGCATAACCCATAATGCAAGTTTGCTCCTCATCTTGCCCTTTTGGATAGTGAGGCCACTGCATTCAGAACGCTTGCTCACCGTTATATTCAACCTGCTTATCGTTTGTCGTCACTACGCCTTTCTCACGTCCTCCTCGTTGCTTTGTGTGTCCCCGTGGTCTTATCAAACGTTCGGTTCTATCACTGCTTCTGTTTCTGTCTCATACATAAACTAATCCTTGTGTGCGTGCGTGTGCGTGCGTGTGCGTGCCTGTGTGCTTTCATGTGCATCCTGTTTTCCTCCAGCTTGTTTTTCTTGGCGTTTCCTTTGGAGCAGAAAGCACTGTTTCTGCACACGTTTGGACGGCTGCAATCTGTACCGCCCTTCAAACTAACATCGAATTCACATCATCACACTACGAAAAACATCAGACTAACAAAAAAACTAAACTGATTGTGAAAGCGAGAAGAAGGACAAACATTCTCTGGCGGTGAAAAGGTCGAGAGTGGTTGTGGTTATCCTCACCAGTTGGAAGTTTTCGCTAACCTGTTGCGTGGTAATCACAATTTGCGCTGTCAGGTGGGCACCCTAGCCCTTCTCACATTCTGTCAAAGCGACAGTCTAGCACGCCTCCCATAGCAGCATATACATGGTTAAGGAAGGAGACGATCTCCCTACAAATGAACTTTCTATCCCTCATTTATTCGGTGTGCAGCAGCGGCAAAAAAATAATGAAAGTGGGAGATCTCAGCATAGGCGTTAAAGAAATACCATTCAGCAAACAAATATGCTTTGGCAGAGTGTAACGTTGGGCGAGTTGATGCATACCTAAGGAAGGAGACGATCTCCCTACAAATGAACTTTCTATCCCTCATTTATTCGGTGTGCAGCAGCGGCAAAAAAATAATGAAAGTGGGAGATCTCAGCATAGGCGTTAAAGAAATACCATTCAGCAAACAAATATGCTTTGGCAGAGTGTAACGTTGGGCGAGTTGATGCATACCTTAAAGAAATATTTGTGGCGCGACTGAGACAAGAAAGAAAAAACGAGAGAAGACCGGATAGGGCGCCAGACTTCTACTTATTAGGCTTCCTATGTGGCTTTGCGTGTCTTGCGTCGTACAAGCCATCTTGGGGCATTATAGTTTGTTTCTATCACATAAAAGCGGAATTTCATTTTACATTACGGCAGTATTATTAATCATGTAAACTCCTCGCCCAATTCATGGAAATGAGCAATTATGGAATTATGGTTTTCGATAAACAACCAGCTTCCTGCAGTGAACGCTTTGTGACACTCCTTAAGTAGAATGTGGGAAAGCACAAGAATGTGAACCTTCCAAACGATGTTAACATGCCAGCTGGATGAATGACACGCACACGGCTTAGGTGCAGTACTAACGGACAGAAATGCGACAGTGGGAGCGCGTGGCCGCTGGTAACAGGAGTGCCGCCTGTGGGCGCCAGTGGAAGCAAGCTGTTGTATTGGGGTATAGCGCGAGGATGAGTGTTCTTGGTGCACGGTTACTACACTCTTAATCAGGTCCCGCTTAAAGTGCTAGATATAGCCAGGAAACTGGACATTTTTCGTCTGGTTTCCTGGCTATAGCCAGCATTTTACCAGGAAATGATGAACCCTTGAGACACTATGTACACAATTGTGTACACATCTTGTTTTTTGCTATTTGTATCGACTAGAGGCTAAGAAAGAGCACAATACATGGATATTTGGATGTATTGAGCCTCCTGCATAATAAATTTGCGTTCATTTATTTCATTTTGTAGTGTACTTTGCATACGATCACTTTGCTGAAGGCACTATGACATTTGACGAGTTGTTCGACGTGCCGCTTCCCGCGACCCACGTTAAAAGTATAATTTTTCTTTGTTCAACATGAACATAACGAAAAACAAACTTTCCCTATATTTCTAGGCATAAATTTCATTTTATTTATCCAAATACAGAGCACGAATTGCTTCAAATTAAATAGATAATTAATTACAAAGTAATGAGGAATGATCACTTTAACACTCATAAATGAACGTGCTGCGACATTATTTTTGTTGCAATATAATATCGAGTGCCTTGAAATAACAATTCTATCGATTTGACGCATTTACAACAGTTTTTCATAAGTGGCGTCTGAAAGGGTTAAGAGTGTACTACCGGTCACTGATGAGCTGTTCTGTTGTTCACCGTATCACCAGCGGTGCGCTGCGATTTTGACGCGCTTTTTTATGCTGACGGAAGTCACTCTGTTGTACGCACCGTCATTTAGAGCATGTCACGTTCTGTTCTGTGTCACCGTAGCGGCAGCTTTGCGGCGCAAAGCTGGCGCGACCGTTAACCACAGAACAGCTCAATAGCGATGGAAAGCAGCCATCATGCGCCGAGAACGCCATCGCCTTTACGCCATGCCACAGTGCAACAGCTTGTTTCCATCAGCGCCCATGGGTGACTCTACTTGTACCAGCGGCCACACGCTCCCACTGCCGCATTTCAATATGTGTCCCCAACCGCTCTGAGTAGTCACGCAAACACCTGGCCAAGCTGTTCGTAGACCTACAAGCAATAAATGCCGCTCATAAAAGTGCTGAAACGAAGACCAGTTGCGTTGTATCCATGGCACAACGAGTAGGAAGAAACGTGCGGTTAGTACTACAGTTTTCCATTTTGCAGGTGTTCTTCCGTCATGCTAGTGTCGCTTCCATCATTCTACATAATTCTGCATCATTCTTACATCAGTCTAGTGTCGCTTCCTTCAGCGCATGCGTCGAACCATGAGCAGCCTACGCGAAGGTCACCGGATGATCCTGGCGGCTAGATTCCCCCAGGCGAAAGCTGCTGCGTGGATCTGCTTCTGTTGATACTACAGTTGCTACGCGCGCTCAGGCGCCAGTTGCATCGGCAGCATCATCAGACTTCATGGCCAACCTAAACAGCGGGGTATACTGGTGTGTCACCTAGAACATGGCTCATCTATCACCATTTCACGTTTCGCAGGTGTGTAAACAATTTCCTTTATACGCAAGGAAGAACGACCTCCAATACTAGTTGTTGCTCCCGTGCCCACAAGTGCTCCGCAGCATAGTAGACTCTTTCTCATTGGTGTTCTTGCTGCTTTTCTCTAACCCTGGTCCCGTAACCCGATCCCGTAACCCGATCCCGTAACCCGGTCCTGTAACCCGGTCCCGTAACCCGGTACTGCAACTCTAACCCTGCTCACGCATGGACCAAACCCTGGTCCCTCATACCGATCCACTACCTTGCCAGAATTCGAAAACTTGCCTCAGAAGCGAATATCCGCCATTTTTATTTGCTCAAACATGTCCACGCCCGCTCTGGGTATAACGCAAACACCAGTCCAGGCTGGCCGTAGACCTATAAGCAATAAAGGCCGTTCAAAAAAGTGTTGGAAACAAGGACCAGTTGCGTCGTATTCATGGAACAATGAGTGAGAACACATGCGCGGTTGGTAAATAGCCTCAAAATCCAATTCCAGCGATACTCAGAGGGTGCTGTCAAAAATAATAAAATAGAGCAAATGTCCCTTCTCTACGAACTGTTCGCACTCCCATCACGTGTGTTTCTACGGCACGCGGAACGTCTGACAAAGATAACACCTTGATATTGTAGCGCCCGCTAGAACACAAGTAAAAATAATTTATCAAGAAAATATTCTGTGCGGTATGCACGCCAGTATATAAAAGCCCTTTTTTTCCCGGTCAACGACATACACAACAGAAACGAATGGAAAAACAAATTCACAGCGGTATTTCACGCACATATATAGACAGCATATTGTCGTGGTTTTTGTGACATAGAGTTATAATGGCGAGTCACTGACGACACGCGATCAGCTGCCATCTTGCAGCAGCACTTAAACAGATGGGTGTGCCAGCAATTAGCGGATCCACGGTGCCCTGTTACTAGCGTCCACGTGTTCCCACTGATACTGTTCCCGATAGTACAAAACAGACTATCAGCATTGGAACAAAAAACGAAAGCTGTTGTCACCTTAATAAAACGGTAGTCTGCGTTCAAGCATCAGTAATTTACCTATCCACTCAGTCCCATGCCTTGTAAGTGGAACCAGGTGAAATCAAAGACAAATCCTGGTTAGATGATCTTCTTTTGCGTGGTATTACCCAAGCATACAAATTTTGATATGAGTAAGACGTGGGTTGAAATATTCACTTTTGCAGGTGATGGCCTACTAATTGCGCGCTCTCATTGCTTGGGTCGTGACGTGAAGACTAAATGCCATCCCATCACTTTAATTATTGCACTGTTAAATAAGAGAACAAAGTGCTAAGCGCATGCGCTATAACAGTATAAAAGAACTAACTAAGCATTTTTTACTGCTACGCATTGCAAACGTTCAAAGCTACATGATTGTCAAAATTTTGGCGTCGCTCTGCTTTCGCAAAAATCAATAACCAGCAGAGCCGCAGGGGCTTAGCAAACCATTGCAAAGCTAAGCACAGGAAAGGCCAATTTTTTATCAGATCAAAACTTACTTTTAGCACCTGACTGTTAGTGTGTATAATTTCTTAGTACTTGCCTTCGGACAGTGACTATCCGGGTTAAATTGCCGCCTCGACAAGAAAGAATACTTCTTTTTTAACACGAAAGTGTCTTATGCCGGAGTCTACCAAAACTTCCCTGACGTATTTTCATGACGGAAATGCAGATAAGAAAGAAAACCCTGAAGAAAATTGCGAAGTTAACCAGCACAAACGACGAGACGAAAGACACTTGTACAAACAGGACTAGTGCTGAAACAGGTTAAGTTCGCAAATATCGCACTAACTTGCCCAGACAAAGGCACGCCTAAACCGAAGAAAATGTTTCGACCATTTGGATGGCCTGGGAGTGGAACCCACGACCTCTCGGTCCGCGTCAAAAGGTGCCAGGAGCTTTACCCACTACGCTACCAGCGACATGAGGCTTCACAAACACGCCTTATATTTCGAACACCTCCTCCCCTGTACAGTGACCTTGGTTCGCGTGGGGCGGTGTCATTGTCTGTGATTTGTAAAGTGAAGTGATGCATTATGACACTAACGAGCGCCGACAGTGAGCGCTTCGGTAGTTTCAGGTATCGGTGCAGAGGGAATCAAAACGCCTTCCCGCGTTCACGGCTCAAGCTGTGTGGTATATGTGTGGTGTGGTATATTCTGTGTGGTATATGCATGAGCGCAGGCATATGTTAACCTATTACCGGATTTACTCGAACTGTAACGCGCGTTTTTTACCAAAAGTTTTCTACCAAAAGTTGACACTCACGTTACAACCGAACACCGAAATAACTATTTTTTCTTCCTGGACGCAATGAAAAGTCACCCCTCGCATTGCAATCGTGGTCGTGTTACAAACAAGCAAATACGGTACTGGGGAACGCACACCTTGGCATTTTTCTCCTCAAGTGACGACGCTTTGAATGAAACCATATCGAGTACCAGTGTTATGTGCTTGTTGATGCCATCTTTGCGCGGGATTTGGCATATGCTGTGTCCAGGTGCATGTTAACTGCAATAAGACGGATGGCGCTCGACTGCTCACCCAAAGGTCACGGGATGGAATCCTGGCTGTGGTGGCTACATTTTAGATGGAGGCGGGAATGTTTGGGGTCCGTGTACTTAGATTTAGGTGCACGTTAAAGAACCCCAGGTGGTCGAAATTTCCGGAGCTCTCCACTACGGCATCTATCATAATTATATCGTGGTTTTGGGACGTTAAACCCCAGATATTATTATTATGCAATGAGAAGAAATGGCGGGCTAGTTGGTTTGGCTGCATTGTGGAAAATTCGCGCACACCTTCAGCTACTTCAGCTACCACGAGGGTTAAATCATGATCTTTGGTGCTAGTTGTCGCGGCCGAGATGTGCCACTAGGCGTCAACGCGGGCGTCAAACGGTGCTCTAGCTGCCAAACACCAGTAGACACTGTGCAAGCACTCATACATCAAAGTACAATAAAAAATCAACTATACTCTTGTGAAGGCACGGTTCACTTTCGTGTTATACCGATTCCTATGACAGAGGGACCAACCATGTTTTTTTTCTTTCGATTTCTCTCTTTCTATCTTCCTTTCTTAATATCTCTTTCTTTTACTCTCTCTCTCTCTCTTTCACTATCTCTATCTCTCTTTCTTCCTCTCTCTTTCTTTCAGTTATTTCTTTCTCTCTATTTCTCTCTATATATTTCGCTCTCTTTCATTTTCTTTTTCTCTTGCCTATAGCAAGTTCTCTATAGACCCCATAGCGCAATCATATGCTTCTCAAAAATAGTTACGCAAGCTTTATAACGCTGCACTTCTTACACAAAGGGCAAGGAAACACGACAGGCACAAGCGCTTGCGCCTGTCGCGAGGCTATGGCGCAAGGCTGTGCCTGTCGTGTTTCCTTGTCCTTTGTCTAAGAAGTTCCGCGCCATGAAGCTTGTAACTGTGGATTACCAACTAGACCGAAACAACGCGTTTCTCAAAAATGTTCTGCATGTTCTGCAATCGTGGGTGCATAGTCTAGTGGTTATGACGCTCGCGTTCGCGCCGTGGGTACTCGGGTTCGAATCTAGCCTCGCCAATAAAGTTAGTTTTATTTTATTTACTTCTTTCTTTCTGTCCCTCTTTCCTTTCTCCTTCTCCTCCTTCCTTCTCTCCACTTCATCGAGCAGAGTTTTCTGTGAGCATTCGGTACTTTCGGTAGAGGCCATTCATGATGATGATGGTTTTTCTGTTAACGTTTGGCACATTCAGAGGTCAAGCTTAAACAGCTGTGCTCTTAAGAACACCAGGGTACGGTAAAATTTTTTAAAAATTCAAATTTTGATTTTGCTTGTTTGGAATGGTAAGGCCTTCCTTAACAATATACAGTGTCCGGCACATTTTTGCGCGTTTGGATTGAGCCAAAAGGGCCAGGTTTTCCGAGACCAACTGACGATCAGCCAAGCCCCCTTTTCTGAGACCGTGCACAACCTGAGGCTTCTGCCTCAAGTAAACTTGAAAAATGGAAACTAGCCTGAGTAGACTTTCTCAAGGCCGCTTGACATATCACCGAAGCGAAACATTGCGATATGGTTGGATGATATCGACAGCCATCGACAGTATTTGGCCAATAGAGACACCGAAGTTACGACAAAACAAGCCAGGAAACCAAGAAACCAAGAAAACAAGAAAAGAAGAGAAGAGCTGATTCGTCTGATGAGTATATGGCAACCGTTGCTATTAATTAAATTGTTCAGTACATCTTTTTGAAGAAAACACGAAATAAACTTCTTTTAAGCCTCAATCTCTCGAAATCAAAATTTTTTGTTACATTTTCCCCATTGTGAAAACTACATGAAAAAAAAGAAGGCTTATTTTTAGCCAGAATAAACTAAACATCATTACGAAGCCACTGAACTTTTGTGCAGGTATGCGGAATAGTTTTCATTTTTTGGGGAGTTTTACTTAAAAACAATGACAAATGCTACCTGCTTTGCTAAAAATATCGCAAAAAGGTCAACACTTGAAATACAGTTGTAATTCTTCTTCCACTGCAAGAAGAGACGCCGAGGAATAAAATGGAACAAACCCGAACGCACTACGTATAACTGTTTCTGAGAAAATGGGTCTTAAAGAAGCCTTAAAATCGGAGGTATCGGGCCTACCCTGCGCCCCTAAAAGCAAGATCTGAGCATGTAAATTTTCGCTTTTGATACAAGACGCTTCTGACAAACGAGAACACTGTATGTATCACCAGGCACCATATAGCGTAAAGAGTACAAGCAGACTGATAGAGCCAACATAGGCAACTCCGCAGACATATATATCATATGGACACGGGAGAGGTGGGAAGCATCCTATCACAAATGCCCTTTATTTTCGATAACATGCGAAGCGTGATTAAAAACACGTGATGCTTTCTTTAAAGGGCCCCTGAACCACTCCGAGTTGAGACGAGAGAGTGGCTTCTTTCTCGCCTTCGCTACCCTTCCTACAGGCGCTATCTCCTCTTGCCACATATTTCTTCATTAAACACGTGGACAATGTCAGCCCAAAGCGTTATGCGTATCAGGATTTCGCGCTTTTCGGCTACACGCTGTTATCTCTGCTTGTCCAGTCGAAGACACAAAAACGCAGTGAAATCCGTTGACACCGCACGATTGTCATACGAGATAAGGCAGAACGGGTGTGCGACTGCATGGCAATGCATGGTAGGAGAGAACTTACAACTGATATCTCTTGTATATGAACCAATCAAGAGCTGATCTCCACATTACGTTACGTGAACAAACTGCTAGCATCACCCGCTCTTGATGCTTACAACCAAGATTTTATCGTATCTATTTGAAACGCAGCTCTATTATTGCACTCTTCTGATGATTATATGAGGAAGAAATGTAAGCCTCAAAGGTAAAGTATTCAACATGCCCATATTGCCACTGTCACCCTAACTACAAGGAGAGTGTTCACGAATAAAAATGCTACTTAGCAAAAGAAAAACGAAAAGAAAGGGAGGAGCCGAGGACAGGAAGGGCAGTTTACTGTCGCGTAATTGCCTTCGTATAGAGGGCGTGAATGAGAAAATCGTGCCGGTTGTGCGACACGGCTATTGTCACTCGACAATTTGTAAAATAATGGTCGTTTTTTTTTTTCGCTGTTCTTCGCTTTTCAAAAATTCTTCCGAAGGCTGTTTGGCGATAGCGTCATGATAAATGGGCCGCGGGGAGGAAACAAAATTCTCTCTTGCCCTTGTGCACATTTTCTTCGCCACCAATATAGTGCCTTATTTTTTGTATATCCGCTGTTTGCCAATGGATTCGTTAAGCAAAAGACTTACAAAAAGGAAGCAGCACAACAACAACGAGTAAAACAATGCAGCTAAATTGCCGCCCAAGCCAGGGAGGCGTGGGCACTCAAGGGTGATTTACGAACAGCGCCTCGTCTAAGAAAAAAAAGCGCGAAGCATGAATGAGTCCTGAAAGATCTTTGAAGCCTTGGGGGCAGACAATGAGTGAAGCAAAAGTGAGCGACTTCATGAAGCTCGAATAATGGCAACCATGATATTCTCGCAACACTGGCTTCTAACTTTGGCCAAGTGCGCTGCTGTTGACGCGCATTTTGGTTTCGATTCAAGAGAAGTGGTTGTTTTTGCCATCGTTGAGGAAAGGGACTTGCGGGCAGCCGATAAATGATCTGCTGTGTCAGACGCAGATGTCTCTGTTCATGGCGGCAGTGTTGAATAGTGTCCTGTGTGCTTTCAAGCAGGAAAAGCAGACAGAAAGCCACGAAGGCAAAGGCGAAACAGAACCCCAGTGGCCACAGGGAAAAGAACCGCAGGCGATATTGCGTTGCTTGTTCGTTTTTATTATCATTGCCAATGAAAACCTGCGCATGGTTCGGCAAGATTCGACAAAGCGGAAGGAGTGAAATTTACGTAGCCTGCTTCTTCAATACCGCTGCGTTAACTTCATTCTCAGCTCTTCATTACGATATTTCTTGATATAATTCTATCTAGGCTTTGTTGCGTTTCATTTTCTCTTCTACTGTTTTACCCATCTCGTATTACAACTGTACGTCTTTAGCGTAGCATGTCCAAATAACAGTAAGCAAGAAATCTCGTTTTGTGATACTTTGGAAAGTATTGAAAACGGTGTGCGAGAATACATACTCCTTTGTCTTCAGTACCATAAAAAACTTTAAACTGTGATTGATCAAAAAGGCTCGTAGTTTCCGATTTACCCGAGGATTTCGTACAGTCCAGAGGAAGTTAAGAAGACTGAGAGAGTAACCTTAATCAAAATCATTCGATACACTCACCCTTCTACTTAACATATTTCTGATGCGAAATCCGCATTGCAAGCCCTTCATTCATGCTCAAGAAAAGGATAATATTACGTATTGGCTTCCGAAATGATAGAGGCATTCGATATCACGCAACGGAATGGTCACTGTCATCTTCCAATGGGTACCTGGACGCGTCTGCGGGAAACGGATCCTCACATGACCTTTTGACTCCCCGCTCAAATAAAACGACGCCACGCCAGTCTGCTGCACCGGCTTCGACTAGGCGTCGCCTTCACTCGACCCTATGCGCACCTTATCGGCCGTGCTGATAGCCCGAACTGTGAACAAGCAGAATGAATCGCCAACTAGCACAGTCAGTCATTTTGACGAACTGTGAGCGCTGCCAACTAGATGAAACTCTAGCCCATATATTGTGCGACTGCCCTCTATAGATGTCCGAACGGAAGACGCTGGCTTCAATGTTGGCTGGCATCGGTGCGAACACTGTAAGTGAAACTAATATATTGTCCGCAATGTCCGACCAGACAGCATCAACGACTGCTACGAGGACATTTATAGATTTTCCCAAGAGTACAGGACTTTACAATAGACTTTAAGAAGACCACTGTGTTACGTGATTATTGCACATACGCATTACCTCTTCCTGTCCCCATCATCATCTTCATTACTCTTTCTCCCCTTCCCCTCTTCCCCTGTGCAGAGTAGCAGGCTAGAGCGCTCAAGCGCAGGCCGACCTCTCTGCCTTCTAATAAATTCGCTCTATCTATCTCTCAGCTAGAGTCTGGTATTTCTTTTCTTGTTTTCGTTTTCTCTAGACAACAGAGGCAGCACAGCGATTTCAAATTAAATAAGTTGGGTGATGTTGGCGAGCTCATCAGTGCGCAATACTTAGAGCACAAAATTCAACGCATTCGCTATGATTATAACTCTTAAATAAAAGGTTAAAGGGAATGTCAGTGGGCATAGCATAAATAAACTTCATCGTACGTTGGGTAACTGCACAGCTTTACAACGCGGAAAAGGAAGGAAGAAAAGCCGGCGCGGGGGATACGTGGTATTACTCCCCGCGTTTCCTATATATCGAGGCCCAAGGCAGGCATTATTTGAGCTGTGAGAAGGAAATGAACTGCTCACAGATTGAACTAAGTTTGAAAACAAGATCTTCGGAATAAGATATAGTCCATGATAAGAAAAACTCGTTCAGTTGGCGGGTATCACAATATCATGAACATATTTCGGCAATGTACAAGAAAATATTTTAAGAGTTCCTCCCGAAGGGATTTCATCTTGCCTTCATTATTCATCAAAATATTTCTGTTATGAGATAGGAGAAATCGATGAAGACAGAATGGCGTCGACAACGAAGTACTCCGTAATGGAGACTGACAAGGCGCGAATGAAGGAGGCAAAGCCAGTTAAAAAGTAGAAGTTAGGTGCAATAAAATCCTGATATTGATAGTAAATCCTACTATCTCATTCCATCCAACGCAATTTGCGGCTGCCGTACTTGACGCCTAGGGCAAAAGAGGAAACAGGGAATTCCGTAATTTTTTTTTCGTGTTCGTCTATGAAGAAAATAGCGCAAAGCTGGCCTCTGTACATCGCTTCTGAGGCGCTTATCTTTTAAATGCTCTTTAAAAGACGGGAACAGGAAGTTCATTATACCTAGAAGATGATAAGGAAGTAGGTGTAAGAAATGAGAGCAAAATAACAGGGCTTAACTGACAGACTAACAAAGCGAGGATGGGAAGCTGGCTGTAGTTTAATACTCTGCGCGCAAGATGTTCGTGTCGGGGTAAGTTTGATCCTACTTGAATATACCCCGCCACACTGATTATTGTTGAAACTACCAGTAAAAAATTGACTCTTTTCTGGAGTATTGATGAACGTTGGTGACAAACACAACACAGAGCCCTTCAGATCAAGCAAAAGCAAACAGTAGAACGCAACTACGCACTTCGGTGTTTCAACTCTTCTTTTAGAGCGGAGCTCTTTGGCGCACGTTTCTGCGTTGAGCGGCGTCACCGTCGCCGTCGGTGGCGAAACCAATGGGCATGAAAAAATAAAATGAGAAGAAAAATACTCAGGATCGAATGGGATTTGAACGCGGGCTCTCTGCGTGGCAGTCGATTAGTCTACCACAAAGCCACGCGCGGTGCTTAAAACTCATTTGCAAAAACAAAAACCTATACTGGCGTCATGTTGGAAAAGGAATCGCGTTAAGCTATGTAATATAGCATGGCCAGAAGAGTAAAATAAAAACCAGTCACCACACAATGCTGATTGCTCAACGAGTGCGTGGTTTAATGATTCCCACCCCCTGCAAAGTGCTCAGCCATAATTCTTCATCGTCATCAGCCACATGCAGCATCAACAAAGTGCACATAACACCTTCCAAGTGTATAGCGGGTACCTCGCTTATACGCAGAAAGACGAATCATGGCGTAATAGGTCCTGTCCGACTTCACAAAAATTATTATTTAGGGCGTAGCCGATACCCTGCGGAAATCCAAAACTTCAAACACAGTTGGCCTTACCCCGACACAAAGCTGCGCTCAGAATTCGAATTAGGCAGTGTCGTAATTATCAGGGAATTTTTTCCTCGCTTTGTGTTTTACATTAGACGACAATTTACTGAAACAGAACACCATTAGTTCCCCGCACTTCCAGCGCACTCGGTGAGGGCGCGATTTCTGGTAATTTTGCATTACTTTGTTCTATTTCGTCCATATTCAAAAGAGGATGATTTTAGCAGAAGTACAGACGCCATAAATATAAAGCGGCTGGAAATTATTTGAATCTTGCGTTGCTGATGCCACCTATAACGCGAATCACCTTGTTTTCATAAACCTGCCAAATTAATGTGGCGGCCTGTCGTGTATAAATGGTCAAGATATAACACAGCGTCTTAGCTGATAGTAAATAAATAAATGCTAAAAAATTAATTCAGCTACGAACGCTATGAAGCGCGGTAAGTACGAGCGAATCTAGTAGCAGCAAATGCTTGCTGATTACATGTGTTCTTTCTAAATCATTTCGACGTGATTTCCTATCTAAGTGAGTGAAAGAATATTTATTTATCATCAATACGATATATGTTTAACCAAAGCCATAATAGCAAAACCAAGGCGAATTTCCGGTGCCAGAGAAGCAATCATATCAATTTTTTGTTTGAGAAAAAACTGACATGTTGCCGGATCTTTCATTACTCGTAATACGTCCGCCTATTTTCTCCAGCGCTACGACATAGGCTTAAGAGGCTCAAGCAGTACGATGTTTACTCTGACATTGGAATACTCGACGCAGGTATGAAACAGCGCACTATATTTATAGAGCGAATTAAAAGGACATGACAAAGAAAGAGTCAGGTAAGCTCATACGGGTACTATGAGGTCATTAGGCGTACATACGGCTCCGATCGAAATGTTCATTTTGCGACCACGGAAAAGGTCCACTCAGCAGATGAATGTTGTGCGACCTAGCTTCTATCCGAGGTTTATATCGCTGACCGATGAGGTGGTGCAGAGGACTGCGTTAGATATGTTATGTACATGGGGTAATTCCTTACTCTTTTAGTCATAACTGCTACTGTATATTTCTCTACTTCCCTTTGAAGAATCCAGAACGTCTATCAATAGAAAATAGGTTGTAAAGAAAACGCAAAAAAGACACGTTCTCCGAACGGTGTTCCTGTCTGGAGTAATTAGTTCCGCCAGGTTGCCGCCGTCTCAATTTCGGAGCCCACGTGCCGAACATCGGCTGTATTCTGCCGGTCGAAAGGAGCCGGTCGACAGGAAAAGTGGAGTGAATACGATAGGTGGTCAGGCCAGTGGCTGGATAAGTTTTGAGCGAGATGGTGAGAAAGGGTAGTGTGTAATCTTCTTCGTCGTATAAATTTCGTTCGTTTATTGCGATATCATCGCGATAGCAATTATATGGACACTCTCGTTAGATTTTTGCCGTCCTTTCCCGTATCTGTATATGTATTTATACGTACGTAAAAGCCACAAATATAAATAATTCAGAAGAAAAAAATTGCCAAGTGCCCGACCGGAGATTCGAACCTACGACCCCTCGCTCCGCAGCGTGGTGCCTTCGACAATTACGCCATGCGTGTTTTTTTTCTTTAATGCGTCGGAATAATGCCATCAAATCATGTCATCCATTCCAATAGAATTCATCGCTTTAGAATTAACTCACATGCACAGATGCACAAAACAGACATAATTTTACACTGTCCAAGAAATGTGAAAAAGTCCGGTAAACAAACGCAAGCATAAAGAATTCCAAGCCACCCTGAAACCGGATCGAAAGTCTCAGCAACACTACGTACATTCATTGCTTCATCTCGAAAAACAGGCCTTGTCGAGCGAGGTGGCTCAGCATGTCTGTCAATCATGCGGCTTCTCCATAACGAATTAAGACCTAAGAACATGATTAAATCGTATGGTGCATTACTTTTGATGCTCTTTTTGAACGGGAAGGACCTAACACTATTATATATAACTGGAAATTCTTTTCTGATGGTTCTCTTAAGGATGTCTCAGAAGTAGAATGCATCGCGCCATGCGTGATTCGTTCTCCAGGATACTAACGGCAGAATACAAACGCGCGCGGCACTGGGTGAAACGCACAGGATACCACACGTGGCGAAATTTAAGTTATGCGAGACGCGGGCCATGCTGCATCGTTGCCCGCGCTGCGTTTCCGTCGTATCGCTGGCGACCCACGCTAGTTTTCCATTTTGGGGTTGTAGCTCGGCGCCGCTCGTGGCCTGTCGGGCAGGGAAAAAGAAACAGCATATCCACGGAGTGAATGATGATGAGTGGGCGAAGCTGCGGAGGTTCATCGGTAAACCGTGAATCTTCCGTGAATTCTGCCCAGTACATCATCACCGACGTGAGATCGGGCGCGTTTATACTAAAGGTTCGATGAGTTATGACGACTTGCAGCTGACTTTAATTTTACATGTACGCTGTGAATTTTCATTGTTTAGAAAACCATTGCTTTAGAAAACATCTGGCGTCTTTCGTTAAGCAGCTGGCGTCTTTTTTTTTCGTTTTGCTTTAGAAACATCTGGCGTTCTTTCGTTTTGCTTTTACAAAACATCTGGCGTCTTTCGTTGGTTTATTTCATCAATCAACGTCGTTTTGAACAAAATTTTTATTGTTTAATCACGCACAGGAGAAATCTCACCAGCCACTACCTTGGAGGTAAAGAATGGCTGCTAATGGGAATGAGAGACAGAAGAATTCGGCTTTTAGCTAACGCTGCGAATTTTTTATTGTTCAACAACGCACAGGAAAAATCTCCCACCGGCACCACCTTGGAGGTCAAAGCGTAAGACTGGTTACGCACTACGACTACGACTACGAGGGACGAACGGGTGCCGCCTTAAGGAGCTTCGCCCCTAAAAGAGCGTCCCGTGGCTCGTAGTGGCGCGAATTAGTGGCAACGCTTCGGCTCTGGTAGGCTTATGCCACAGGAGGGAGGAAACGAGACGGTGGAACCAGAATCACGGTATATATCTTACACCATGACCAGAATCCTGAGGCTAAAATTACAGCGCAAACACACAAGACACCCACGAAGAAAACAAAGGTACGACACAAGCGCTGACTGACCACTGCTTTTCATACGCCAAGGCATATATGGGGCGTTGGCGTAAGAAAAGAGCCAAATCGATGAACCGACACCTGGCTAAATTTCACGGGATCGTAAAGCGCGCACAAGTATCCTTTACCTTCAAAACAATTGTAATGAAAATAGGACCATTCCTCATTGTAATGTGAACGAGTTGGGCGAGTTGGTGTGCTTCCATCTTGAACGAATATTAGCGCTACAAAAACGAGGACGAGAATAGTCTGTCTTTTCTATTCGCGTCAAAGTTTTTGTAGCGCTAATATTCGCTCAAAATCAAAAAGGTAGTTTAAAAAAAAAATGAGCTAAATCCTGCATCCGTTTGAATCAAACTGAGCCAGATCAACTAAATCAACAGTGCGTCAGTAATCGTCACCAAAAAAAAGCCAACATGGCCGCATCCAATCTGTTTAATTTATCACCTTGTTGCTTTCCTAGTGTGCTTTCGTTCCACAATTACTTTTTTAATGTTGCAGGACAAGACTCGAATATAAAAAGTAAAACGCCGTCTTTCCTACTTCTTTCTGCCTTTTAGTTTTTGTTTCCGAGTTTTGCGCTACATAATGTTGTCTTTCTTTAGCTACCAGATGGTATATTTCAAATAGAAGGCAACTGAAAGGAAATTTAAAAAAAATAATGGAGTTGTTTATTTCAATAGAAAAATCATGAAAAAAAAAAACAACTGAAATGAAGATATTGGGCACCGATCTATTCCATGAAGAAAAAGAAGAAGAAGAAGTGATCTGAAACGGCGCTCATAAAGCTACCATTTTTGAAGGCCTTAAATAGATGTCAAGAACGAGAAAACACTGCCGACAGTCCAGAATGATGCGCCTTTTGCCTGGACTCACCTTACAAGTCTAGTTATCGCCGTTACGCCCATGCAACAAAGAACGACGCCGATGAAAACACAAGGATGGAGTTAATTTTGACACAAAATATTGCTATATCGTTCATTCGCTCTGATTTAGACTTCTTTTGCGAGCTAATTCCAGCCCAAATGAAAGGTTCCAATCTATAAGAACCAAATCCAAATTTTACTCCTGAATGCCGACGACAGTGGGCTATACAGACTTTAGCCGCAGTATAGATTTGAGGTATTTTGGTGGCAGGGGCACACTGGCAAAAAATTGTTGTAGCAGGCCCGACCGTATTGTTAGTGGCCAAAAGAAACTGCGTTTTTCTCGGTTTCAGTCAAGGTGGACTTGGCTCTTTCAGAAAAAAAAAGAACGCCACATATAAGCCCAAGGCAACTTTACCGCACATGCGGACACAACAATAGCTCTAAACCAAAACATGTAACAAGAATGATAGCGTGTTAGATACGCGAAGACATGAAATAATATTCAAATGGGTGCAGGGACAAAGAAGTAAAGAAGAAGTAAGAAGGACAAAGAAGTGCGTTTGCGCTGTACTTTTAGCCTCAGGAATATGTTAATACAAGGCCCAAACGAAGCTTTCTTTTAGTGACCAGAATTGACGCCAGCAGGGAACGCGAGCCGTGGCTTCACGTGCCACTGACAAGCGCCGCCTTTATTAGATGCGAAACAGCTTATCGCAGAGTTCAATCCGGTGGTGTGCGGCGTGACCACCCTTACTACGCATGCGCAAAGACTCTCCACAGACCTCCTATCCACACACCTTCACTCCCCCTCCCCCTCTCCACTCCCACTCTCACGCACCTCATTCTCTCCTGCGACGAGTAGGCAGCAACAACGCCTCCGGCGCCTTGACGTGGCACGAGCCGCTGATGGCCACCTCTGCTTCTGTGGCTCTAGACGCGGGGCTCTCGTGCTGTCCTTCCCTCGCTGAAGTCTCCCACGACGACACCAATGGCATGGACTGCAGAGAGGCAGCCGCGCATGATCTTGCGACTTTCCGGGAGTCGAATACCTCGGTCGCCGGCAGTTCCATGCAGCGGGAGCTGAATGGAGACTTGAAGACAGTGCTGATTCTACGCCAGAGGAAGGCACAGGCTCGAGAATGCAAGAAAGAAAATTACACCATCTCCCGCTCAAGCTAACCATCTCCCCGCTGCTTCGAATCCACACATGGTTCCCTTTAGTGGGAGATAGTGTAATTTCTTTCTTCTCTTGAGGTCGCGCGCTCTCCGGCACTGTTCGCCGCCTACTAGAGGGCGCTACAGGGCCTTGGGACAACGCAAGCGCGAAATTCCGAGAGTGGCTTGCGTTCTGCGCATGCGCCCTGGCGGCTCAAAAATTTCTTCGCTCCCCATTTCTAGAACTCTCTAGTGTTTTGCCGGAGTTGGGTTGTGTGCCTTCGACTAGTACTTTGACATACAGGGCGTGGTCGACCGTGTTCGTGGCTTTTCTCTTGAGGGTAAGTTTTGTACGTCTTGTGATTTGACCGCAAGGCTTCCGTTGAAGCTATAGACCGCATAAAGGTCACTTTGCTCGCTGCAGCGGCCGCGTTTGCGAAAGGAATGAGCTGCTAGCTAGAAGAGACAAAGCAGGGGCTAGTTGAAGTAACAGCTGTGACAGTTCGCGCTCGTCGTATGTATACCTGTGCGTTCTTTTCGTGCGTCCTTCTTTGTGTTTCAACAGGGCGCTGCAAGTGTCGAGCTGTGACAATTATTAGTTCGCCCTCGCCTAGTGCGTTTTCTTTTCCTGCGTCCTTTGTGCTTGAGCAGGGTACAGCAAGTTTCCAGCTGCTTGCCGCTCTTCCTGTGACATTCCAATTTCTTGCTATAGCATTCATTGCTTCGCCGTTGAGGCGAAATTGTGACGTTTATTTGAAGCACCGAAGCAAAGTAGAAAGGAAGATGGTAAAGATAGAAATATTTGAGTAAGCTGTGACATTTTCTTATGTATAGATGTGAAGATATTCGACGTTTTGCTTTTTGGAAATTATTCTATGGGAACTGCTCTCTTGTGAGCAGCCTGTTATTCAAGAAACATAAATATAGTGAGTGCGTGAAAGTTGTGTTCTTATTTTCCTGTAATTGCAGAGATCAGCCACGGAATAAAGAGCGGTTATGGTCTCTCAAAAAGGAACAAAAATATTACGCACGCACTGCTTTTGTTTTTCACAACCTCACCTGGAACACGTTGCCATTTAAGAATAACACACATAATAAAATAGTGCAAGTTATCATCTCGATGAACAAAGATAGACACAATACAAAGTCACAATAAATAGCATGCCAATGGGAACGCATAAATCACTTTCTCAAGTACCCAGGAGCTGTCATAGCATATCTATGTTTCTACTGACGCAGCCAATGATGAAAAAGCTTTCGTATAGCTATCCGGTTTTCCCACCTTTGTTTAAAGGGGTCATGAAGCACCCCTTGGGCTTGTTGAAAAAACACATCCTGTGGAAAGCTGACACGGCTATGAACTGCTCTGCCAGATATTACAGTCGTGCGCGCCGCGCAAAGGCCACAAGCGGAGCGCGAAGTTGCCGTTTCCCCAGGCACCCTCTTTTCAAACAGAGGCCGGTTCTCACTCTCGTCGGTGGGCGGGGCGTCTGCACGTTGACGTCGTGGATCTGCCAGTTTACGTCGCAAGAGACATAGCATGCTTACTGGCCGATAGCCGACGTAAATCGAGAGCGGCGTTCGGATCAAATGCGCTTCTTGCCACGGTGTGCTGCCACTTGCCGGCGCCGCACTCCTCAGCACATGGTAGCCGCACTCGCGCACGCGAATCACAGCGGGAGAGTGATCGCGTTTCATGACGCGCGCTGGCGTAACTTCTTTCCCCCATGCCATCCCTCCCTATGTAGCTTCCAGTGCGCTAGTCGGCACGAGAAAAGAGAGAAAGCGCTGAGAGCGTGCGCCAGACCTCCGTAACTCCGCTCATTCTTGACGGATTCGAGAAATTTTTGCGGCAATCGATTTTGGAGGCAGTAAACACCGATACTGAAGTCATTAGATCATTACTTGGAAAAGTGGCTCATGACCCCTTTAATTTCATTATTTTTCCCAAAGGCGTTCGCTTTTTACTTCACATGAAGCTACTTTCTGTGAAACCTTTTCACTGAAATTCTCCGAGCGCCTCAATAAACAGGGAGATGAGTTGTAAAAGGGATGTATGTGTAGGCACCAAGAGAAAGACAACTTTGTGAGCCTACAACTATTATATAAACATCTGTTTCGAAATATTTTAATTTTATGCTGGTGTGATTCTTCATTTAAGAGATAATAAAGTTTCCCAGCCAAAGCTTGAGTGACGAAGAAACGAAATTCAGCATGTCAGCTGCTGTACTCCGTGCGCTGAGAAAACGCCTTTGGTTCTTCTCAGCACTGTAAACAAGCTTGTCAGCCTTGTAAAATTTTAGTAACGATTCCTAACTCATACACTTTCCGGAATAAATACACAAATTCATTCCGCAAAGCCAGAACAAACACATGCTGTAGTTTCAGTATTTCCTTCATGTAAAATGATGTTTATGGTTTTCAAGATTATTGAATCTGATGACTTAGTTTATATAATTACAAAAAGTAACTGTCTGCGTTGGCCATAATGCATTTTCTGCCGCATGAAATGAAAGCTGGCTTATTTATTTTTATAGCGCAATGCTTCCCTCGTTCTTTCTTCTCTGTTAGGGTTGCCATAGCGGACAAAGTGAAAAGAAAGTCGAATCGTTTCCCGAGATTTGAATGCGTGCTCGCATGTGCGCAAACGTATCTCAAGCGATGCGCCCTTTCGTTCTGATCTCTTTCGTATGCAACCGCTTCTGAACCTATTTCTCACCCGATTGCCGAAAACCTATAAGGCGCCGCGCTTCCCTGGCATCCTTCATCCCTCTGTTCTCTTTCGGGATAGGCAATTTTTTCGCTGTAATTCTGCGCTTTTTTATTTCTGCGAGCCTGGTTTCGATCTATTTATGTGTGGCTGCACGAGGGTTTCGAAAAAAAAAAAAGGACGGTTCGTATTACCATGCGGAAGCCATTTCGAAGTGAGATTCCTCCTTCGGTGTGCCTTTCATCGCGCCCGCACTATTTCTTTCCCGCTTGTCCCGTATCCAATTTCTGCATGTATCGGTGAAACATAAGGGCGCGTAGCAAAAAGGGAGAACAAAATACCGCTGTCCCTGCTCAGTAGTTGCATGCATGAAAAGGGGATGTAGTTCGGGGGTTTCGATCAAGAAGGTTGTCGTGTCTGCGCGTGCATTAGCAACGGGAAAAAATGCTTTGAAAAGTGACGAAGTGTGCACATGCGGTCATTCCCTAAACGTATGGCTGCATAGTAAATTCGTGCTTTATTTACAACTCGTCGTAAAAAGAGCACATGCTCATTAATACTGATCACACTCAATACCCTTAGCCGTAGTTCACTACAAACCATTGGAAAATGTGTGAGGGTGAAAAGGCCATGACAGTTCTATCTTAATTCTTATAAAATGCCAGCGATAGCATGCATGGCAAAGTCCCACAGGATCGCACTGACTGTGGTTACGCATGCGCACTCTTAACCACACTTGTCTAGAGTGGCCGACCGCGTGGCTGTGCACGCTGTGGCCGTCTGCAGCTGATACCTCGCATTCGCTACATGCTTTCGTTCATGCTATATAGCACAAGGTCAAAGCATGTGGTGTGACTATGTTTGATATTAATACAGCGTCGGTCTCTACACATTTTTGCAAGAAAAGGCTGAAATGGCCGACTGGCCGCTCTAGACAAGTGTGATTCAGACTGTACACAACCAGACGAGGAAGCGAACTTATCTGATTCCTAGAGAATGTGGATTCGCGAACAGGGCTTGCCGAGAAGGCAGGCCTTATCTTTCCAACGCAAACTGTCCTCCGTAATATTGGGCTGTCGCTTTTGAGGAAAGTCATTTGCAGTGCTGGTGTCAGGAACTCAGAAACTTCATTTGATTTTCATTTTCATTTTAATATACCCTTCAGGGCCAGAGGAATTCATGGCCCATGCCAACGCCAATTCCTGCCCTGATTTTAGGAAAACAGGGTGCACTGATTTGAAGAAACATTCTGTCCGCCTTATTTTCACAGCGTACTCGTCTGAGTATTTTATTTGTGTTTTTCTTCCCTTTGTTTCATTAGCGACAATACTGTGTGTTTCCATGAAACAAACCTTTTTGGCTTGTCATGCTACGATTTTGAAGCAGTTTTACTTCATATCCGTCACAGGATACATGTGACATTGAGCTTTAACGATACTTGAACATTGCACACTCAACTGGTAGGCTTGTCTGCTTATTCCAATACATTCATGCATGCATACCCCTATACGCCACAAAGAAAAAGAAAAAAACCGAAGAGGCTAGGGGCTGTAACAAGACTGAGTTCTGCCGAAGAAAGTGCAGAAACAAAACAAAATGTCCTCCCACGGGGAGCACACATCGCATTTTATAAGATCCTGTTTTTGCTTCTTATCTCTTACATAGTGTCAACAGAGGTCGATGCCTTCGACGAATATCCTGAAAGGTGCTTGTGCTAGCTCAATGGGAGGTGGTGATTGTAAGCAGATTCCAGACGGAGTTGTTGCACTTGCTCCAAGAGCGAAAGGGGCTAAAGAAAAATCGACGACGTGCAGTCAGCCGCGCCTTCGCGCAACATACGAGCAACTTGTTTTGTCTGAGCAAGAAAAGCCTCGGGCAGCTCTATTCTCTATGTGCATGCAGCTCAAGAGAAAGCGGTTGATAGACATACAAGTTGTACAACGAAAGCTGTTTCAGATCACAACGGCAGTGGGGTAGGTGCCCGCCGCCGCCGGTGTCCGTAACTACTATCGAAAGAAATGAGAAAAAAGTAAATAAATAGAAAATGTTCAGGAGTGTATGGGATTTGATCCCGGGCCCTCCGCATGGTAGTCGAGTATTCTACCACAGAGCCACGCTGGTGCTTTGAACTAATTTGCAAAAAGACCCTTTACAGGCGTCATGTCGGGCAAGGAATCGCGTTACAATGTGTAATATAGCGTGGCAGAAGAGTAAAATAACAACCAGGCGTCACACAATGCTACCTGCATTGTGTGACGCCGAGTGTGTGGTTTACACAACGAGTGTGTGGTTTAAAGCCTCTCGCCCAGTACTAAGTGGTCAACCATATTGTTCATCGTCATCACTCACATGAAGCATTAGCAAAGTGCACGTCGCACCGCCACGGTGGTCTAGTGGTTATGGCACTCGAGTGCTGACCCGAAGGTCGCGGGGTCGAATCCCGGTCGCGGCGGCTGCATTTTTGGTGGAGGCAAAAATGTTTGAGGCCCGTGTACTTAAATTTATGTGCACGTTAAAGAACCCCAGGTGGTCGAAATTTCCGGAGAGCTCCACTACGGCGTCTCTCATAATCATATCGTGGTTTTAGGACGTTAAACCCCCAGATATTGTTATTATCAAAGTGCACGTAATGCCTTACAGATGTGCAACGGTGCCTCGCTTATCCACAGAAAGACAAATAATGGCATAGTGGCTGCTTTCTCCGTGACTGTGGTGCGCGCTCCGCACACGCCTGGCGTTTTTTTTATATCTCCTTGAGAATCCGTCTAACGGAATCGCTTAGTTTGTCATGTCTCATTTCTCCAATATGCCGCAGCCTATCCGAGAAGCGGAGAAGGAAATCATCAGGATTGTTAACAGTAATTACCTGACTTCCTGTCAGAGGGAAGCAGTTGAGAGTTTTGTCATTTTAGTATGCATTTGTAGGTACTGTTCCGCTGTCCCAAACTTCGGCGAACATTTGAAGAAGCTTGACTAATGCCTGCGACGAAAATCTGCCTCAATACCTCCGTCGAAAGCCTGGCTCAAGCAAGATCAGTTGGATTAGGTTTTCTCTCACGTACGTTCGCTGTCGCTCTTGCGTTTGATGATCAGCAAGCCGGTTTTATATAAAAGATCCATTTTTGCATCTTTTTTGTGCATTGTGCGCAGGATTTCTTGAATGACCTTCCTGTACATCTGTTTCTGGGCGCCAATGAATTATGCGCGTTGCGGAATTTGATTAATCCAATAAAATATGTGTACCAGTGGCAGCGCACCCCTTCTGCACACATAAAACAGTGAAGCTTAATGGGTGCAATTGTTATGCATGGTATGCTTTGAAAGAACTGTTGTAATTTTATTGCGAATTCTTCTAGTCTGTGTTTGTGCAGCCAGTGTGTTAGGTGTCAGCCTTCTTGCAACAAAATATCTGAAAATATGCTATGTGAACCTACTTTCTCGTGTTTGGGGCACTTGCCAAGTTAAAATTAAAAAAAGATCACAACTTCCTCTCTCCCTCTGCGCTTAATCCTGATAACGCTCGGACGTTCAGAGACGCACTCTTCCTGTGCAACTAAAATTTAAGATGGACATTTCATTTTTATAAAATCTTGAACTGTCTAGCATTCATTTACCATGATAGAAATTGATAGCTTTAGAGGGCGTTCAATAGTAACAGTGTAGGTGATCAACTGTCAACTAGGTGCAAAAATTCTCCTGCCTGATTATTTCTATCTACTTGTACACCGTACATATGCTGTGTTACTATAAAACTGCGACTCAACCATTCTGTAATGTTAATTTGTGTACGAATGATTGCATTTAAAAATAAATGCAATAGTGCAATATAATGACACAAAGAATGTGTAGCTTCTGCTTAGAGTACTAAAGCTGAAAAGTTGCGCGGTAATCGCCGGCACCCTCTCGCAAGATTTCAAAGCACTCTTTAAGCGGAAAGACATGAGAGGGTATATAGTCTATCGGATTTACTCACGTCATAGGAAGGCGCAAGCAATGTATCCATCTGCGATTGGGTACATTTTGGCCGAATTATTCTTAAAATGGTGGGTATCCGGTCAAAAATGACTCCCAGAACATTGGAGACATCTTGAAAAGGTCCGCTTTTTTACTTCTTCCGAAATTTATTCGAATCTATGTCGCTTTGACAGCACCGTCATCATCATCATCATCATCAGCCTGTCTACCCCCACTGCAGGGCAAAGGCCTCTCCCATGATCCGCCAATCAACCCGGTCCTGTGCTTTCTGCTGCCACGTTATACCTACAAACTTCTTGATCTCATCTACCCACCTAATTTTCTGTCTCCCCCACACGCGTTTGCCATCTCTTGAAATCCTGTCACTTACCTTTAATGACCACCGGTTATCCTGCCGACGTGCTACGTGCTCGGCCCATATCCATTTCTTCTTCTTGATTTCAACTATGATGTCCTTAACACCAGTTTGTTCCCTGACCCACTCTGCTCTCTTCCTGTCTCTTAAGGTTACACCTATCATTTTCCTTTCCATCGCTCGCTGCGTCGTAACAGCACCGTACTCGCGTTCAGTTGTTCAACAATTGCCGCTACGTTTGTTCGTTCACATCTTTATGTTTTTGTAGCTGCACATTTGGCAATTGCAGCTACCCTAGCGGTGCCTTAACGATCTTGTGGCTTTCGCAAATGAAAGCATGGACAGAGGCGTGTGCCTCTGGCAAAAGATTGGTTTCAGAGATGTGGAATGAATAAATCAGAGAGGACGTTGTAGGCAGTGTCCTTAAATACTCAAAGAAGATGGAACGCGTGTTCCTTTTTTTTTAACCATGCCCCTTTCTAGGTGTACCCGTTCTGGCTGAAGTGCATAAGTTCGCATCCCTCAATGAATGTCTGTGCACAGTTTGTTCAATTGCCGAGGCGGTGTCGGCTACCATTTTCAAACAACACATTCGAGATACGTAGAACGCGCGCTAAACTTTCGGGGACGATTTTCTATTCAGCACGGCAAAGTTTGTATGGCACCCGGCTGAGTCGTCCTTGTCAAAGTCAAAGTGCCTGAGGTTCTTAGCGAACCTCAGGCACTTTGGTCGTTTCTGATCTATCTATCTATCTATCTATCTATCTATCTATCTATCTATCTATCTATCTATCTAGCAGCCGCCCTATCTGGGCGCTCTCCTGGTCGTCTCCATAACTTGTAATATTCCAAAATTGGCATAGCAGGGGACCAGTGTATGACGAACGCGATTCACTGGTCATGACATGAATAACGCAAAATACCTGTCGCGTACGTCATGAAACGCTTTCTCTCTGCCACGTGTGGTACATGCCCGCATACCAGAAATCATGTTATGCGGGTATGTGTCACAGGTGGTACACAGTCTCAACCAACACAGTAACCGCGAACACACACACACACACACACACAGTGACACACAAGGAAAGTTATAATAATAATAATAATAATTGCTGGGGTTTTATGTCCCAAAACCACGATATGATTATGATATACGCTGTAGCGAAGGGCTCCGGAAATTTTAACCATCTTGTATTCTTAAACGTGTACCGAGATCGCACAGTACACGGGAATCTAGCATTTTGCCTCCATCAAAATTCGACCGCCACAGCCCGGATCGAACTTGCGACCTTCAGGTCAGCAGTCGAGCACCGTAACCGCTACACCACCGCGGCGGACGCAAGGAAAGTGAGGAAGCTGAATACACAACAACCCTGGAAGACGCTCAACTACCATCCACTCGTCCACGTGGATTACGCAGAAACAGGGGTCAATGCATCCTACAATAAATCTGCCAAGAGAACCTGGGCTCTCGCCATTACCGCTGATTTCAACATTGATTTATCAATACCCAACAATGTCTGGTCCTTATACTGCGTGAAAGACGGCTTGGATGTGGACAGAGCACCAAAAGACCTCGCTGCCATGTCCAGAACAGGAGGCATCATAGATCATTTCATCGTAAGAGGCATCCAGGATTTCCACCAGCTGTACTATATCTCGCACTTCACTACACTTAGAGCCCTCGTAGCCGCGATCACGAACGCATCCGATTAACAATTCCGGTCCAGCTGATGATGCTCACTGATCACTGTGACGATGAGCTTGTTCAAGAACTTTCAAGAACCCCTTCCACACATGCACAAGGGTTTGTGAAACATGCGTGCGTTCTCTGTCATAACAGACAAGTGCAAGCATAACAACTGTAACAACTGCAACTGTGACTGTAACGTACGTGCAGTGCGCCTGCACGTGCCACTGGGCTGTGTATATATCTAGGATGCTTTCCTGAATGAAGCTTACCCCCTTATTCTAGAACGTCCTTTCACTCAACGCTTCACCTTGACTTGAGAAAGTCGATGGGAGCGCCGTCTCTAGGCAGAACAAGTCACTGCATATCAGCGATAATCTGCAGCGATTCTTGAGAAACGCGGCGTCATTTTCGGTCTAGCAGCGGCGCTGTGCTCAACTCGGCCAAGTGAACAATGAAAATCGAGTCGAGGCTTGTTTGAGAATACGGTGGTTAGTTGCGAGTAACGCCTGTCCATTGCATCTGTGTTCCTTCTTTGTCTTGTTCGGATTCGCGATATCCAGTACTGAAGAATATAAGAGAGAGAGAGAGAGATACGAAAAGGAAAGGCAGGGAGGTTAACCAAGCTTTGGCTCGGTTGGCTACCCTGCACTTGGGGTTGGGGAAGGGGAAATAATAGAAAAGAAAGGGTAAAGAAGAAAGAAGAAGAGTATGAAAGGGGTGGATGAACAGTTTGAAACTACACAACACGAACTCGCGCTGTTAGTTCACAGGCGCTCGTGAAGTCCTGTGGTCCTCAAGAAGCACAAGAGGGCTTTCGTGGCCTTGCGCATATGCGAGACCGTAGGCCAAGGTCCCAAGATCTTCTTTTCTGTCAGCGGTCTTGAGTCCAGATGACGGAGCTTGACTTCCATACTACGTCGTTGAGCTTGGTATGATGGGCAGTGGCATAGAATGTGTTCAAGCGTCTCCTCGCAGGCGCAAATGTTGCATGCCGCACTGCTGGCCATTCCAATGAGACTCGAATACGCATTCGTAAATGCCACGCCCAACCACATGCGGCACAGTAAAGTTGCATCGCGTCTTGAGAGCCCGGATGGCAAACGAAGTTGTAAATTTGGGTCAATTGAATACAGGCGCGCGTTGGAAAAACCCGGCGTATTCCATTGTAGAAGAGTGATACGGCGTGCGAGTGATTGTAGTCGCCACGCGGCATCTGTTCTCAAGAGTGGTATGGGTGTCCGCTGGTCTTGGTCATGAGCCGATCGTGCAGCTTCATCCGCGCGATCATTGCCGACAATTCCGCAATGACTCGGCAGCCATTGAAATATAATGTCATGTTCTTTCTCGAGTGCTTGGTGGTAGTCGTGCCTTATCTCGTACACGGATTGTTCGTGTAATCCGTGCCGTAAAGCAAACCGTAGTGTTTGTAAGGCTGACCTGGAGTCGCAAAAGATGGCCCATCGATTAGGTGGCTGCTGAAGGATGTACTTGACCGCACCTTGAAGCGCTGCGAGTTCTGCGGCTGTCGACGTCGTGATGTGCGAAAACTTGAACTGTAACAGTATGTCATCAGATGGAACAACCCCCGCTCCGGTAGAGCTGTTGGAATTAGTGGAGCCATCGGTGTAAACATGCTTGCGGTCAATGTAGGTTTCTTCCAACAGACGCAAAGACAACTGCTTACCTACCCTACCCTACCCTACCAGCTTACCGCGTCTGCTGATGGTAACACCCATGTTGATGTTGGCATCGTTACGCAGCTGTAAACAACCGGTTATATAATACATATGCGACTCTCCAACATATCAGTGTGCGTCTACCACTTCCACATTTCTCTAGCGTCATTATGTAACGTTTCCCTCAATGTGAAAAACTACGCCACAGACCCCGTCCTGCGCATGCTTCGCATAACATCAATTCCCACGGTACGTGGGATCTGCCCAATTTTTTCCCACCTTTTGTTTCATTTCGGGGCAACTGAAACCGGAGTCGAACACATATTATGGGCAACTTGAAATTGTTATATAAGCCCTGTGGTAAAATTTCGAATAATCGAGGTACTCAAACAGTACTCAAAATTTCAAATAATCGAGGTACTCCAACAGCCAATATATTTTCTTTTTCACGTTTGCCTCATGCATTCTTTCGTAGAAGATTCCCGAAACAAAAACTGAAGCGCTTGCCGCATCGAGATCAATGCCTATCGATTTGATTTTCGTAATGCGAACAGACCATAATCGTTTGTTTGTAGCCAAACGCTGTCTTTCCCAACACGCTTGAGATGCAGCGTCGTTAAGCAAATGATCCTCGCCCCATGCCCGCGACAATGTAGGCTCATTACGGCAAACAGGTCCACAGTTCTTTTCTTGCTCCCTACCTCGTTACTGTCTTGCGGTTCACTGATTGCACCTTTCTTCTTCGGGATGTTCTTCCAGCTTCGTCGTTACGGAGAAGTTCATTTGCGATCCCGTCATGCTTTACTCGCATCTAAGATTTCACAATCGAAGCAGCAACGTCCGCGGCGAACCTGGTTACTTTGCGAAAGAGGCAAGGCTTGGACGAGCAGGCTACTAAGTAAGGAACTTAGACGTACACATTTGTTGCTTAGCTCTTATAACCTGCACCGCAACTTCCCGATTTGCCTATTAGCGGTGTCACACGGGCAATCTTGATCGCGATCAGGACCGAACCGGATGAGGCTCGATTCGGATCAGGTGCTGCTACACAGTCACTTTTAATCGCCATCAGGCCCGATCGGGATCAAGACGATCGTGATCTGCCTCCCAAATCGTGATTTGATTGAAGTTTGTGCCAAACTTGTTCGTGTAGTAGCAACGGTTGCTGATCGCGATCAGAAGTGCCCGGGTGAGACAAATACAAGGTATTCTTCAGCGTTATATTTTCAAGATCTCGTTTCTCAGAACCTCGTTAGCCTGTGTTTCGATCGAGTTACGTTAACTTACCGTGCATATCACTCCCTTTTTCGTCACTGCATCGAATCCACTGTGCCTTGCAGCATAGACAGGATGAAATTAGGTGTGTCCACGGCGTTGTCCAGCTCTCGAAAGATATATTTTACCGTGGGCCCCTTGGCTATCATGTTCCGTTATTAACACGATAAATAAACTGAATTCTGAGTTCATCTGGCATTTTATGAACAATTTAATCAGTGCTTCAAATGCACGTGCGAACAGCTCGCGCATTGCCATTGAAAGGATAAAAATCTTACAAACACAGGTACCTTGACGGGCTCAAAAAAAATGCGTAAAGTGAAAAGCAGGAGTATTATGGGCTGTCTAATTGGCTCCTGCCACATAAACATTTGGATGAAGCTTTGAGAGAATTTCGGCGCGACGCTGGCGTTCAGGGAATTTGCTATTACTCGTAAACATTAACAATCAAAACTTGTGTGCGTGTTCGGAGAACTGCTGCAATGGAAGACTTGACTGCACTACGCATTGATGAAAATTTTATTAATGGTGGCGGAGTTCTGAGCTGAAATGTGAAACAAGACGGTACCGTGCCCAACAAACACGACAAGGTGATCTCTCAAAAGCGGACGAGAACGTTGGACAGTATTGGTGTCGCGTTCCTTTTGTCTGTTGGCTCTACCAAACACCACGGAGCACACAGACACCGGTGTGCGTTGTCGTTTCAGTGTAAACAATAAAGAATCGCCAAACCAGTTCGAGACAGAGACATTCAAAAACAATTTGGTGCAGATGCGTCTTTCTTCATCCCAGACAAAGAGAGAGTTGAATGACTTCACGAAGCAGGCTACAGATCATAATATAGCGTTCTCCTGATTCTCAGAAAGGACACAGACGAAGAAAATAAATGCAGAAAGTAATGGCCGTCTTGCTATTGTCGTTTTCAATTCTGTAGGCTGAACGATGCGGGTTCAAAATACAGAAATCACCACACCGTTTTCCTTCCTCGAAAAGAGCAACTTGATAAAGCGATAAAAATGAAACCAACAAAAAGAATTGTACGTCTGGGATGGGAATAGCAGCCACCGGTAGCATATGTGGAGCAAGGAACAACAGTTTCTGCACCTCCGCCGCAGCACCTTTAAAAAGAAATAATGGCTTCGATATTTTCTACTGCCGAGGCACCTTTTCCCATTTATATCAATCGCAACATTGGAGGTTAAGGTATGTATTGAGGATGGTACTGAACAGTGGAGCAGCGCAATCGAATCAGCACCTCGTGTCTATGAAAAAATAAAATGAAACAACGCATTTGTTTTACAACAACTTCCCTCGAGCCCTTTACATTGATGTTTCTCATTTAGATGAGTTGCATGATACCTGCGGAGACACTGTATTTACCTTTACATTAGATAATTAGTGCGTAATTGGAGATACATTAGGAAAATATAGAAAAAATATTTAATCTATGCTGTGAACGAAGTTTTCTTTCTAAGAAACGTTTTGTTGAAAAAGAACGCTTAGTATTCAAAATTTTGTCTTGAAAACAATTGAGGCACAAGCTCTGCAGAGCTTCTATTGTAGTATAAGTTAATATAAATGCACTTTTTATGTTTCCTGCCTTGGTTCCTGCTTTATTTGAATTCATTAATTGGGAATACAAATTCCAAGCTTTTACAGCCGAATCATTTTTTTTCCTTCTTGCTCTTACGTGTATTGTGCTATTTTGGCTGTGACCTGATTCATACGATATCTTCCTTTTGAATTGTACCACGCCTCGCTCTTATATAATAAGGTTTGTGAAAGCTTCTGTTGTAGATGTGGTCCGCAAAGTTATTGTAGCAGAATATCAAAATACTTCAGTCTAATTAGCCTCTCCTATATATTTAGGTATAATGGCAATAATCGTAAATATATTTTTTTTTCAACACCATTTGCACATCTAGTAACGTTATGCAACATGGCGGCCTCCTATAACGTACCGCGAAACCTCTGCAAAAATAAGATATTTAACACCGACACATCTCAAAGCGCAGGCGCAAAGAATGCACTCTCACAAAAGAGCGTCTGAGAAAGAAATTAATTTTGGGGTCTAATCTACAAGAGTGTGTTTTCAGTCCAACTTTGTTATTATTGAAACGGATAAAGACATTAGGATATAGGAAGCGTATTTACTACTTTCGCGTTGCTGCCGGCGCAATCATCCTGATGGTCGGGCCGCTAGTCACTCTTCCATGGCGCGTGCCAACTAAGCAAGAACGGTCATCAGTTGGCTGCAGGTGGTATATGGCGTGGATTTAATAAACTAATGGTAACCGTACCATAACGCAGAACAACATACCGAATAAGAAAAGATTGAAACAGTAAGGAGTCAGACTAACAGATGGTCTACCTACTAACGCACAGCGTATAGTCTCCCTCGTCGCTTTTAATTGTGGTCAGCTTTTTTTGTCGCTCTGGTCAAAGCACTGCGGAAATACATTCATATCACAACTTTCATTAGCATTATCTGCCCTGCTTGATGGAAATATATCCTACAATACCAGTGAGAAGATGTGAAACGTAATTTCTGGGCCATATGAAAGCCCCGCCACGGTGGTCTAGTGGTTATGGCGCTCGACTGCTGACCCGAAGGTCGCGGGATCGAATCCCGGCTGCGGCGGCTGCATTTTCGATGGAGGCGAAAATGTCTGAGGCCCGTGTACTTAGCTTTAGGTGCACGTTAAAGAACCCCAGGTGGTCGAAATTTCCGGAGCCCTCCACTACGGCGTCTCTCATAATCATATGGTGGTTTTGGGACGTTAAACCCCAGATATTATTATTATGGGCCATATGAAATGTAACTGGTAACATACCTCTGCATCACAACAAAAATGTGATTTTAACGCTTTTATACCTTATAGAGTTCTGTTCTCTCATTAACATCTTCACATCAAATAGTGGTTACACTTTTATAATGATTTGAACTTATTTCTAGTATAGACAGAATGTATTTTCTTTGTATTCATATCTAAACGTTCGCGTTATTTGGACGTATACCAAATACCATTACAAACAGTGCTTTCTTGACGTAGAGCAATAACACGTTGATGTACGCCATGATTTCTGAGAGCGTAATCAGAGAACTGTTTCAGTTTATACTCTGAACTTTCACTAATTGGGTATTGTGAAGACGCAACGTTTTAAATACGGCTACATCTCGGGTGGCTTTGCATCGTTAGGGCCAACTAGGTCACGACAAAGCACCTTCGCCGGCTCTCAAGACCTTATTTATCCCAAGAGTTATCCCATCCCTAAACTTCTCCGCCAAAAGCCCCGCACAGACTTCCGGGTTTAACGACGGTGGAAGCACCGTCAGTGATCGCAATAAACGACCGGGATGCACGGAAATCCCTAATGGAGAAGTTGCGAAAGACCCGTTTATGGCTATTTCCCTGCGTTGTTTAGGCGTCAGTGTACTGTCGCACATATGTTTGGCTCCCATGCTTTCGGTTCATGTGCATGGGAAGATTAACAGGGCCAGAAGCCTAACATTTAAATGTATAGCGGAAACAGATCCCCGACGATTTTAAGCCAGCCAAATATGGGTATAGCATTTGCAGCCACCTTGGACGACAGTAACAGATTATTACACTGCATTGTGCGTGGTTGTTGTTTAACGAGGCTGTTTATCTGGACGGGCTAAACGAAGCTAGTATGCTGAATACGTACTGCGATTCATTTTCAATCGTTTTAAGGCTTTACAGCACGGAAAGCGTGCCCTGGCTGCGAGCGATGTACTTCTTGATGGGTTTAATATCGTTGAGCTCTGTCCTAAAGGGTTCTTTGTAAGTAAATATCTCGTTGAAGAATTAAAATACAAAGGCGGGGAAAGTATACCGAAATGAAGCAGTATACATTGAACGGCAGAGGCTTAGTTTAATGGCCGTGACTAGGTTTCAAATTCCGTCAATACATTTTTTGTACAGAAAGTGTAAGTTTTGTTCTCACACAGATCGGCTCAATGCGACATTAGAGGAAGTGGCAGAACATTAAACTCGCGACTTTTCTTACTTTTACCAGCATGGTTCTTGATAAAAAAATACTATTGGCATTATCTCCTGCTTGTAGTACTGTTAAATTATCGATAAAAATTATCCAACAAGCTGATACCTAGAAAAGCCGCCTTATAAGCGGAAAAATCCTGCGTCAGATTAATGCTCGATGAGTATGTACAAGAATTGCAGACCAAAAAAGTTTTGTAAACCGTGATTGCAATTACATTCTTCGTAATATGTTTAGCAGTAACGTGGCTGAAGAGTAACTTTCTTGCACGTGATGTGTACGTAATTATGTTGTATCCACATCCGTAAGGAATGTGTAAGCAGGTTTAAGTTCTTGTAAGTCAATCAGCGATAACGGAGTCACACATCAGTGTACAGAGGGGCATACAAACACGTACATATTAGACCTCGCGTAGAGATAAAAAAACCCTGCAATTCGGCGACAAAGACGCTCAACAGGCGCCAGTTAGAGGCAAAACGGTTTTAGGGCCTACGCTCGTAAAGCAGTTCAGCGGAAATTGGCCGTTGCCGAAAGAAAGCTCTTGGGAGCCTGGCCTCGCAACTCATCAGCTAAAAAGCCATACGAACTTTTTACAGTCCTAAGGCGAGACACAGCTGAGCCCGACTGTAGGTACCGTACACAACATGTACAGTGCTTGCGGATTGTCTTACATGTCTCTCTCTACATATCAATCTCAAACCCCACATCTCGCACATACGTATAGGGCAACCAACTGGACGCACTTCTTTTTCCTCTAACACGACATCTATTGACCGGGTATGAGGCTCTGATTCAACTGTTTAGTATACCTGTCATGACTTAAATGGCAAGTTGTAAACTGCGATCATGCTGTCCATTAAAGACGGTGGGAGCCATGTCGCACGTTCATCATCATCTGTGCTGAAAAACACAAAAATAATTGTTGGAAGATTAGCAAAATATAGAAAACTGTGGTGGAGGAGAAACTTGCTTGCAAGAAAAGAATCACTGGGAAAGTAGACTATAAGAGTGCTAAAAAAGCTGTAATTTTCGACCCTGTATCACGCCGTTCGTTTGCTTCCCGCGAGCGAAACGAGGTCGGCAGTGAGGTCATGCGAAGTCAGAAACAGCACCTATCTCTCAAAGCTCATAGTTCATAAAGGCGGCAAGATAAAAAAAAACAGCCTATGACACGCAAGCATGGGCTTTAACATTTGCGTCAGGATGGAGAATCTTTTTATCGGCGTCCCATATACGTTCGGGTATTGCCCCTTAACAATGGAACTACCGAGGGCATAGCGGCCGCGCCGTTGTGCTGAAAGGGCGAGGTTCTTTTGTTGACGGAAGAGCTCAAGCGGTGCGCGTAGCTCGCACAGTGTTGTGGCCGCCCACTAGCTGAACACAGCTCATCGCCCACAGCCGTTGCGTGCTCGAGAGCGCAGACAAGCTGCCCGAGATCTACTAATGGTCTCGCTCTGCGCACCACACTCGCTCTATGTAATGAGACAGGATAGGATGAAACGTGCAATAAAAGCTTAGGATGTGCCAGATTTAGCCCGTTCAAAGCCTTGGTGTTCGTGGAGTCCTGTCTTGCTTCAAATCTGATCTTTTCTTTATCATTATTCCTTTGTTTTTATTACGTGCCTGGTTGACGCATCGCTCTTAGTCAAACTATTTTATTTCGCACATGCTTGTTTTCTTTTTGTTAAGTTCAACAGGTAACAACATCGCGATGTTACAAAGCTTTTTTCCATGTGCGTCTGAATATTGCGACAGAACGTGCCCGTGAAGCGCATGGTTGAAAGTCTTACTATACAAGAACATCAGGGAAATTCATAAAGACAGGGAATTCTAAGATAGTGTATCAGTGCATTAGATTTCACAGGAAAGTAACCCGAGAAACTGTCACTTGACTAACACGCCCGACGGTTTTAATGGTGGCCTAATGGACTGCTACGCTTGAATATAGATGAACATAGCTGTCAGCCAAGGCATTTTATCACGGCAATGTAGGCTAACTTCTGAAGCTCTTGAAAAAAAACTCGAGATGAAAATTTTAAGTCCGACTTCTGTATGAGAGGCATAGCAGACGCATAAAAGTCACCTTGTTTCCTTCATGCATAGTAGTTTGGTGTTATTGTGTGCGTGCGTGCGTGTGTGTGTGTGTGTGTGTGTGTCTAGTATGGTTGTCATAATATATTTACACATTGGCTCCACTTAGTCGTTTCTCGTGTTCAGTTGAAATAAGCAGTGCCACGTTATGCATTTTTACCCAAAATTTATTAGCCGTAAACCTTCACCTACACGCATGTGGCACAGAAACTCTTTATCAATTTTGAGCAGGCAGGTGAAGCGAAGGCGAAGTTTCTGCAATAATACGAGAATAGATCTCCTTTTCCGTGCATCTCGCCCACCGAAATTGCATCAACACTTGGTTGCTTTCGTAATGCCCCTGTTTAAACTTCAACTTAAAACTTCTCTTTTTGTTCTCAAAGAGACTAGGCACCAGCAACTGAATTTTTGTTTTTCCTCTCTTTCTTTATTTCTATGAGACTTCGGAACGCTCCAGAATAATCAAGAAAGAAGTTTGCTGTCCCTTTAGACGCCAGTAACAATAACAAATCTTGAGAGATTGAAGGTTTATTGAAGTGCGCAAGCACTAGGATACCAAAGAACCACCAGACAGAGCCCTATTTCGTGGTCATGACCTTTTTAACACGAAAGTGTTTTATGCCGGGGTCCACCAAGTACATCCGTCACGGATATGACGTTGATAAAATGGACGCTAACGGGTGAGGAAGAAAAAAAACCAAGAAAAAGATACCCCGCTGGGAATCGAACCCATGACGTTGCGGCCGCGACAACAAGCGCCCGACGCCCTACCGACTAAGCTAACTCGGGAGATGCTAGATACGGCGCGAACGCGCCTTATATCTTTCACACATTCTCTTTCGCGGCGGGCGGAGCGGGGCGGTGCCGGCGCCTGTGAGATGCGAAAAGAAGTAGTGCTTCACGATCGACATTAACTAGCGCTTACTCCGAGATTGCACGCGATATCGGACGTCGTGGTTAAAGCGCCTCGATACCAGAGAGGTAGACTGGACCGCGCTGGCGTCGCCGAGGCACCCTTGACGCAGTTACGTTCTATGCCTTTGGCTTCGTGTTAGCATGCGTCGGCTCATCGGAGTAGTGCAGCTTCCACGTGCACCAACGGGATTTCTCCGCCGCCGACTGCTTCAATTGCGAGAGCACCTACTAACAAAACTGCTGCAATACGCGTTGCAGAAAGAACGCGATTTCGAAGGGCGAATGTCGTGCCTTGGTGGAGCAAGAGCAGCGCCTGCGAGACAGAAACCAGCAGGACGCACGCTCTTGCGGCTCAGGCTACGAACCTCTACCTCCCGTGTTGCTGAAGCGCAGTGTGTGTTAGTGTATGCATGAGCACAGGCGTCGGCTACCCATTACTAGAAAGCGCACACCGTGCCGTTTCTCTCCTTAATTGGCGACGCTTTGAAGAAGTGCATACCAAGTACCAGTGTTGGTTATGAGCTTGTTGATATCATCCTTACGCGGGATTCACGATTCACGCGGTACTCCGATATAGCGAAATTCATTGAATACACTACGGCTCTCCAGGAGAAAGAGGAAAAGGCATCGAGTTTTAGAAGAAACCAATTTGTAACAAAACGGGAAATCGGGATTTACGTTCTACTATATTTGCTCCTCAAAGTATAACGCACTCCTCAAAGTCTGCGCACTGCAGAAGCTTTAGAAAGTGTCAGCAAAGGCCCCCTGACTAAAGAGGTTGCTCAAGTATCCCAACCGTAACCGAGTTAGAAGAAGATCCCGAGGGCAAAATAGAGTCTTTGTTGCGAAATTCAAGGTAATACCACCCGACGAAGGCGAACAAGCAAACGCATTCGTTCCTCGCAGCAAAAGAGCGCGCATTGCTGCGTCATACCGTTCTTCGCAAAAAGAAACTTATTTTGACAACAACGTGCCAGCCAAAAGCAGTGCAATGAAGAGACTGCGAACGCCTTTGTCAGTGGAGACGAGGACTCCGACGACATGTCATTTCAAGACTCGTCATCCGACTATTACAGTTTCCTTTGCTTCGTGGTTTCCGTATGTCTATCATTTGCTATGTGTTGCGGCACTCTGCGAGACATCATTATTCTGTATTTACTCTAACACAAGTGCATGAAATTGAGAAAACTTCTTCTATTATTTTGCATTGGGTTTTTCAAACGTCACCAGCCCACTTGCTGCTGCAAGCCTTCAATATGATTCCGGCTTGCCAGTTTTCACAATATCTTCTTTGCCTGAGGCGTGGCGTGACATTAGAGAAGTCGGCGTTTGAGAATTGGCTTTGAAAAACCTCTAATGAAATGCGGGTACGGGAAATGATATTTTAGTTCTTCCCTTTAGAATAAATAAAATAACATATGGGAAAAAAACTAGTGCGAAATATTTGTCTTCAAGGTCATTGCCTTATATTCGCGACACACAACTGCGTGCCAGATTTCACAAGTTCGACTCAATTGTTGAAAAGATGGCACGCGATTTACTGCATACAAAGAAGATAAACATACGTAGTCAAAAGAATAAGGGTAATTAGTACTAGCACACTGTATTTGTTACGCGGCGCCACCTGTGATTTACTGCCAGCTCCACGTAGCGGTGAAGACTTCGTTTGTGGCCAGTGTAGGAACTTACATTCAACAAAGCTGCTTGATGCAAGAACTGTCAGTGCGTTTCAAATTTTTGCATATGGTGGAACTTTCTTAAGAAATCTTCAAGGTACTAAAACTAAGCTCATCCCGTCTTACTACCTTTTAGTGAGAAGTAGATGCGTGAGTGAGCAGCGCATTTTATTGTCAGTGGTACCCTTACACAAACAAAAAGCTTCCCAAATAAAGAACAGAAGAATCAAAGAATGCGTCACTTCTTTGAAGTAGGCCTCATCTGGTTTGGACATCCGGTTTTATCCGAACAGGGGCCCAATACAAATGAAGTAACCAGATCTAAGGACTGCCCTAAGGATAGGCTTGAATATAACGCGATGCTAATATTATGCAAAGCAGAGCATATTATGGACTTGCACTGTGCCAGCTGCTTCAAAGAAACCAAACTTAAAGTGGGCTGACAATATGATTTGATGAAAATACGAGAAGCTTGAAAGCGGTTATTCTGAAATGAGAGTTGTCTAGCTTACACTTGGACATTATTGCCGCTTTCTGAGGAAATCAAGCCTACAATGTCGTCCCTAAGCAATACACATTGACCAGTTCTGCCATTGTAACAGCGCATTTGCTTCACTTTGGGATTTTTCTTCAAAGTTTAAGGTTTTGTACTCGTCAGGAGTGAATGGCAGATATAAATGTTGAGAGAGATTCTGGCATCCGCAGCCCACGTAGGCTTAGCTGCACAATAAGTCTTCACGGTTTTTAACGGAACTCCATGTGACCAATATCAGTACCGTTCTGCATTTCCAACGCGAAGCTTGCACAAGCACCAAGGGTATTCGGAGGCTTATAGCCAGATTTCATGCATCAAGAAACAAACATTAAAAAAAACATGATCGACTATTCCATTTTTTCTGCTCTCTACCATAGAAAATCGATCGCCCTTTCATTGTGAGGCTTGTTTGAACGGGGCCCGCTTCAACTTTCCATATCTATACGTAAAGGAAAGTAGCACACATTGTTTCTTTCACCGATACAACCAAATGAAAGAAGCTTCTTTACAAAACGCACTGGAAGAGTTAAGTCGGATACGTGCGCCTGCTATATACAATCCGAATAATATTGCTAGCTGTAACGTTCGCTTACTTCTCCATGATCGCTCAGTATTGTGTTCAGCTGAATAGGCGCTACGTGCTCCCTAAGTATGGTGGCCAATAATTTATTTTTGTATCCACTTACGTCCGGGCAGTTATGCGCTTCGTTGATACTTCGTTGATTCTATCGAGGTTGAGAAAGCGACGACAAGTGTAATGGAACATGGTACGTGTGTCCTTGCAAACATGTACAACTTTTTCTTGAGTGCTTTCAGGCCGATACGGAGTTGGAATGACCGCCTCATGTACTGCTTTTATTTGTAGTGTTCTATGAGACTGCAGAACGCAAAGGCCTCTGCTGTGTCGAGGAGAAAACCAACATAATATCTCGGGAGACTTACACTGTTATCTGTCTGTGGAACGGGTGAGACATGGCCATAGGGGCTGAGAAAGAAGGATGCCTACCTACGTTTTACTAAACATGGGATATGGTTGACCTTCTTGACATTGTATGTGAAAGGAAACTTAATTTTTGCATAGGTAACTAAAAAAAAGAGGCTATTTTTTCGTAAAACACACCTAGTGTTTGTATGGTACGCCAAAAACGTAATACTTGCGGCGCTCTTTTCTTCAATAACGATTTTTAGAACAGTTTTTATTACAGCAGAGCTGTGATGGTCGAGGTTTGTCGTGTGTCGTAGATAGAAAATTATCATCATCATGAACCGGCACGTGCTCAATGACCGCCCAAGCAATCTGTACAGATGGTTAACTGGAGCTGAAACGTGCCCCTCAACTCTGCTGTGACCCATCCTTGCGCGACGTACTACAAGTCGCGCTAATTTTTTTTTTACGTGATAGTGTTAAAGAGCTCGTTTCGCAGAAATTCCGGTGTCGGCGTCGGTATCGGTGACGGCGTCGTTGGTTGTGAACGAAACATCATCATCTTATCCGTTACCGAAAAATCGAGAAGGATGCAAGTAAAATAAATGATAAAAAATTTTCGGATCCGAGTGAGCATCGAACACAGGCCTTCTGCGGGGCAAGCAGGTGTTCTACCTAGTAGCCACGCTATTTTTCTCTCTTTCATTGTATTTATTAAAATGAGTAGTATAATGCACATTAAAAGGGCATAAATAGAATGAAACAAAAGTACAATCACATAGCGACAATAAGCGCTCAAGCGTTACTAAGGAAACAATCGACGGCTCACATAAAGTGTACTAGAACAGCGAGAGTTCTTCATGCAGTTATCGCTTGAAACTGCTTCGAAAAAGAAAAACGCTATACGATTGTCTAGTAGTGAAAGGAGACTCCGTAATGCATGTAACATTGCGTGGCAGAAGCGTGGAATCGCGCCAGGCGTTAAAACAAGTGAATTGCGCAACGAGCGGGTGTTTTAAAGGCCCACCCATTACAAAGCGCTCAGACATCTTTAATCATGATCAGCAGCAAAAGCATCAACAAAGTGAACAGCTGCGTAGGTACGCGTGTTCCCTTACGGACGCGTAGTGGGCCCTTCGCTGATTCGCAAAAGGAATAATTATGGAGTAGTGGGCACTTAACAACTGTACTTGCAGTAGACATTCTAGGATAGTTTCAAACGGACAATGTTACGTGCACAGTCGTTCCTTTACTTACGGCACCTTTGAGGCATGCGCCGATAACCGAAGTGAGGCCAGCAATTCAGAAGGCAATACGCAAGGGGCCCGATTACGCTATCGCGTTCTACTCTTGAGTGCGAAGCTCAAGCGTCCAAGTTTTCTATACTCTGTAAAACAATGGCGCAAGAATGTAAAGAGCTGCAGCCTCAACGCTTCATACGGAAAGGAATTCTGCGAAGGACTTTCACGTGGTTAACTATTATAAGCTTCTAACTGAGCTGATGCTTTTCACCATCTTAATCTATGACTCCTATTAAGCCTTGAAATGAACGCCTGCGATAGGGCAAAGCACAATAAAATGATTACAAGCTCGAGGAAGTATAGAGGAAGTGCCAAACTGAAGGGCACGCGCACTGGCGACACTGACGATCGCATTAGTGAAGATGAGAGCGATCGACACCTTGGGAGTGTGCAGGGAGCCAACAGGGGCACGGTCGAGTGATAGGGAGAAACGCTACTGCAATCACGCTAAATCTTACTTCATCCTTGCG
The DNA here is from genome assembly GCF_013339695.2 of Rhipicephalus sanguineus. NCBI lineage: Eukaryota > Metazoa > Arthropoda > Arachnida > Ixodida > Ixodidae > Rhipicephalus > Rhipicephalus sanguineus. The sequence continues at coordinate 22,055,525 of NC_051180.1, forward strand.
GATCGATTGCAGAGCTGGCACCGTCGCGAGCCCCAGTGTCTGATGGGAGCATCTTTTCTCGCTTTTGGCTTTGACGAAGAGAGCAGAGTCATATATTTCCACACCACGCTAGTGGAAGCCGCCGAAAATTTTTCGCATGAATGACGAAGAATCCGAGAATTATTGCGTAGTTGCTCGAAGGAATGAAGAATTTCAATTAAAAAGTAGTTTAATGGAAACAGGAAAAAAAAAACAATCAAAGGACGACGCTTGAAGTTATTCATCCTCGACCAACCCCGTACAAAAAGAGCTTCTGATAAAACGTTAAAGCACACCGACCACAAAAGAATACTAAAAAGACGTTTCGGTTACCCTGACGGGAGCCGTGAACAAGACTCCCGTCAGGGCAGCGGAAACGTCTTTTTCCGATTATTTTGTGGTAGGTGTCCTTTTACTATTCATCATGACGCCCCCCGACCAGACCAGTTTCAGTTAAAAACTCGACTTCAACACGAGCTTCTATATAACACAACGAGTGAGTTGGGTGGATGTTTTCTCTGTCAAACGTCTTTCTTCACCGAGTGGCTAACAACACAAACATATTCGCCTCAGTAGGTCTAACGTCAGCCGGCAGCAACATAAAGCCCTAAAATTGCAGCAAAACCTAAATGTGGCACATAAAACCTAAACTAATACCGCTGTCACACGGTCATTTTTTGATCGCGTTTGGGCCTGATCTGGATGGAATTTTTTGATCGGGATTGGCTCCTTTACGCGAACTGCAGAAAGCAGCCAACAACCGCTGATAAATCTGATCCCGATTCGGCTTAACCGCGATCAGCAGGGCAGCTTGTGACACAGCTATAACACAACGCAGCATAACCGATGGAAGTGTTAGCACAAGAAGACATGAACAAAAGACGAGTAACGTCGTGTGCACGTCGCTGCACTCAGAGCCGTGAAAACATCCAAGAGAAAGAATTGTACTGCTGTGCGTACCGACTGCTCGTGTAAGTAACCAGAGTTAATTTGCGGGAACTGTCGCGGCATACGTGCACTCCGCTTCTTTACTTTCATCTCTCGTTTTTGTTTACTATATCTTATTCTTCCTGCCTATCTTATTACCAACTACCGCAAGTGGAGCGTGGGTTGTTCTGAGGACTTCTTTCGCTGTGATTTCGGCGCAAGAATGCGTGACATATTCACTCATTTTCTCCCCGATTGACTTTAAAATTATTGGCCTGCTTGTTTCTTTTCCGATACATAGTACCCAGTGTATGAGCCTCTACAGCATATCATATTTAAAGATAGATCTACGCCATATTAACGAAACGCAGCGGCTAATTTACCTGTCCAGGAAGCAAAAGTACAGAATTCTCCTAGCGACAAAGTTTTCCTGTCCAAAAGTGTAACGTTTTGTTGCAGCAGAAGTTCATGTTAGTACTAGTGCAAATATTTCTTGCGCTGTCTAACGTCACAAACTAAGTGTTTATTACGACACTAAAAGATATCTTAAAGTGGCAAATCAACAGATGAGAGTTAAATGAGTTCACACGTGGATTTAAAGGTGTAACTCGTTTTTTACATCGATCTGTAACGGTTGATATGATTTGGGCCGCTTATCTGTTGTCTTTTGACCTTGGACATATGGACGGACGTAATTTTTTATCGTAACTACAGGTAAAATATCGCAATGCAATAAAAAGTGCAGATATATTCACCTGATATTCACCCCGCGAGGCTATCTCTTGCCTGGCAAGAGCAGTGCTATCACTTGTACACTTAATCAGTAAGAGCGATGCTATACGCTCATGCTATCCATTCCTTCTAGAAGATCATCGACGACAGCTTATCTGCTGGAAGCTGCAAAGTGCAAGTCACATGAGAAGCATCAAAAACCCTAAGCTCGTTAGGGGTGTGTCACCGAAGGCAAGTCTATTATCACATTTGCTATAGGATTGTTCTGGAGCTTTTCATTCCTGCCCTCCCCTATCGGCTTAAACCAGTAATTTGTCGCGTAGACTTAAGACAGCCGGGAAGGATGGGACATTAAAAGACAGCGGAGTGCGAAGGGGTTGGCGGAATGGGTATAACTTCTTGTAGTCAGATTTGCTTAACTGAGTTAGGAATTGCTGTCGCGCCCCTTCACTAATTAACGTCGCCTCGCGAGACCGACGTCTTCAATTAACGTTGTTCACTTACACAAGATCACAGAGTAGATTATCCTATAGATTATTGTTTATTTCTCATCTGTTAGCAAGAAGCACTCCGTGATAGCTTTAGCTACGCGTCATTACTTGTGTTTTTGTATCGCATTACGCTACGCATACACGAAGACGTCCTGTTAACGAAAGTGACATCCACGCTGCTATTTAAGGGGGAGTGGAGAGGGGGAGGGGTAGTGGAGAGGGCTTGTGCATGCGCATTAAGGGTGGTCACGCCGCACACCACCGGATCGAACTGCGCCATAAGATGCTTCGCATCTAATATGCAGAGTGCAAGCATGGCTTGACCACGCGTTCTCTGTCAGACTACCGTGCGCCGTGGCAACGCACGTGCGTTGAAAGCATTGGAGAAGCATCCGTGTTTTCCGTATTCAAAAAATTTTTAGAAGGATTCTGCAAGAAAGACGAACGTCTTTATACATGATGTTATCAAAAACAGAGGAGCTTGAATATTGGATTTTGAGACGTCTAAATTAATTGTCCCTCTTGAAAACAACAAACAAAAAACATCTAAATGCGCCGAAATTGGGTGATAGAAGGCTTGGATGTTTTGTTTTGTTGTTTTTAGTTGGTATTATATTTTACTTTGACCAGTTCTAACAGCATTGATACACGTTTTTAAAAGCACTGTTGCCATCACTTCTGTCCATTCTACAGAAGCATTTGCTTTGAAGCAAATGAAAAAAAAAAATTCGTAATAAGGGGTTGGGTGCTCGAGCACCTACCCCTGTTTACGGATTTTTTCAGGCTAGAGCACCCACCCCCTGTTTACGGATTTTATCTCGACGGCCCACAAGGCAGTGAAAGCACTCTTGTGTTTTTTGAGAACGACGGGCTTGTGCGAACGCCTCTGACTTGTGGTGCAATCCCGCACGCTGCAGTGGATTCACTGCATCTCTTCTCTCTCTCTTTTTTCCTCTTCCCTCCTTTCTATTTCTCGTCTTTCTATCCCCTTCCCCGATCCCCCAGAGTAGGGTAGCCAACCGGAAGTATTTCTGCTTAACCCCGCTGCCTTCTCCTTTTTCTGTTTGCTTCCTTCCGTCATCGCAAGCTTCCATCTTCCCCTTCCTGCTGCTTTTTGCTTTTAAGCAAACGCACTTTATTGGCTTACTTTCCTCTTTTGTTAATAATGGCATCTGTAATTAAAAGTTGTATTATGAAAGATTTGAGACACAATCAAATTAATCAAGAGAACCTCAATGAAAAGCTTATTAAGGTTATTCTGGTCACCTTCGTTGCCACTCTTTTGATCACTTCAACCTCGGCAATTCCAATATGCGGAAACCCGCGGTCTTTCTATCATGAACTCCGGACCGAGTTCTTGTTTCTTTAATACAACTATTTACCCTCCAAATTGTCATTCCTTCTGAACCCGCTGACGCCAGTCTCGTAGCCCAATTCTTTTTTATCAGGTTCCTCTGGTGCTCATTCTGTGCACGTCATTTTTAGCGAAGAGGTAATATTTGGGAGCAACAATGATGACATATGATCGTCAAAAGGTCGTCTACACCTGCCTTTGGCCATCTTCAACACTTTTTCAGGCGGATATATTTTCGGCGCCAGCTGTCTTTTATTTATTGTCTACCTATTCTACTTTTAAGGAATAGAAAAAGTCCGTTCGATATTACTGCCTTTCATATCACTATGATTCAATCATTGGCATCATTTCTCTGTGGGTAGCGTCTTTCTATCTGCGGCTTTCTTTCTGTTTTGTTATTCTAGCGATTTGTGAAAGGTAGAAATGAAGCAGACTCACCATTTAACGGGCTTTTGATCTACCGGCTTATCATTCTTTTTTATTAACCATCTGTTTTAGCAGTTAGAAAGCACAAAATGGTGTTAGAAAAGAGTTCGTATATTAATCAATGAACTATTTCGTTTTCGATCACGCCGCTCATGGTAATTCAACCTTTCCGTAACTCTTAGTAGTTCCTGTCATATCGCAATTTATTCAAAGCGCTTAAATCATTTTTGCCTTTCCTATATTTATCAGGCCGAAGTGATTAATCAACTTCATTATTTATTTCAGAGCACTCACCGTAATCTAGCCTCTTTCACTTTTGAAAGTGCGGATTGCCTTTCAATTCACCTCTGTCGCCGACGACCTTATTTCTGCTTTTTTCTCTCTTTATAACTCACCATATTCCCATAGCTGTATTCGTTAAAGCAACAAAGACAAACGAATTATTTGCGAGGATTTGATTATTTCTCTACCTTCTATTCGCATGCGACGGATGAAAACTCCCCTGTGCTTCCGAATTTTCAATCGAGCTTTCAGACCTTCCCCATTAATTACCCATAGCATTCACTTTGCCAACCGTTGGTTGATGCAACGACGTGACTTTACGCTCCTGGTCCATCTATGGCTGGGAGGGGATTTCCCAAATTCTTATTCACTTATTATTAGAACGGCTGACAGCCCGTTATGTGAACTCTGCGGGTGAAACGAAACAATTGTGCACCTCCTCGGCGAATGCACCTGCTTTAACTCCCAAAGAGTAGCACTCTCAGCCGCATTAGGTCAGCTCGACAACCGCCATCTCAGAGAAGGCAAAATCCTAGGGCACTGGCTTACCTGGTCTTCAACGCTAGCCGCTATGAGGGCGTTGCTGCGGTTTATTCGAGAGGCTCTACTAAAACAAAAATTGTGACTGTTCACAGACAATGTTGGTGTATTGTGCTTGGACGGTGCTATTGTCATGACTTTGTGGTGTCGTCACGGACTCTTCTTCTCTTTCATTCTTTATACCCCATTTCCCCTTCGCAAGTACACTGTAGCTAAGCGAAGCATTTCTTTAGTCAACTTCCCTTTCTTTCCTTTATCTTTCTATCTCAAACCATACTGGTCCATATATCTTTTGTTCATTAATGATACTTATTTACATATCGTGCTTAGGAGAAGTTGTGTAACTTTATATTTTTGCTCGTTCTTTGTCATGTAGCTCTCACCAACAGTTGGCGTCTGAGAATTTTCAGACACATAGTTTATATTGGTCTGGGAAAACCAACGCGAAGATAAATTTCCTAACGTCGTTTCTCCATTAACTTCCTTAATAATGTGTGCTTGTCTTAACATTATATGTCAATATAATTTGTTTGCTTGTCGAGTGATCATTGTGATGTGAAGTGCCATTAGACGTTGTACGCCTGATGTTGAAAAACATTTCAAACTCTCCACGTATTACGGTAGTTTGAGCATAAAGAAGTTATCACGCTAACGTTTTCGAGCTCAGCATTGCACCCGTGAGAGCCAATGTCAAGACCAACAGTTTAATAATGAGAATATAAATGTTGAATTTTGCACTGCATAGATGCCATCATTTAGGAACAATATGCGAAATAACATCTGCAATGCTGTTTCTGCTGCTTCCTATTTTCTTAGCCGAGTAAGGCGGCAGTCATAGCAGCAGTGATCGCTGCTACCTGATAGAGAAAGCCCAATCAATTCTCCGGTCTCGTATAGAAGACAACATTTTTAAACCTGGAATGCTCCTTGGGCGTACTTCGGCAAGTATGCAATTAAATGTTCGTCGCAACCAAGCTGGTGCTGGGAATATCAGCTTCAACTTGGTCACACCGTCTACTTGCTTTTATTATTTATTTTACTCACAAAAAAAAACATGGCTGATCCCTCCATCATAGGAATCGGTATAACATGAAAGTGAAACGTGTCTTCACAGAAGTACTGCTTATTGTGTAGTGATACATGAGAGCTTGTACAATGTCTATTCGTGTTTGGTAGCTATAGCACCGTTTGACATGGATGCACCCATGTTGACAGCATGTCTCTATCGCGACGGCTAACGCCCATGATCATGATTCAACCGTTGTGGTAGCTGACGGTGTGAACATATATTTGGACACAGCGAATCGTGAATCCCGCGTAAGGATGATATCAACAAGCTCATAATCAACACTGGTACCCGGTATGCACTTCTTCAAAGCGTCGTCAATTAAGGAGAGAAACGGCACGGTGTGCGCTTTCTAGCAATGGGTAGCCGACGCCTGCGCTCATGCATACACTACCACACAATGCGCTTAAGCAACACGGGAGGTAGAGGTTCGCAGCCTGAGCCGCAAACGCGCGCTTCCCGTTGGCCTCTGTCTCGCTCCACCAAGGCACGACATTCGCCCGTCGAAATCGCGTCCTTTCTGCAACGCGTATTGCAGCAGTTTTGTTAGTCGGTGCTCTCGCAAGTGAAGCAGTCGGCGGCGGAGAAATCTCGTTGGTGCATGTGGAAACTGCACTACTCCGTTGAGCCGAAGCACGCTAACACGAAGCGAAAGGCAAAGAACGAACTGCGTCAAGGGTGCCTCGGCGACGCCAGCGCGGCCAGTGTACCTCGCTGGTATCGAGACATTTTAGCCATGACCGCCGATATCGCGCGCTATCTCGGAGTAAGCGCTAGTAATTGTCGATCGTGAAGCATTACTTCTTTTCACCTCTCACAGACAGCGGCACCGCCCCGCTCCGCCCCGCCTACCTACGCCGCCAACAAAGAGCACCGTGCGAAAGAGAATGTGTGAAAGACATAAGGCGCGTTCGCGCCGTATCCAGCAGCTGCGAGTTAGCTTTGTCGGTAGGGCGTCGGGCGCTTGCCATCGCGGCCGCAAGGTCGAGGGTTCGATTCCCAGCGGGGGATCATTTTCTTGGTTTTTTTCTTTCTCAGCCGTTGGCGTCCATTTCATCAACGTCATATCCGTGACGGATGTACTTGGTGGACCCCGGCATAAAACACTTTCGTGTTCATAGAAAAAAATAAACTCTGCAAATAACCAAGTTTTCTTAACGCACCGCCACTGTCAACGCAACAGATTTGGCGCTATAAAAAAGCTGTGTTGAAAATTCGAACTAATTACGCGAGTATATATAGACGCAGACGTTCCCTGAACATCTAGAAGCCACCGCTATATGGCAGTATAAAAGAACTTTCTGTGATTGATTGCCTAAACCATGTCGGTTAAACTGTAACATCTCTGCCGGCGAACGCTGGCGACGTGTTGAAACTATCAGCCTCCAACAACAATTTTAGGGTTGCTTGAACTCTGGCGAAAATGATTCATCTCGCGGGAGTGACTGCTGTTATAAATAAAAGCTTATGGCCTTAAAATATCAAAAAAGGTAAGTATTGAAGTTTTCACAGAGGTTCTGTAATCGCCAGCAGCTATTCAATGTTGTGAGAAACCATAAAGTTCTGGCGGTGACAGCGCTATGCAAAAACATTGCGGAGTCGACCTCACGCTTTGCCATATCCACTGGTGAAGTCTAGTGTTCTATAACCATCTCTTATTTTCTGTTCGTGCCAGCGTATAAAGTTACGTGACGTCATTGCCTACAAAGCTGGAGATAACATGACAAAACAGGCATTTTTGCCTATCCTGCGGCTAAATTCAAGAACGGTGCAGTCGCATTCAATGATAACAGCGAGAACGCTCGCATGCCGAAATGCTACACACACACGCACACACAAACATATATATATATATATATATATATATATATATATATATATATATATATATCTGCTGAAGAATTATAACCCTACTCGTTTTGCTCAAAAAAATAACTTCTTGCTGCCTAAAGATTATACTAATTATGGCAAAATGACAGCATCGTTCTGTGCCATCAAAGCATGGAATTCTCTTCCTCACCCCATCAAAACATCGCCATCTCTTACTGCATTGAAAAAAACACTCAAAGCTCATTTCCTGAACCAATAATTATACTAAATATTCATAGCGTGTACTGTTTTCTTTTTTTGTTGCTTTTCTCCCTTTCCTCTATATTTATAAGTGAACATTACGTGAAATCCATTGTTATAGTTCATTCTGTATTCATTTATATGTTTTTATATGTTTTCATTGTTAGTATGAACATATATGGATATATATGTGTATATATTTAATATGAATATTTCTACAATTAAAAAACAGTTCTTTGCGCTTTAACATGATGTCGCGGATTATCGTAGCATTTTTTCTGTATAACTATTGTACTCTTGTTTTTAGGGTGACTTGATATTTCATTTATTCATTTTTCGTGCTTATTTTGTAATTTTTATCTAATGATCATGCACAGAGGGTGCCGGTACGGTTTTCTGACCTTGGGACCCTCTTCTGTATATCCTTAACCCTGTAACCATAATATGCAAAATAAAGATTTGATTTGATTTGATTTATATATATATATATATATATATATATATATATATATATATATATATATATATATATATATATATATATATATATATATATTTATGTAGTGCATGTTGATACGTCGTCTACGAATGCCGGTCACATTTAAGTAGACTTGTGACAGCTGTCGTCCTGCTTTTACTTTGATAAGCGAGCAAATCAAATATGTCTTATTCGACAAATAAACCTAAATTGAGCACGCGACAACGAAACTATAAGCAACCAGGCGCTTTCTTACGGGGCCGACACAGAGCTTGTCAAAGCGCGTATGCGTTTTGCTTTTTTTTTTCTTAAGCCGTACGAAAGAAGGTCGTAGGATCTGAAAGCGGTACGTCACCATATGGCGACATATTGATCTCTACTAGGACGCATCTAATGCGGAATGCTTTGAGCGCTGCTTATTCGACGTACGAGTATTTGCGGATTTTTACTTTGTGTGTTCAAAAAAGTATGTTTCAGAAAAAGAAAAGAACGACACTATAAATGAAGCGAATAGGTTTAGAGCATCTTTCGGTAGAAAGAAAAGCATGCCTAACTGAAAAGTTGAAGTGATGCTTCACAATACCGCCGTCGCCTGTCAAATATAAAATTTGCTTTAGAAAAACGCACCGTCTTAGAGTTAAGGATTCTGCAGAAAATGTGCTTGGGAAGTAAATACGCTACTAGAAGAAAGAGTGCGCTCGGTAGTCTGAAGCTTGATATAAAATAGAGTACACGCATTTTTCGTACTATAGTACAAGCGTTTTTTTGAGATCCTGCAACAATCTAGACAAAACTGGTTGCTTGAGTCGAAGAACAATGCATTGGCTTTTTTTTTTTCAGCGTGCACGATGGAGACGAAGGAAAGGAATCTACTCTGCTTGCTGCAACAATTCTCCTGTTCTTTGTACACGTGTATACAATGTAACGTGCTCGTCTTTTTTTATTGAATTCTAAGTTAGAAAAAACTGGTCAAATATATTTTTTCGAACTCGACTGCATGTTCTGTAACGTGACTACCGTTTTTGTTGTCACGTAGACCCTGTTCTCGAGTGTGCGCATAAAAAAAGTATACAACACATGTATTGCTAATCAGCTATGTTTTTCAAACTTCTATAGCTGATTTTAAAAAAATACTTTATGATATCGCTTTCCAATACGAGTGCAGCTTCATTCTTGAAATTTAATTTCGTACTTATGCGGGCAGCGTTTTTATGGCACAAACTTTGTAAGGCATGAGGGTACGAACGCGGGAGTACGTTACAAATAAGCACCATGACATATACAAGTCGTGACTTCTTTTCTCACGTGACTATGACACTCTTTGCTCATGCTATAGGTAACAATGAAGTGGAACCTAGTGTTTTAATTTACCCACTGAATCGCCGTTATGGTGATATTTCCTGCATGCGTTTTTCAAGAAATTATGTCGTGCGCGTGCTTTTAACCAAGATTTACGATGTCAGTTCCCATTACTTATAGTGTTCGCTGTCCACTCCGCACGAGAGCACCCGTGTCTCCCGCAGGGAGTGCGAAGTCGAGGGTTTGAAAGCCCGAACCACCGACGCTGTCAACGTCTATAAAACATGCGCGCCTTTCCAAAAGTGTGTGCAGCCGCCACTCTCCCAGAACGAGGCCTTTGTAAGGGCTATGTTACCAAGAGCTTTCTTGAAGACGCCCTATTTGGCCGCAGCGTGCGCTTCCACGGGCGCATACACAAGGAGGTAGTGAAATTACCAAGAAAGATCTTGTATACAGCATCTTAAAGCGCGCATTTATTTCCTGTCTTTAAGCTGGCTTGAATGCCGACTATCAAGTCGCTTCTATCGCCTTTCCATGGCGCGTTAGAAAATGCCCACCCACCGCGGTGGTCTAGTGGTTGTGGCGCTCGACTGCTGTCCCGAAGGTCGCGGGATCGAATTCAGGCCGCAGAGGCCGTATTTAGATGGCGGCAAAATGCTAGAGGCCCACGTGCTTAGATTTAGGTCCAGTGGTCGACATTTCCGGATCCCTCCACTATGGCGTCTCTCATAATCTTATCGTGGTCTTGGGAGCGTAAAACCTCAACAATTGTTATCAGAACGCCTACGCCCCGCCGGCGACATTGAGACCAATGCGATCAATGGTTCTTGTTATCTTGCTTGATAGGCGAGATAATGCTCCTAGAAAAAACGCCAGGCCTGCGCTGAAACCGCAGCACAGTCACAGCGAAAGCTGGAAGAGCGGCGTTTCTAGAGCCCGTTAAGCTCTCTTGGGGCCACAATACAAGTACACTAGAAAGGTACCCACTACGCCATAAATCACAATTTTTGTGAAGTTGAGAAGCACCTACTAAGCCATTAATCGTCATTCTGCGGAGAAGCGAGGCACCAGCTATACGTCTATAAGGCATTATGTGCACTTTGTTGAAGCGACGACTGATGACGATGAAGAATTATGGCTCAGCCCTTTGTAATGGGTTGGAATCTTCAAACGGCCCACCAGTTATGTAATTTGCATTGGGTGACCCCCGGTCGCTATTTCCCTCTCCCGTCATGCTGTATAACATACGTTGACGTGGGAGAGAGACGGAGGGGGGGGGGCGAAGAACTTTACTGAGACCCCGAGGAAATGGATCATGCGCTTATGGGCTTCCTTGGCAACCAATACAAGTGCACTTGCGAGGAACCCACTACGCTATAAATCAGTGTAATTTTACTGAGACCCCGAGGAAGTGGATCATGCGCTTATGGGCTTCCTTGGCAACCAATACAAGTGCACTTGCGAGGAACCCACTACGCTATAAATTATTGTAATTTTTGAGAAGTAGGGCAGCAGGCACTGTGCCATTTTTCGTCATTTTACGGAGAGCGTTGGTACCTGCTAAACGCATGTAAGGCATTATGCGCACTTTGTTGATGCTGTGCCTGATAACGATGAAGAATTATGGCATAGTCCTTTGTAATGGGCTGGAAGCATTCAACAACCTACTCGTTGCGCAAATCGCATTGTGTGACGCCTGGTTACAGAATTCGCGTTGTGCGACGCTTGGTGCTTATTTTACTCTTCTAGCACGCTGTGTTGCATATGCTAAAGCGGTTCCTTCCCGACATGAAACCTGTATAGGACCTTTTTGCAAAGCAGTTTCAAGCACCGGCATGGCTCAGAGGAAAACGTGTTCAATTGTCCTAGACTGCTGGAGTGGGGTGTTCTTTTGGGACATATTACAAAGAGCTCTAAAAAAGAAGTTACCGTTAAATTCACATGGAATCCGGTTTCTCTAGGTTGAAAATGCAGATCGCGTACCTTACGACCTTATTATGCTGCTGGGCCTGCATAGTATATGGCAAACCCGAACGGCCTTTCACAATGCCGATGTGGAAGTCAGACCTGTTCGCGATTACTTTCGCGAATGTGTCTCTCGTTTTGTCGAAATGCAGAAAGTACAGATGGATGTACCGGAGTGGGTTCCCAGAGTGGAGTTGTTGTTACACATGCCAAAGTTTTAACATGTAGTCAGCTAACAGCTGGTGGTGTATCACTGTACTGTTCCCTGGTTTACGATTAGTGTATGAAAATACTTTGTGAGGCAATAAAGAAAAAAAAAAGACCGGCATGGCTCAGAGGTTGAATACTGGGCTCCCACGCAGAGGGCCCAGGTTCGAACCTCGTTCCATCCTGGAATTTTTTTTCTTATTTCGTTTTTTTTCTTATTTCGAGCGATACTGGTTACGGACACCGGCGGCGGCGGCGGCGGCGGACAACTACGGCGCCAAAAACGGCCGGTGAAATGATCTCATAACAGCTTTCGCTGTAAAATGGGGATGATATAAACGATGCGAAAGTTGACATACTCCTATGAAGTGTTGGAATATAAGTGATGTCAAGCCTCCTTAAAGATCACACCCCTTAATACACATGGCTATGCACTCTTTTTGTTTAATTTTTTTTAATCTGTGCCTTTTGATCTCTTTCTCTCTAAGTGTATTTGTTTCCCTGTATTTCTATCTTTTTCTGTCTTTCCTCGCTTTCTTTCTCTTTCTCTCTCCACTCGTTCTCCCCTCCTACTCACACTCACATCCCTTTCCCACCCATTGCTATATTGTACAATACTATACAAGGCAATTCTATGCTTTGCTAGCGTACCTGGATAGCCGAGTGGTTACGACGCACGTCTTCGGATTCTGGGGACGCGGGTTCGAATATGGCCTCGCCAAGAAATGTTTTTTTTTTTACAGCAAAAGCTGTTATGAGATCACAACAACAACCGATTTTGGCGCTGTAGTTGTCCGCCGCCGCAGCCGCCGCTGTCGCCGCCGGTGGCCGTAGCCGGTATTGCGCGAAGTAACAAAACATGAAATAAAAAATTTCCAGAATCAGATGGGATTTCAACCCAGGCCCTCTGCGTGCAGTCAAGTATTTTGCCGCAAAGCGATGCCGGCGCTTGAAACTCCTTCGCAGAAAGGCCCTATATAGGCGTCATGTTGGCCAAGGAATCGCGTTAACATATCTAATATAACGTGGTAGAAGAGTAAAATAACAACAAGGTGTTACACAACGCGAATTGCGCAATTAGTGGCTCGTTGAATGCTTCCAACCCATTAAAAAGGGCTCAGCCATAATTTTTCACCGTCATGAGCTAACACAACACAAGGAAAGTGCAAATAATGCCTTACAGATGTGTAGCGGGTATCACGCTTCTCCGCAGAATGACGAATAATGACAGTGTAGGTGCTTCCTTACTTCACAAAAAATATTTGGGGAGGGGCAAAGAATGTAGGGAAGGGTGTTTCAGCTACATTACCGTGAAACCTGTGGAGAGGCGAAGATGCAGTGTGCGCCGGCGTTTCCCACAGCAAAATCACTGCTAATGCGCAATGAAAGACAGAAGGAAGATTAGACACAGAGACCCGCAGTCTGCTTTTAGTTAACGTGCACGCTGCGAGTCTTTATTGTTCAACTACGCACAAGGGAACTCTCCCAGCGGCACTACATTGCAGGTAAAGATCCAGTGTCTATATTTATATATACGGTGGCCGGTGAACGGTTGTGCAGCGCTGCAGCGCGAGCAGTCGGTTTTTAGAGGCGAAGCACCTTGGGGCCGAGCCTTGTACCCCCCGCTTGTAGCGTAGCTCTGGTTTACACACTCGCTCCCGGCGCGTGATCTTGTTTGAATTGAGTCCCCTGAAAGGTTTAACCAACACAACATCAATCATAATTGCTACAGAACCATATAAAACACCTAGAAGCACAAACCCTTTAGACTAGTCGGCGATTTCAACGTAGATATTATGGACCTTGGGACCTAGCTTTGTCGTCGACGCTCACTGTCCGCTGTCATGGCGGTTAGAAAACCGTTGCTATAGTCGAAACATATGTGTGTATGGGAATAAAAAGAATGGTTCACAATAGACGAACAACAATCATAATTGCGACAAAGCAATATAAAACACCTGCAAGCACCAACCCTTTAAACTAGTCGGCAACTTCAACTTACACATTATGTACCTTAGGCCCATTTTGGCACATTTTTTTAGCATATACCTTTATTGAATTTGTGTGGAAATTTACAATGTGTCAGTCTGTCTACATTGCAGTCGGTATTACTGTTTGCTCTGGCTTTCTTCACTTATACCGCACGAGCAGCATTCGCCATCACGTCTTACTCGGTTTCGACGTGCTATTGTCTCAGAGGCGTAGCCAGAAACTTTTTTCGGGGGGGGGGGGGGGGGTCAACCATACTTTATGCATGTTCGTGCGTGCGTTTGCATGTGCGCGTGTATATATGCGCAAGCAAAACTGAAAAATGTCGGGGGGGGGGGGGGGTTGAACCCCCCCAACCCCCCCTGGCTACGCCCCTGTATTGTCTTTACAGTGTACTTTCTTGTATACGATAGAACGGGTCACTGCGCATATATGTGCATCTGAATAAGCTGTGCTAAATTTCGTAAATAGAACACTTGTTGAATGCATTGTTCAACATTTCTTGCAGAAGTGTTTCACATAAGAGGGGTCGTGGTTTGAGAACTGCAATAGCCCGCCGCTTTCCAGTCGACCTCGATGACGCGTATTGCGAAAATTCTTGTACAGCAGTTTATGCTACTATTGCGTTACTCATCTTATCAGCGTATTGCCGATGTGTACATTCAACGGGACATCACGGTTGAATTAACGAACAAAATTGGCGCACTGAACGACTCTTATGCCACTGGTACAATTTTTGTGCAGGCTTTCAGCAACAATGAGAACACGAGCCAGGCTCTCCTTACGCCAGTCATCGCAACAAAGTACTTCAGAAGAACGTTTCAGTCGCCTTCCTTTTCTCCTCAAGCACACCTTTTGTTCTCGTATACTCGAGCATAAATGGGAGTTCACCGCTTTCAATAGGCTGGCTTACGAAAGAGCACTCTCTGCATAATGAAAAGACGCAGATGTGAATCTGTATTATAATTGAAAGAATATCTCATAGCTTAAACGAGAAGGCTTGAATCGAACATAAACTAGCTGAAGATATTCGCGAGCGCAGCGAACCCTAAGCCTTAAGAATCGGCTTTAGAATATATGAGTCAGTGTATATTGTTTAATGAGGGCATTGAGGAAAGTATCAATGTACGTCGGCATTTGGTGACAATTGTGGTCTGTTCAATAATTCAGTGATTATAGTAACTGTCGCGAACGCTCTCTGAGAAAAACTTACGTCAGATATTAAGTCCGCGGCTCTGACGTTGGCTACATCGGCTCCCTGCGGCGCATAACCAACCTGTGTACGTTTAAGAAACGAAAAAAAAAGAGCGTCTTCTATTTTCTGTGATGAATCGCGGCGCAAATAAATTCTACTGCAGGAGTGATTCGTGCTTGTGTGTGCCGGACTAACAGTTGAAAAATTTGCGTTTGGAGATCTCAAGTTCTTCCAAAGAGCAAAACAAGGATTCCAACACGTTCTTCAGCAACTGGTCAAAAAGAAAGTAAAAGAGCAACGCGATGGAAGTAGGCTACGTCTGTGACGTCAGGATTGGTTTATTGACTAGCCGGCGGCGAATCACTGGCGGCGATGTCCCCTTCTCGTTATTGGGGTTTTCAACAGTACGCACTGCTGAATAGGCAGTACGTGATCGAAAGAGTATATGTGCAGACTAGCAATTTATAAACGAGAATAACTGTCACCCACCCGTCTGCAGCGCGAAGCTACAAAGAAAATTCGCACTGTTTCTGGGTTTCCTTCATGTCTTGCCGATGAAATCGCAGTTTGCTATCTTCGTTGCGAATATGAGGTCGTTTCACTCCCAAACCACTGCAGTCGTGGTCTGTAGGCTTACTCGGGCAAGCGAACTTATACTGAGTGCACACTTTCACTACTCTAGACCAGGTAAAAATATGCTCCAAAGGTATTCAAGTGCTTGGTCGCATCGCCGTTAAAGTGCCGTGTGTACACGCGGCTTAGTTTTATGAACTGCTATTGTTAACCTGTTTAACTACGGTTTGTTTTCTCTCTCTCTGTCTCTGATCCACTTCATTTTTGTATAGAATGTATTGCGGTCTCTGAGACCCTTTTTCCTTCTCTGTCATTTTATCGTTGATGTGCTGGCGGGGATATGTCTTGGTTTCTTCGCGGTGTCCTTTGCTGTCTTTCTTTGCAGTGTCTAGTTTCTAACATGGCTCGCACGTCAGCCCGTCGAGCCTCTGGGTGCAGCAGTACCCAGTATTTAAAAAAAAAGTGCCAAACGAATACATCTCTGACGTTTTCTAACCACATTCATCGTATTTCAATAACGAAGCCTCAAGTAAAAAGCGCTGCGAGCACGCTACAAACTTTCTACAGCGACGGCGCCATCGCAGCTCGTAAAATTTGCATTCGTATTATGAACTGAGAGCGACGTCTTGACAGGCGCTAGTGCATTCCTAATGCAGCAAAAAAAAATAATATTAAGACAAGCAAGAAGTTTGGCTTCTGAATCCGTGTTTTCCAAACGGAAAAGACTTTTCCAGGCGGAAAAGACTTTTCAACATCTTTCGAGCGTACTTTTGAGGATGCAGGCATTTCGCACAGGACGGAAGAGATGCTTTCACAGGCACCAGGCTCAATTGGCCACGTTGCCGGCTTCTCAGTGAAAAGGGAGTGAACAGAAAAAGAATGTAACATACTTTGTACGGCATCCGTGGTATGGTGAAAGGAGCCGTACAGCGTCAAAGAAGCATCTTCTCTAGTATTTACCGTCACTCTCTCAAAAGATTTAAGAGGAGCGCACACGATCCGAAAAGTTTCACGCAACTTCGTCATCTCTGAGGGATAAGTGCGTCTGTTTCTTTATTATAGAGGCTAAACCCCCTCACCCCCTTTTCATAAGTTCATTGGCTTCCTTAAGGCGGACATCTGTGACACTCCCGCGTTTCTGTGTTTGTCCCTTCCTCCCTCCCTCCCTCCCTCCCTCCCTCCCTCCCTCCCTCCCTCCCTTCTCCCTCCCTCCCTCCCTCCCTCCCTCCCTCCCTCCCTCCCTCCCTCCCTCCCTCCCTCCCTCCCTCCCTCTCATGTCTGCCTGAGCAGCTCTGAAGTCTGCCTTGTTACAGCAGAGATTCTATGGTCGAGGTCTGCCGTGTGTCGTAGATAGAAAATTTTCATCATCATAAACTGGCACGCGCTCTCTTCGTCCTCTTCTTAATCGCCTTCCTCTTCCTCTTCTCCTTCGCTCCCAGAACATGTGCGCTGATTTGTCCTGCCTGGGATGAAATAGCTCTGATGGGCGACAGAAAGAGTACAGAGAGAGAAAAAAAAATGAAAGAAAGATAGAGAAAAGGAGAAATTTATGGCGAAAAGAAAATCGGCAGGCCTACGCCGAACAGGCAACACAGTCATAGCGAAAGCTGAAAGAGCGGCCTTTCTAGAACTTGTTGTAAACTCTGTTGTGGCAACTAATACAAGTACACTTGCAAGGTACCCACTACGCCATATATAGTCATAATTTTAAGGGCAAAGCACCTTAGGGTCTCGGCTTATCGGCGGTGCATCGTAACCTGCTGTCGCCGTGTGCATCGTCGTGACCCATTTGCTTGCTTGCATCGTCGTGTCCCGTCCATATGCTTGAGCGCAAGAGAGGGCGCCTCCGCCTCGGTGCTCGTAAAGTCCCTGAAAAATAACTTCAAATGCTCGCCGTGTTGCGAGAGAGAGCGAATAGCGCGCGGTGACTATGGAAACGCTCTTTCTGCGATGAACGCTGAACTACCAGCTCGCGAGGAACGAGTGCGCACCAAGGAGGTTAAAAAAAATTGCTGGAGCGGCGATTATTGCGCAAGAGTGAAGCCGTGCCCACCACAAGATGGCGGCTGCGGCCGCCATCTTAGTAGGGGCACGATAAATCATCGGCGTTTGGCGAAGGAAAGCGAGCGTTTTCTACGCACGTCAGACGAGTTTAATATAGCAACTTTTACGGGTCAGATACTGCTCCAAGCGTGTCTTTGTGTTACTAGTTTTCATCAGTAAGCCTCAAAGTCATGGCAAATTTTATTGGAGATCAGTCGCCAATACTCCACTCGACGGGTTACTTTTGTCGGCAACAACTATCTTTTATTTTATAATTAACGTAGTATTTATACTAACAGATCAAAGCCATTTAATCTCTTAGTAGGCACCACCAGAAAAGAGCATGTTTCCGAGTTCTTTGGTGGGCAAAAGCTGGCTTCACTTGTTCTGGCAAGGCGTTGCGAGAGCTTCCACTCCAGAATTTTCTTTTTAAACCTCCTTGGTGCGCACCCTCGCCCACGAGAGACAACGCCGACGCAGGCAGCGTCTGCTAGCGAGTTTCTTGATTGAAAAAAATTCACGCATATCCACGAAGTGAATGATGATGATTGGGCGAGGCAGTGTCGATCGTTCGGTAACCGTGAATTTCGCGTGACATTGCTCACTCGCTCATGTAAATGACAGCAAAGGTCGGTCCTAAGGTCCATAATAAGTCGCCCACTAGTATAAAGGGTTTGTGCTTGCAGGTATTTTATATTGTTCTGCCACAATTATGATTGTTGTTCGTCTATTGTGAAGCATTTGTTTTATTCACATACACACATATGTTTCGACTATAGCAACGGTTTTCTAACCACCATGACCGTTGCATCAACGAAGTAGACATAATGCCTTACAGGTGGTACCTCGCTTCTCCGCAGAATGACGAATAATGTCGTGGTGGGTGCTTTCCAACTTCACAAAAATTATGATTTTTGGCGTAGTGGCTACGTTGCTAGTGCACTTGTATTAGTAGCCACAAGAGAGTTTACAACGGGCTTTAGAAATGCCGCTCTTCCAGCTTTCGCTGTGAATGTGCTGCGCTTTCCGCGCAGGCCTGGCGTTTTTTTAACGCGACAGCGTTAGAAAGCAGTTTCGCAGAAATGCCGCCGCCGGTATTGGCGTCGCTACGCCGCTTGTGAGCGAAAAATCGTCCGTGACCGAAAAATTGAGAAAGATGCAAATAAAATAAACAATAAAAATCTTCGGTCCAATTGAGGATCGAACCCGGGACATATGCGTGGCATGCAGGTGTCCTACCACAAGGCCACAATGTTACTTGCAACTGCTTCGGGAAAAAACAGTACATAAATGCCATGTAGTGGAAGGAGTTTCCTTAACGCATTTTGTTCGGCAGGTGTCACGACGAAAATGTCACGTGATTTGTAAGCGCATTGGCGAGGCCATCAAACTACAAAAAAAAGTCATAGTTTCGCCGCCGCGTCGAAGCAATGAATGCGATAGCAACAAATTGGAATGTAACGCGAAGAACGGAAAGCAGCTCGAAATTGCTAGCGCGTCGCTCGAGCCCAAAGGACGCACGAAAAGAACGCACACTGGACGAGCGTGAACTATCATGCATCACAGCTCGATACTTGAAGCGCACTGCTGAAACATAAAGCAGGACGCACGAAACGAACGAACAGGTATACACATGACGAGCGCGAACTAAATGTCGCAGTTGTTACCTATTTCTGTTTGAACAGCGCGCTCCTTTCGCAAACGCGACCGCTGCAGCGAGCGAAGTGACCTTCGTACGCTCTGTGACCATCGCAGGGAAAGCACAAGACATAAACCCCCGCTCCACGCTCCACCCCCCCCCCGCCCCCGTCCGCCCCCTTTCTTGCCTCCAGATAAGCGCACGAAGGCGACCACGCCCTGTAGGGCAAAGAGCATCGGCGTTCGCAGGAGCGCGGCGGCGACCTTTAAAGCCCAGCACCCAGCGCGCTCCTCGCTCCATCTCGATGGTAATGAAGAAACACTTATAGGCGCCTGCCGTCTCTGAGTCCGGCCAGCGGTAAAGGGTGTGTATATAACGCTCACCGTTAGCTACCTGGACGATCTGCGTTTCGTGGCGTAGTGGCTAGCGCCACGCGTTCTGGAGCGAGAGGGCTCTGGTTCGATTCCGCGCTTCGGAAGCATTTTTCTGAATTATTTTTCTTTAGGGCTTTATATATATATATATATATATATATATATATATATATATATATATATATATATACATTACATATACATATACGGTGCATGCCGGCGGCGGCGACGGGGACGGACAAAAACCAGCCGAGACTGCCCATATAATTGCTATCGCAATAAAAGCCGGGATAGTGCAGCCGTCGCCGCTAAAAACACACACGAACTTTATAAGAGCTCCAAAAATGGACAACGATGTCCATCTAGCGGAAAACATATCAAGCCAATGTCTCCTTTTATGGCCTCCGAGACGGCGGGCGCGCGGCGTCCCCGCCATCTCGGAGGCCATGCTCCTTTCTAGAGGAGGCGTTGATTAAGCAAACAGCAAACGTTAGATAATGTGCTGCTACCTGTGAGGCATTGTGAGAAATATGTCTGGACTCTAGCATAGAGAAGTGCTTTAGATCGAAAACCTGTACCAGTGCCAGTACCATTACTATAGATACATAGCGCGCGCACGTGTGTGTCGGTGTGCGTGTGTGTGTAACAACACATATTATTAAGTATGCACTTAGTGGTTGAAGTGCGCACTGGGGGCCGGACTTCGCTATCGCGTTCAGCTCTTAAAGGCGAAGCTTAAGGGTCCCCCAATTTTTTTGTGGGAAACATTTGGCGCTGACATTTCAGTATTTGGCCTTGAGCACTGTGTTCATGCTGTCCTTCGTGATTTTTAAATTTTCTAGTTTGAACTGATCTGTGAAAGAGATGCTTCATTTATTTGTTAATATAGATGTTGGGAGGGAATACTTTTTGAGGTACTTCTGTGCCACGCCGTTTTTATATTTCAATGGCACGGAGAAACAGCGCACTATCAAGCTGTTTAATCAGTTGTTCCCCCTACATGAAAAGCAGTAGCAAGTGAAGGGCTCATTTGGAAAGTTCTAAAAAAGCTTTGACGAGTATGTTGTTTTGTGCTGTTCGCATTGCTATGTACGCTTATAGCATGAGTTACCCAGCAAAATACGGAAAATATGTGGTTTCGAAAGTTGGGCTACATTATTTTCGCGAACATATAGCAATGCTCCTAATTACGTACATACCGCAGCCTGATCGTATGCAAGAAGGCGCATCTATCTTGATACTGATAATCTTTTTCTGTGGCATTTCGCCGCTGCTTCGTCTTATTTCTCCAAGAACAACCTCGGTGCGCTTCACCTAACTGAGACTACTTATCATTAGCTTAGAATATCGGTGATATCAATATCGTATAACGTGCGCTTTAATATAATATAAATAGAAAGTTATATGTCAGTTAACGTTGTAACAAGGTTGAACAAAAGAATGTACCGACTTTTTATACTTGCCAAATGCGCTAGTCATATATTAAATACGGTACAAAGGGAGCCAGAAGAACGAAAAAAATCTGGAAGCCCAAGAATGGTGTGAGCTCTGTCGCCGTACTATATATATGATGCGCGGGTCAGGCGCATCGGAGGACACTTATATATGACTCATCCTTCGTCTCCGCGTCAACACTGACATGGGCTGCCAAATAAGAAAGCAGAACACTACTTGCTTCGCGCGTGCGAACTGGCCAGATAAACCAAAGATCTGCTCCTATTTGATCTGCGACAGCATTCGAAAAATTTCTGGTAAACAAAACTTCGCCCTGCATCAAAGCGTAGCTTCCCGAAAGTGGTTAGCCAGTGAAACACGGTAACCTTATAAAGACAAGCACTGTGTGCGTGCTAATATGGAATAACGAAACAGCGCGCAAAACCTTATTCTGTGGGTACACATGCCGACAAAGGTATCCTTGCGACATCTTTCTTCCAAGGAAGATAACTCAATTCGGACATAACAGAATCGAGACGACAATAAGGTATTGGGAAATGGAGACTCAAAGCTATTGACAGTCTTCGGGTCTGATTCCATCACTGTGCTTTTGTTTGACTGCCTGCACGATATCTTTCTTCATGGGACTCACCCTGTCTCGTCCTTCTCTCCCTCTGTCTTATCCTCTTTATTCGACCTTCATTGCCGAGGTAAGCTGACGACGCAGCGTAAGAAAAGTCCGATGCGCTCACTTCGCCGTCTTTGAAGAGGCGCTGCCGCCATCCCAACTTCAAAAGAGTGCACTATCTTATCATTGGAGCTTGTCTTAACTCGGTTAAGTCTGTGCCACAGGAGCTGCTTGTTTGGCAAAAGGCACACCACTCCTCCTTTCTTAAGTTGAATAAATTTAGAAGAGTGTTTTAAAAACACAGCCAAGAAGGGGAGCAGCTCAAGTGGTTGCTAACCGGGTTTAGTATTTCAGGTAAACATGAAAGACGAGTTCATGGTCGGCACGTGCGTGAAAACAAAAGCTACTGTGTTTCCGTAAAACAACAACACAGAAACGAAAATTATACGCAGAACTCAGCGGGTTGTTTACGACGCACACTGACTTCGTCAATTTAGCCTTCGCAGCAACGCATTTCCAAGCTTTTATTTCTTTTTCACTGCATGAGCTTCTTATTTTGGTTTGTGTTATTGATCTTCCCGCCGACAATTTTGCCGATCGGTACATCAAGTCGTGGAAATAGTTATGCACAGGAATCCCTATGTCCTGCGGCATTTTTCTTGTTTGGGTTTGGAACGTCCGCTGATCACTGCGAAATGGTATGTAATTGAAGAAAGGAATACGGAATATCGAATACAATTTCAGTATTATTTGTGAATGATAATGTGACCAGGTTTTCTGTGCTGAAGGTTTGCCTAGCCGGCACCTTCGTAAGCTGGGGGCGTTCTGACAGAACTGGATGCTTCACAGTGAGATAATGAAAAAAAAAGCGTTTAGAAAAAATATAAGACGAGAAAGATGCAGCAAATGTACGAACTGATTTCTCCCCGCTCTGATAAAGACGGCCGCTTTCGATGTTAAAATGCAGGTTCGACCACCATGCAGCCGTGCTTTTTAGATGGGCGAATATTAGCATTTTAATGTAAAAGTTGACGTCTACGAGGGCACAGTGGTTTCCAGCTGTGCATTTGTCAAATTATGAGCGCATAGTTGCGAAGTGAAGAATTGAACTCAGTTCATACGGGGCAGTGTAAGAGCTTCGTATGAACACTCATTATGGTGCCTTGATATAGTGTAACCCAGCACAGGTCGTGCAGTACAATCTAGCGTTAATAAATAGAGAGCAAGTGACACGACAGGTGATATCGGTGAAATCATACTGGCTGACTTTCAACCAATTTTTTATGAGTTACGTTAGAGCAATGTGGAAGACACGATATTTTATAAACATAAAAACGTCATGGACGCGTCGTTCGGTGGCAGTTTCATTATGTTTCACGAACCTCCAAAATGCTACATTGATTGGAATTTTTCACAAACACGAAAGATAACTTGTTCAACATTTTTTTTTATTTCGTTAGGTTTTTCTCTGTCGGGTAGCAATAAAGCACTACTGATTTCTTACGGGACAAACAACCCGAACGCCCATGAATGGTTCTCCGATATATCTTAACTTTTCCTTAGAAAAAACTTTTCCAATGCGTTTTGTGTGTTCAAAGGGTCAACTGTATTCAAAAAGATTAAATAGCGAAAATCTTGTTAAAAACATAGTTAAGAAATCTGTTGTCTGCGTATATGAGATATCTGTTAACATCATAATATGAAGCAGGTTTTCTCATAAGATTAGTCACCAACAAAGTGGTTCCACCTCTAAATTACGCTGAGATTTTATCATGCACTGCTGTCGTACAGTACTTTATTTTACTTTAGCCTTTAATTAGTAAAGTTTGCCGCCCATTCATATCGATGTTCTGATTTGCAGGCTTGGCTTGTTCATTGTTCGCTTGCTGCTTGTAGCTCCATCAAGAGGTTCCAGTTACGCGGCATTCAAATTGTTTCACGCCGTCTTAGCTCTTAGGAGCCAAACAATCTGAAACTAAATTATGCGCATAGAGTTAACTATGTTCAGTTATGGGCATTCTTCGCGTGACTGCGAAAAATTCCTGTATTAAGCGGCTCTTCGCGAAAACCATTACCCTAAGCAATTATATTACTTGATCCTTGCTTTACATTAGTTATGTTGCTAAGAAAGAAAAGGCAACCGAAAAATTCATTGCCTATTGGACAACTCAACGAGAACCCCCTGTACACCGACGTGCAGCACCGACGATTTACTGCGGCGTGGAGCGCTGTCTCATTAGCTCGTCAATGAGGCAACAAACGTGGAATTAACGTATAACACAGCAGCCCAGAGGCCACTGCGCTTTGGAAGAGGCAGCTTGGAGCAGCAACTTCCAAAAAACGCCACGTAACTCTAACTATCGTGAAAACTGACACGACACTGCTTCACCGAGCACTTTTTTTGTCTGGTGAGAAATTTTGCAAGCGCATGCCAGCGCTCACAGGACATCGTCGTACGATCTTCGTCTTTTGCGTACTTCATTCCCGTTCGTTCGAACAAACTGAGTAGACTGCCGCACCGCGTCTCAGATTTAAAATTTAATTAGATTATGCGAAAAGGGTCAATGGTGTACGCATCAGGATCTTTTGTATTTAGGAGCTACACCTAGACGCTGGAATACACTTGAAACTGTTGAGACATTTCGGTACGCTTTTGCTATACAGCACAGAAACGAACATACATGAGTGCCTTTCTCGGGCAAGGTGGCGCGAAGCAACCATATCAATGGCTGCGTACATCGCAATTCTTCAAAGTTTAAATGACAGTGATCTTGCACCTACCTTTTGCGTTCTATGTAAACATATTACGTCATATTTCAAGATGTCCTCTGGCCAATTCTGCCACGTGTCAGCTATCGGATACATCTTTTGGCTCATTCTATCGGGGCTATACGTGCATTAACACAACACAAATTACTGCAAGTTACAGGGGTTCTGTGTACATACTACAGTGTATAGTATATCGACTGGCGAGTTTAGTATTGAGCGAAATGTTCACTTTCACATAGACCGAGGCTTGTGTGCAGTCGAGGTCATTCCATGCAGGTGAATGTTAATGAATGAGCCACGATTCTAAGTTTTACATTTGCAGCCAATACGGAAAGGAAATAATAAACAGAGTGAAAATGAGATGCGCGAGCTGTTGAGAGGGTGGCCCTAATTTGTTCGTGCGCGCTGAGGGACGAAAGTTGACGAAAGAGTGAGAGCAAAAGAAAAAAAGTCACAGTTTCGCCGCAAGGGCGAAGCAATGAATGCGATAGCAAGAAACTAATGCTATACGAAGTGAGGCCCGCCAATGGATACTCTCAGTTTGAACAGCGCTCCTGTTGCAAAGGCGGCCGAAGCAGCGAACGAAACTAGCGTGCTTCAAGTGTCGAGCTGTGACACTTGATAGTTCGCGCTCATCGTCTGTTTGTTCGTTTAGCGGCGTCCCTTGCACGAGTGACTTTCGTACGCTCCGTAACATGAGCGCGGACGCCACGGTGAAACCTTGAAACAACCCTCTTCCCCTCACCACCAGAAAACCGCGCGAGCAGACAGCGAAAGGGCAAGGTTCTCCTTGTGCAAATATAAGAAGCGAGCGAGCTCGCCGACGACTTTTAAATGCGCCTGTCGTGCTCCTAGCGCCATCTCGCTGGTAATGAAGAAACGCTTGTAAGCGCCGGCCGTCTGCGAGTCCGTCCAGCGGTAAAGGGTGTGTATATAACGCTCGCCGTTAGCTACGCGGAGGATCTGCGTTTCGTGGCGTAGCGGTTAGCGCCACTCGCTGCGGAGCAAGAGGTCCCTGGTTCGATTCCGCGCTTCGGAAGCATTTTTCTGAATTATTTTTCTTTGGGGCTTTTATATATATATATATATATATATATATATATATATATATATATATATATATATATATATATACTTATACATATACGGTGCATGACGGCGACGGCGACGGCAAAATTCAGCCGAGACTGTCCATATAATTGCTATTGCAATAAAAAAAAACATTATATTCCACTTTCGCGTTTAGTCGTAGGCAAACTCAGGTTCATGTTTCAGGTACTATTATGCTGCTTTCAGTCGTTCCAGGTTACCAGTCCAATTAAATGCAAATTTAAACCGCCCCTCGAAAACAACAACAAAACGAAGAAACGTTAGTGAGCAAAGTGAAGAGTGCGGCAGTCTCTACCTACGAGGGGCGTTCAATAAACATTTCCCCTGACTCCCTTCTATTTATTGCAGGATGCTGAAACTGCGCATGTGTAATGACATAAGTCACTGTAGGTCACGTGCCAATGTGCAACTCTAAACTAATAACGATCTTTCTTTTAGAGGTGCTGAAGTGTTGTGAGGTGTCATAATGGATGCAGTGGAATACAGAGCAGCCGTCAAGTTCCTGTACTTGAAAGGCCACACTCCAAGGCAGACGTTCGCTGAGATAAAAGAAGTTTACGGGGAAGATTCCCCATCATATGATGTAGTGAAGAACTGGCATCGTCAATTCAAATACGGTCTGATTTCGGTGGAAGCTGGCTCCGATTGCAGGGCGACCCCGCTCCGCTGTCGATGAACACACCATCCAGCAAGTGGAGGCTGCCATTTTGGAAAATCGCCACGTTATCGTTCGAGACCTAGCCCAACATGTCAAGATTAGTGTGGGGTCCATGGAAAAAATCATTCAGGACGATCTTCATATGCGTAAGGTATCCGCTTGCTGGGTTCCCCGACTGCTCACACTTTTCCAAAAGGAGGAACGAGTCGAATGCTCTCAGAACCTTTTGACCATGTGCCATAAAAACCAGCAGGACTTTTTCAACAGACTGATTACACAGGATGAATGCTGCGTCCATCACTATGATCCGTAGACTAAAGTCCAGTCGATGCAATGGGAGCACTTGGACTGACCACCTCCAACGAAGGCACGCACCTAGCCCTCAGCGGGCAAGGTCAAGCTCACACTCATTCGAGACCAGCGCGGAGTAGTCTTGATGGATTTCCTAGCAAAGGGTGCGACGATTACTGGGGCATACTATGCTTCACTGCTGCAGAAATTGTGGGAGGCCATCAAAAACAGGAGACGTGGCATGCTCACCAAAGGTGTCCGCCTTCTGCAAGACAGTGCCCCAGTTCACAACTCACATGTTGCTCAGACGGAAGCATGCTCCTGCGGCTTTGAAGTTGTACCGAATTCCCCTTGTTCACTCGAGCTCGCACCATCGGACTTGCACCTCTTTCCAACAAAGAAGTCATATTTGAAGGGCAAGCATTTTCCAGATGATGAGGCTCTGATTTCTGAGGTTACAACATGGCTCTTGCAGCAACCTGTCGACTTCTACAAGCGAGGCGTTTACAGTTGCATAAAAAGATGGTAGAAGTGTGTGTCCCTGGGTGGCACCTATGTAGAGAAGCACTAAGAAATATGCAAAGTTTCGTTGCTCTCCGTCTCTTGGAAGTGGGTCAGGGGAAATCTTTATTGAACGGCCCCCGTAAATGGTGTGTTTAGAGTGGCTATGCAAATTGGTGTCGCTTCCTTCATAAGTAGGTACTGTACTCTCCGCATGGCCGGTCTCAGATGCACTGATGTAAAGTTGACTCGATGCAGAAACAATAATATTACCAACATTGTAAATAATGTACCACTAATTAACTCACCTTATTCTTTTTTCAAATCGGCAGCTGTCTGCTACACCGATTCCCGTAAAACTAAACTTCATATTTGTTACTCACAGTGGCCGTAATTATTTTTAGATTTCTATTGTAAACGTACTAGGTGTGTGAAAGATATAGAGATTAGCGTTACCGAGAAGAAATCAGAGTGTAGCTTAACAGTACGTTATGGTGGGCTAGTTGGTGCATCGTTACTTGAAATACGTGGCGCAAGGTTGCAACTGAGAAGAAGCAAGAAGAGAAAGAGAGAACGCCAACTCACAACTAAGTATATTTCCATGGAGCGTTTACAATATAAAGGCTCTTGGAGGACATGCGCAGAACATTTTCATCACCGCACGTGCAGGCATGAACAGACGAGGTTTTAAAAAGAAGATCGCAATCATGGTATCTGGGAGCCAGCAACAAACAAATATATCCTAATATGTAAAATATGTAAAAGACGTCGAAAAAAACCGAAACACACAAACCTGCGCCGAAAAAACCGAAAAAAACACAAACCTGCGCAATGGTCGAGAAAAAAATTTGGCCGCGTATCTCCGTGATTCGCTGCAAATGCCGTCGAAAGACGATAGTCGCGTGCCAGTCGTACTACACGAGACCTCCTCCTCTACGTTGAACCGCCGCATCTGCCTCATAGCGTCGCATTTTCAGCGCAGCCTAAGAAACATTAGGGTCTTTAGAATTACTTATCTACGTATTTTCTATTAAAGGAACACACCACCTAATACTTACATAACGATGTTGCGCATCAGATATGCGTAATATTAACTTTTTGATCGACAGTGTTCACAAGTATGAACGGCCGTACCAGTTCAAGATGGCTGGACGGTAAGCAAGTGGTTAAACTTTGGCCAGGTGGCTGAATAGGGTGACAGACAGACAACCAGACGGACAGACAGACCAAAATTTCTGCGTTAAAGTTCCCCAAAAATGACTATCGTCTTTAAAAAAACAAAAAGATTGACAGACAGTTCGTAGCAAAACCATCTAATGTACACCTAGATACAACCAGTTGGAATTCACTATTATGCAGCAAAACTGACGGCACGCTGACAAAAGAATCCCCTTTGTTCCTTATGTGAAAGGCTTATAATAACTCCCGCGCCAGAGCTTCCCGGCTCCTTCCAAGTAGTCGCGTGCGATCGAACTGCGGTGTGCAGCCGCACGAAGCACAGTGGAAGGCTAAATGAGACCCTGTTCCATTCCTAATTGATAAAGAATGTTCCCTTAAATGGTCATTTCTACAGTCTCCTGTCTGGTCTATATAGTCCTTGCCACAGCTCAGGGGAATTTAATAAACAGTGCCCACGGCACGACGCAGAAAGAGCTTTGCAAGCTTCTTATCGCACGCCGCCTTGGCACCTCTCGAAGAATTGCGCGCACAGAGCCGTGAAAGCTTATTCGAAGCAAAGAAGACCCCCGGCATATGGTGCCGATTTGCAACCTTTTATAGGTTGTGGGAGATTTCGTGCCTGTATGGCACAACATGAGGTCTTTTTCTCTGTCCTTTTCTCTGAAGTATATGGGACCGAAATTTCTGTGTTGGCAGGACCACAGCAAAAAATTGAAAACAAAAAAACTTTACATTCCACAGAAGGTTCCTTTTTGTGCAATTGGTAAACGAAAATTTCCTCAAAGAAAGAAAGTGTGACACAGAATGGTATAGTACAGTTAATGAACGACTATAAGACAAGATTGATACAAAATTCTGCACAGCGTAATTTATCTACTTTTTCGAACGCGCTATAGGAGGATCCTCGTTGTATAAACGTGACCACTTTAGTGTCGTGCATTACTTACTGTTTTGCTGTCTCTTCCTTTTCAAAATTTTCTATCAATGCTGTTGCCTTCGTAGATTTGTGACAGGGCCCGAGGTCGCTCCAGGAAGGACAAGTGCGGTATTGTGGTCGTTGGTAATGGTAATGTATTTCCGTCTCCTAACGTGGGCGGTTTTCTCTGTTTACATCCTGTCGTGACCCTGCGGCTTTTTTGAGAAAAAGTACCAACGAAACAAATACTTTTTTAGTGCTGCTTTATTGCGTGAAGTCATAATTGGGAGGAGAGAACCAGTGTCGCACGGATCAAATACAAAACCTTCTCAATCTCCAAGCGAGTGCCTTTAGCAGAGGCAACGTTTTCGCTCCCTGATAGATAGCGTTAGTGCGATGATTAAATTTGCCTATAGCACTGAAATATACCTTGACGCAAAGAAACCATATCACAAAAAAATATACCAAACATTGAAACAAAGACTACAAGGCAAGGTATCGGTGTTTTAGACCACTCACACATTATTTTTCAATTTACTTTTCTAAAGACGTGCTGCAGAGCCCCGGTTGAAATATTATCCTTGAAAAACTAGGCCGCTGGTTACGTGCGAAAGAGATAACCAGCAAAGAGTTCTGATCATTTAGACAAGATTATTTCGTTAATGAATTATATATATCGTCACTGAGTTTTTTCCCTTTCCTATCACTGTTAACTTACATATTATGGTGCTCGCACCTAGCGACATTAAGTTCCTTACGAAGCACCCCAGCTTCACCACTGAATGGGGTTGTCCATCAATTTAAAAACCACAAACAAAAATAAAACATAAAATGGAGGTGTTAAGGGTTGTATATAATAGATATGATATAGACGCATAACTTTAGTACAGAAACGCATCAGTTTACCGTCCGAATAATTAATCAAGTTAATTGAATGTTGATAGGTGCGCATCGAAACTGCACAAACGAATACATTGGTTCACCCTAAGAGAACTGAGGAAATTGAAGTTTGATGGCTGCGTAGTGCCTAAGAATAAGGCTAGTGTGCGCTTCCCTGCCCACTCGCTTCGCTCGTTTCATGAGCATCGCACGGCGCTCGCTCGGCGGGCGCGCCGGTCTTTTGCGCAGGGGCGTAGGCAGAAATTTTAAAGACGATGTCTTTCTTGGGATACATAAACGGAGAAATTTTAGTCTGTCTTTCTGTCAGTCTGTCTTTCTGTTTGTCGTCACGTCACTCGATTCATCCACTCGGCCAAAGTTGAACCACTTGCCCAAGGGCCAGCCATCTTGAACGGCTGACTAGGTTCATACTTTTGTACATTGTCGATCAAAAAGCAAACATTACGCATATCTGAGGCGCAACATCACTAGGTAAGTATTAGGTGGTGTTTTCCTTTTTTTGAAAATGCATTCATACGTAATTCTAAAGAACCTAGTTTCTTAAACTGCGCTGAAAATGCGACTGCGCTGAAACTTGCCTTCCTCCGTGCCCTCTGCACGAGCTCATTGTTGTGTTTCGGTTTCGGTTCTGTATTGCACTGTACGAATGCCATGGGGCGCCGCTCTGGCATTACCCAGGCGACGTGTAAATAAAAGAGTGTGTGGGAGAGTACTCGTTGAGTGCGGACGTTTCTTCTGCTTCAGTGCTTCGCGCCAAACCGCGTGTTCGGGCTGGCTGGCGTCCCCGCCGGTCGCGTTGGTCACCGCCGGTCTTCGCCTGCTGCTGTTTCAAAGCAGATACGAGGGTCCTGGGCCAGCTGTCCTCAAGCGAGTCTTCCCGCTTCTTGGACCCCCCCCCCCTCATTTCGGAGAACGGATTTGACACCTACACCTGCCGTCCTCTCCCCGAACTGGGCGCTTCGGCTGGAAGGTGGCAGCTACGCGCGGGTCTCCTTCGGGGAACGCATATTTGCAACGAGCTTGTTTTTGGTTAAACCTGGTGCCTTTGTTCGTAAAAGGATTATCAGTTCCCCGAGGTGGCATTGCCCCCCCCCCCTTTCTTCCGGACTGGTCAGACGTGGAGAGTGAGAGTGCAGTGATCCCTGGCATTGTTATCCTGGGGGCGGTGACCTATGTGTCGAAGAGACGGACCCGCCATAGGCATGCATGTTTGTGATTGGACGTTTGCTAGTTATGCAGCTTCAAAGGCATGCACGTTTGTGATTGGACATTTCCAATTATGGAGTTTCCCTATCTTGAGAAGGAAGCGTATTTAAAGAACAGGAGAGCGTCTGCTCGGCACGGATCGATCGGACTAGATGTCGTTCTGACGATCCTGTCCTCTATGATGTAAATAAACGTCTGTTAAGTTTTCCTCAACGCCGATCTCTCTGCCACGGCTTCCTGCTGTTCTGGACGTCCCTGGGCCTGCGGTACGACTCCCGCTGCTCAGCTCCACGCTACCCCCTGAGTCCGCGTCGGCCAACGACGCCGCTCGTAACACTGCTGCGCCGGGACTACCAGCCCGCAACACAGCACCCATGTTTCCCGACGTATTGCCAGATGGCGTCCATATCTCACGCAGCGCCTCTTCTATCGTCTTTAGACGACATTTGCAGCGAAGCACGCAGATACGCGGCCAATTTTTTTACGGGGGGCGCACCTTCTTGATCTGAATTGGGGCCGGGCAGGGAAGTGTGGTGTAGTGTCATTTTGTGCTTTGCATCTCATGAGAGAAAAAAATTTCGGCTACGCCGCCGCTCCTGCGCATGGTGGTGCTCGCTTCACGCGCTCCTCGTGCTGCTGCGCGCACCAAACGCCACGGGCTAGCGTCATTCAATGCACGCAAGTGAGCATTAATTTTTTTAAATGCGAGGCATTTCTTATCGAACCTTTGGCACTTTGAGCATTTCTATCTACGTATCTATCTATCTATCTATCTATCTATCTATCTAGCCGCCTACGTCTTTGTGCTCACATAGTCGCCTCCTTAACTTGGTATAGACCGAAATTGCCATAGGAGGGTAAGAAGATTTGACTTATATGATTGTCCGGTCGTGACATGTATAACGAGAAAACCCTGTCACGGACGTCGTCAAACCCTTTTCTCCAGACACGTGTATCACATACTCGTTTACCAAGGGCCGTGGTGTACGGGTATGCGCCACAGATGATTGACAGTTTATATCTACGCAGGAATGGCGAGAACAGACATTGGTAATTTAAATGCGAGAGCGTTAAGAAAAACCGACATCGGAAACATTGACCCGATGAAGGACAGAATAAAAATCCGGGATTCTAGCAGGAATCGAACCCAAGCATTCTGCGTGGCAATCAGGTATTCTACCACAGAGCCACGCCAGGTCTATAAAGTGCTTTGGAAAAACAGCCTACGCAGGCGTAATGTCTGTGCAACGTCAATTGTGGTTGTGGTGCTGGCCATTTAATTTTACAAGAAAGCAATAAACACTACATATGTACTCCTACGATACAGACGTCATATCAGACTAACGTCTGTGGTTCCAGTGCTAGCTCCGCTTTTATATCAGTCTAATAATCATTACATATGTATTCCTATGATTCAACAAGCTATACCTAAGCATTGCTCGACCCCGGATTAATACATTAACGAAAGCTACGTATGATATTCACATAATTGCACCATAAATTGCACTTAGTTTCAATAAAACTAACGTATGTACTCTAACGTGAGGGCTGACGTTACGCCGCACCATAAGTTACCCATTAAACGCCAATGTTGTCGACGTGCCCGGTAAGCCCACGATGTGCACACAACTACTACATTTACAAAAACACGTCGATCTACCTCGTAACGCTTGGCTCCAAGCCATAAAATACAGCATAGAAGTACTCGCTGACTGCTTCGCATGAAACCGATTCCCACAACGTGTGGGATCTGCCGAATTTTTCTTTTTTTTTTCAAAAAATTTAAGCATGGGTGATCCCTCCGTCATAGGGATTGGTTTAACACGAAAGTTAAACGTGTCTTCCCAGTAGAGCTCATTGTGCAGTGATATATCAGAACTTGTACAATGTCTATTGGAATTCGGCAGCTACCGTTTGACGTGGATGCACCCACGCTGACGCCTAGTGGCACATCTCCATCGTGACGACTAACGCCCATGAGGATGATTTACCCGTTGTGGTAGCTGAAG
This sequence comes from Rhipicephalus sanguineus, assembly GCF_013339695.2. Taxonomy (NCBI): domain Eukaryota; kingdom Metazoa; phylum Arthropoda; class Arachnida; order Ixodida; family Ixodidae; genus Rhipicephalus; species Rhipicephalus sanguineus. The sequence goes on from NC_051180.1 coordinate 22,088,794, forward strand.
TTGTTAACATATACCTGGACACAGTGTGTCGTGAATTCCACGCAAGGATGACATCAAGAAACATATAATAAACACTGGCACTCGATATACACTTCTTCAAAGCGTCGTCAGTTGGAGAGAAACGGCACGGAGTGTGCTCCCGAATATTTGGGTAACATACGCCTGTGCTCATGCATACACTAACCCACTGCGCTTCAGCAACACGTGAGGCAGTGGTTCGTAGCTTGAGCCGAGAACGCGCGCAGGCGTTCCACGTCCCGATGGTCTGTGTCGCCCCACCAAGGCACGACATTCGCGCGTCGACATCGTTGCCTTTCTGCTGCGATTATTGCAGCAGCTTTATTAGTCGGAGCTATCGCACTCGAAGCAGTCAGCGGCGGAGAAACACCGTTGGTGCACGGGGAAGCTGCACTATACTCTGTTCCAGAAGTTCCGTGCAGCACTGTGGAAGGGTCGTGTAGCCTTGGCTCTGCTGCACGGAACTTCTGGAACAGAGTCTGGAACAGAGTACTCTGTTCCAGAAGTTCCGTGCAGCACTGTGGAAGGGTCGTGTAGCCTTGGCTCTGCTGCACAGAACTTCTGGAACAGAGTTACTCCGAGAACGAGTTGTCCCGCGCTAACACGAAGCGGAAGGCAAAGAGTGTAACTCCGTCTACGGCGACACCCAGATGCCAGCGCGGCCAGTGTTTTTCGCTGGCATCGAGACGCTATAACCATGGCCTTCAAGACTGCTCACCGGCGCGCAAGCTCCGATGCCATGCTTTACCTGCGTCGTCGCCGAATCGTTCTCGATCGGCGCTAGGAATTATTATCCCGCATTACTTCTCTTTTCCATTCACAGACGGTGACACTGCCCCGCCCCGCCTAACCCCGCCTAGAGGTGTGCACGGGCTCCGGGTAGCCCGAAAGCCCAAGCCCGACCCGACCCGGCCCGCGGCCCGGGCTCGGGCGGGCCGACGTATTTTCACCTCGGGTCCGGGCCGGGCTCGGGCTACTCGGAGTTTTATCGGGCCGGGCTCGGGCCCGGCGCAAAGCCCGACTCAAGCCCGAAATATAGAGAATGAGCGGGAATTGTTTTCCAGCACGCATGCAGTGCCTTTTACGCAACCGCACTTTACCGCTTTTCCTTTCCATTCGCTACTTTAAGCAGAAGGGGAGCAGGTAAAGCACTGCCTCTCTTGCACTCCGACAAACAGAGAACAGCACCTGAGCTAGTGACGGCGTCACGCGACCGTTCGCGTTAGATTTAATAATAATAATATCTGGGGTTTAACGTCCCAAAACCACCATATGATTATGAGAGACGCCGTAGTGGAGGGCTACGGAAATTTCGACCACCTGAGGTTCTTTAACGTGCACCTAAATCTAAGTACACGGGCCTCGAACATTTTCGCCTCCATCGTAAATGCAGCCGCCGCGGCCGGGATTCAATCCCGCGACCTTCGGGTCAGCAGTCGAGTGCCATAACCACTAGACCACCGTGGCGGGGTGCGTTAGATTTAAGGCCAAATCGCATATTGAGTGAAAATGCACGCGACAGCGACGAGCGACCCGACGTAGATCGCCTTCGTGCAAGCTAACGCTTGCATGGGCATACGCCATACACGTGACGGCTTTGGCGAGCGAACTCCATTGTTGCTGGCATGAGACCGCCTACTTGTATAGCAAAAGTGCCGCGCTGTCGCAGGTATGGTGCCATAGGCGCAGGTATGCAATGCAAATAAAATATTTGTTGCATGTTGGTACGTAAAACGTTTACCGTTGTCTCGCAGTATTTTTTATATCCACGTGAATAATTATTACGTTATTACGTTAATTATTACGTTAACCTTCAAAAAGCCTGGCCGGGCCGGGCCCGGGAATGTGTTTTCGTACGTCGGGCCGGGCCGGGCGGGCTCGCAGCCCTTTGCCGTCGGGCTCGGGCGGGCCTTCTACAAAGTCAGCGGGCCCGGGCTGGGCTCGGGCTCGGAAATACGGCCCGTGCACAGCTCTAACCCCGCCAACAGAGAGCACCGTGCGAGATAGAGTGTGTGAGAGATATAGGGCGCGTTTGTGGAGCGTCGTGCATCTGCTTCGGTAGCTTAGTCATAAGAGCGCCGGGCGCTTATCGTCGCGGATCGGGAACTCGTAAGTTCGGTTCCCGGCGGCGGAAATGTTTCGGCAGAGTCCGCAGAGTCGCCTGACCAACCCTTCGAATGAAGAAGACGATCACAGTGATGATGATTATATACAGGTGAAGAAGAATAAGGATGAATGCTGTGAATATTGTGCGCACAGTTATAGTTTTAACATGATAGTGTTTCATGCCGGGGTCCACCACGACTTTCTTGACGTATTTCAATGTGAGCGCGATCAGATGGCAAAGAAAAGAACTGTAAGAAAAAGTTCCGTTGTAAGAAATCGAACCCACGACCTCTCGGTCCACGACGATGGCTGGCGGGCGTTTAGCCCACTGAGCTACCGCCAAACACAAAACGGAGGTACATGAACGCACCTTTTATCTTTCACACTTTCCTCTCACAGTGCTCTTGGATGGATGGATGGATGGATGGATGGATGGATGGATGGCTGGATGGATGAATGGATGGATGGAAGGATGCTATGAGCGTCTCCTTTATAACGGGGCGGTGACATGTGTGCCACCATGGTCGAAAAAAAAGAAACTTCGTTGCCTCCGCTCTTATAGCTCCTGCAACGCGCCGTTGCTACGACCGTCCCATTCGGCGCGTGTAAAGTCATCCCCGCTTTAACACACCGCGAGGTAGTGGCTTTAGCCTAACCCCCGTAAGGTTTTATCTAGGGACCTTAAACCCCCGTATTCAGAAACGCTCCTCGACTTGAACTTGACTTGCCACTGCCTCGGGCAGCGCGTTCAAAACGCGTTTGTGCTGCCTTGGCACAGCCTAAAGGCAGCGCGTTCGAAACGCGTTGAAGGCGGTGGCAAGTCAAGTTCAAGTGAAGGAGCGTTTCTGCATACGGGGGTAAGCCTCGCTCACAGCATCCATCCATATCGAAAACCAGCTCTCCGACGCTCGCCTGGCTGTCGCACCACGTTCCCCGCCCTCCCTGCGAGGATTAACGGCCAGGCTAGAGGGAAGACATGACGCTCGTCGCGTTTCTCTTCGCGTCTCACAACGCTTTGAAGGATTCATATCGAGTATCAGTGTTTGCTATGTGCTTGTTGGTGCCACCTTTGCCCGGGATTCACGATATGCAGTGTCCAGGTATAGCTTGACAACTTCAGCTACCGCAAGGGTTAAATCGTGATCATGGGCGTTACTTGTCGGTACGGAGATGTGCCGCTAGGCGTCAACGTGGGTGCGTCCTCATCAAGCGCTGCTATATCTGCCAAACAAGAATAGACAAGCTCTCATATACCAAGCACTATAAACAATCAACTACTTCTGTGTCGACACGTTTCACTTTCGTGTTATACTGATTTCCATGACAGGGGGATCAGCCATCTTTTTTCTTTCTCATGCGTTAGCGTCCATTTTACCAACGTCATATCCATAACGGAAATACGTCACTGAAGTCTTCGTGGACCATGGCATAAAACACTTTCGTGTTAAAAAAGTCGGAATAAGTGTTTGCAAACATATAACAAGCGAATCATGAAAGAATTGAAGAAAAGCCCTTCCGTCGTTAGAAATTGCCTCTGTCTTCTCTACGGGCAACACTGGCGCTTTTGTGTAGCAAAATTCGTTGCTGAGCTAGTTGGTACATATTAACCATGGAATACTGGAAAGCGTGGCTTTAAAACAACGCAAAAAGACAAGCATAGAGACTGCTGCACCTACCTGCACCGCTTACCCTGACCAGACCTAATTAGGCCTGCACTACAGAAGCCGTGACAGCGCAAATGCCTTAAGCGTTGGCTCATGTAGTGTATTTGGCTTTCTAGTGGAGTATTCATCGCCTCCTCTTACGCTATGACCAAGACAAAACATGCAGCTTTATTTTGAATATTAAAACATTGCTTTAGGAACTATACATTTGGCGCAATGAAAGTAGTGCCATCAGCCTCAGATGATTTCATTGAGTCATGCCAACGACATGGACGTGGCTATTACTAAAAGTTACTCTTGCTCTACTCTATAGTTTTATGGATAGATGGCACAATCTGTGTTTTACAGCGAAAGCTGTTATGAGATCATTTCACCGGCCGTTTTTGGCACCGTAGTTGTCCGCCGCCGCCGCCGCCGCCGCTGGTGTCCGTAACCAGTATCGCTCGAAATAAGAAAAAAGAACGAAATAAGAAAAAAACTCCAGGATGGAACGAGGTTCGAACCTGGGCCCTCTGCGTGGCAGCCTAGTATCCAATCTCTGAGCCATGCCGGTGCTTGAAACTGCTTTGCGAAAAAGGTCCTATACAGGCTTCATGTCGGGAAGGAACCACATTAGCATATGCAATATAGCGTGGTAGAAGAGTAAAATAAGCACCAAGCGTCACACAACGCGACTTCTGTAACCAGGCGTCACACAATACGAATTGTGCAACGAGTAGGTTGTTGAATGCTTCCAACCAAGGAGGTTTAAACCTCCTTGCTTCCAACCCATTACAGGGCTCTGCCATAATTCTTCGTCGTCATCAGGCACAGCATCAAGAAAGTGCGCATAATGCCTTACATGCGTTTAGCAGGTACCACGGCTCTCCGTAGAATGACGAAAAATGGCACAGTGCCTGCTGCCCTACTTCTCAAAAAATAATAATGATTTACAGCGCAGTCGGTTCCTCGCAAGTGCACTTGTATTGGTTGCCAAGGAAGCCCATAAGCGCATGATCCATTTCCTCGGGGTCTCAGTGAAATTACAATGATTTAGAGCGTAGTGGGTTCCTCGCAAGTGCACTTGTATTGGTTGCCAAGGAAGCCCATAAGCGCATGATCCATTTCCTCGGGGTCTCAGTAAAATTACAATGATTTATAGCGTAGTGGGTTCCTCGCAAGTGCACTTGTATTGGTTGCCAAGGAAGCCCATAAGCGCATGATCCATTTCCTCGGGCTCTCAGTAAAGTTCTTCGCCCCCCCTCCCCGTCTCTCTCCCACGTCAACGTATGTTATACAGCATGACGGGAGAGGGAAATAGCAACCGGGCGTCACCCCATGCAAATCACATAACTGGTGGGCCGTTTAAAGCTTCCAACCCATTACAAAGGACTGAGCCATAATTCTTCATCGTCATCAGTCGTCACGTCAACAAAGTCCACATAATGCCTTACAGACGTGTAGCTGGTGCCTCGCTTCTCCGCAGAATGACAAATAATCGCTTAGTAGGTGCTTCCCAACTTCACAAAAATTGTGGCTTATGGCGTAGTGGGTACCTTTCTAGTGTACTTGTATTGTAGCCCCAAGAGAGCTTACAACGGGCTCTAGAAACGCCGCTCTTCCAGCTTTCGCTGTGACTGTGCTGCGGTTTCAGCGCAGGCCTGGCATCTTTTTGTCTGGCCAATTGTCCGTTGCGAAATTCATTCAAGAAATGCTTTCTGCAAATTTTAAATTACATTTATTTCTGCCAGTCACCATCTGGAAAGCCATTTCACCAAAGCCACGTGTTCTAAAAAAAGTACCGCATCAAGTCACGCTTCGGTGGTCCACGGAAAACAGGCGCGCGGCGAGCTGTCAGTCGAGCCGTTATTGATGCCCGTAATTAGTTCAGGCGTGAAAAGCTCGCACCAGTGATGCAGTGCCCGCCCTCTCAACTCTCCCCTGAGTGCATTATGATTGATTAAATTATACAAAATGCGCGCACTTTGCTTTCTTTGTAACGAAAAGAGATAAAACTCTTGTTTAGTGTCTAAACTGTTTATTTTCTGCAAGGCAGCACGCACTCAGATTGGTAGAATCAGCGAAGTTCATTTTGCTCAATATTTCCCGCAGTTCTCCTATCCCGCTAAAGCGCTTTCCAGCCCACTGGATGTTGTATGTGCCTCTGCAGCATCAAATATGCTACTGGTACAGCAGGGCACAACACTATATTCCGATAGAGCACTATATTCTGACGTCCCACATGACACATGATGGACTTACTGACTGGGTGCATCGAATAAAGGGTCCGTAAAGGCGACGTAAATAGGGTTCCCATTTACACTTTTGCTTTGGCCCACATCCTCTGCATCAGTGATCCAGCGCAACCACTTTGGAGGCCGAATTCGCGACGCTTTTCATCTGTAAAGGACATTTAATAATAATTGGTGGGGTTTAACGCCCCAAAACCACGGCATGATTATGGGGGACGCCGTAGTGGAAAGCTCCGGAAATTTCCAGCACCTGTGGTTCTTTAACGTGCACCTAGATCTAAGTAGGCAGGCCTAGAACATTTTCGATGCTTTCGATGATGCTGCCGCAGGCTGCTGACCCGCGACCTACGGGTCAGCAGTGGAGTACCATAACCACTACACCACCGTGATGGATGTAAATGACATTTGCCATTGCCTGCGGACCCCCGCACTTGTAAAGTATACGGTATGGTGAATGACTAGAACTTGCGCACAGGAACAATGTCAGCAGTTTTTACGAGCTTTCATATTATACAGTCGTTACGGTTCTCGGCTGCTGACGATACGTTTCGAGTTACATTCAGTGAAACAGCACTTTTCGCTCGATACAGTATTTTTAGTTACACAAATAAATGATATGCACTTTCGAGAGAAAAACATGCATCTTATTATTTTCATGGCTGTAAAAAGATTCATTACTTGGTAACGCTATATCTAGAGCAAAATTGATGAGCAAGGCATACCTTAGTTGGGCCCAAGCAGGTTTAAAAAGAAATTGTTGGGCGTAAGCCGTCATTAATAAGGTGACGGAGAAGTATGGGCACGAGCAACGTTAGCGGGAAAACATCCTGGTCAAAAGAAGAAGAAGACGAAGAAGACAGCCACTCCAAAATACTATCGCACGATTTCGATATTTTTGTATTCGAGAGGAACACACACGATCTTCTGTTCTAAACGGGGCAGACTTTCAGCACCTTAGGTTTCCATGGCATAGTTCATGGTGTGGCACAAGACAATTAGAAGTTACGTTAACTAGATTGCGATGCAGAATTCCCTCTTTAAATTTTTACTTACACAGATCTGGTTTTGTTCCTTCCCCTCAATGTTGTTATTGTTCGCAAGCAGAAACCATAGAGCATTTTTTCACAGAATGTCGCCGATATCAACATCTAAGGCAAAGATTTCTTGAACCTCCTTTCCGAAAACTTGGGCTTGAGCTTTCCGTAACGGCATTACTCTCCCTGGGGGCGTCGGCACTGGGTCACTGCAACAGGGACATATGTGAGGCAGTAATTAACTATATAAACGAATCAAAAAGACTGCCATGCTAATATTTCTAGTACACACCGGTGATTTATTTATTTCATTTATCGTTCATAATTTATTTAATGCTTTTATTTAACTAACTCTTTCTCTTCCATTTTTTTTTCTATCTCTTTAGCATTCAATTGGGAAACCGCGAACACAAATAACATTTTCGCTTACTTAAAATTATCTCTTTAGAATTATCCTTTCCCCCCCCCCCTTTTTTTTTTCACTCGCACATCCTACTGCCGCCCCGTGGTGGGTTGTGCCATTCCTCTAGGATCAACCAACCAACCAATGTAGCAGCCTTCGACCGCTCGCGAATCTGTCCAGTTCCCGAAAAACCGACATCGTCCAGCCCACGTCACAGCCGTCACGGTCTTCGGAACCAATACAGCTGAGTGAGCACTCAATGTTTTGGCTAAGTATTTAAGTACCCCATTGTTGTTCAAGTAGAGTTTAAAAATTAATTTACTGTTTTACATTCTCATGCAACCCTCCACTAAGGCGTCCCTCATAATCATATGGTGGTTTTAGGAAGTCAAATTCAAGATATTGTCGTTTTATTAATTTGGAGTTTCTGTGCTGGGACACTTGGACAGGAATATATGCATTACTGTGGAAAAATTCACCTGTGAATGAAATGAATTTTACTGCTCCATCAATCGATCATAACTTTTAGCTGATGGTCTTCCGTGATACTGGTTTTCTCTTTGTCTTTTTTCGTTTTGTTTACTTTGTTTTTCTTTAATGTTTAGTCAAAGTAATTTATTTGGTGTTATAATATTATTATTCATTAAGAACAGCTGTTAACTTAATTGCCGGCACAACGCCTCATATGAATTACATTTTTAACATCTTATATCACCAAACCAAACCTTCACCGATCACCCTGAGTGTGCAGGTGTCATTCATCATGGGAGCATCGTCATCATCATCCTCATCATTATTATTATCAACAACTTCAAGCCATGCTGGTCCCTGTAAACTATTGCCCTGTTCAGTCTTTCCAGCTGAAGTTTGAACGCCATGCGGTTACTAAAAATGCAATAGAAGCTGTGATGGAACGCAGAATGATAGCCAAACCTTATATTAAGAGACCGGAAGAGAGCATAGTGGATGAGAAAACAAACAGGGATAGTCGATAATCTAGCTGACATCGTAATACAAAGGACAGATAAGCGACGGTTAATTAGAGCGACGGAATGGATACCAACACATTGGAAATGTAGCCGAAGACGGCAGAGGGTCAGACATATTGACAAAATTAAAACGTTCGCCGGCATAATGTAAAACCAGCTCACACAAAATAGGGTATATAGTAAATCATTGGGGTAGGTCTTCGTCTGGCAGTTGAGATCATAAATTAGGCTGTAGACTATGATGATTATGGTGATGATTATGACAGCAGGAAACCTTTATTAACGTGTTGTATTGCATTTCTGACTGATAACTTCGAAGTTTCAATATTAATGTTGTGTAATTATCGTGTAAAATGCAGCAAACGTGCCCAGCACAAGCAAAACGTTCACATCCACGACGCGTGACTGAAAGCGGTCAAGGCGATTGCCATGGTGCGTCTCTACTTCCGCGAGTACACGATGACGACCGATGGCTGGCTCAACGTCGTCGAGGTGGTGAGTTTGCGTGCAATATTGACACGACTTATGTAGCCGACGGAGTCGTCGATCGCGCTATATCGTTTGCTCACAGCTAACTAGAACTCCAAACAGGAGCACAATTCGAGTGCAGCGGATGCGCCACGCTACTCGTGTCCGCGCTTGCGCCCATGGAGCTCTCGAACTGTACGCTGGCTGTGTGGTGTCTCTTCTCAAATAATTTTTTATTGCTAATTGTGGGAGTTAACCAAAAAGCTAGCTTAGGACTGCACATACACCAACCACGTGCGACGAAGGAAAGAAGGTGACTTTTTAGGGGCTCGTTTTTGTTTGTTAGACACAATATTAATGAGAACTAACAGACAATAATGCCAAGGAAAGTATAGGGGGTGTTATTTGTAGTAATTAGAATATAAATGCGAAGAAAGTAAAGTGGACGAAAAGATAACTTGCCTCCGGCAGGGACCAAACCTGCGACCTTCGAATAACAAGTCCGATTCTCTACCACTGAGCTACGGCGGCGGTCATCCTCTCGTCCACTTTATGGGGTATATATGTACATGTTAACCTATAGGAGTGTTAGTCAGCGCCTATCGCAGCCATGGCGGCGAGTGTGGAACATTCTTTTTTCTGCCTGTTGGCGTCACGTAGCACATGACGCCAGCAGGTCACGTGCTACATGACGTGATGCGGTCAACGTGATGCGGTCAACGTGATGCGGTCACGTGCTACGTGACGCCAACAGGCAGAAAAAAGAGTGTTCCACACTCACCGCCATGGCTGCGATCGGCGCTGACTAACACTCCTAAGTTAACATGTACATATATACCCCATAAAATGGACGAGAGGATGACCGCCGCCGTAGCTCAGTGGTAGAGTATCGGACGCGTTATTCGAAGGTCCCAGGTTCGGTCCCTACCGGCGGTAAGTTATCTTTTCGTCCACTTCATTCACATTTATATTCTAATTACTACAAATAACACCCCCTATACTTTCCTTGGCATTATTGTCTGTTAGTTCTCATTAAACCACGTGCGATGTCATTTACAGCCGCGAGATTGTATGACAGAGCAAATACGTATCACCACCGTCGTGACAATACCTCCAGTTGCTTACTGCCCCCTAACACATTGTTAGATTAAGTTTGAAAATCTAGTGTACTACCTGAATTCTAAACCGAAATTACAGAAAGCAGGAACTGTAAGGGCATGGGGAACGGTCTCAGAATGTTCAGTAATTCGAATGCTTCAGTGTTTATTTTAAAAAAAACGGCGATTCAAAAGCACGCCAGGGGTGGCGTGTGAGGCCCTGAAGTGATTTTCTAGATACTGACAGTGAATTGAACTGTAATAAAAATGCTGTGTTAAAGATGTCATATTTTAGTTTAGTAAAAAAAAAGCTAGGCCAATAAACACGACACGGACCATGGTTGGAGGTAGGAGCGGAAATAGGGGAAAGAAACACGTACGCTAAAAATCTTGTTTTTGCTTAAAAAACTGTAGGTTGTGCCGAAGAAATTGCCTACTGGGCTTCTCTGGGAATGCATTATATTTCGCTTGCTTTCTTTACATTGTTACCACTGTTTCAAACCATATAGCGTTGCTGACGTAGAAATGTTATACTGCAAATTTCAGTGGGACTATGAGAAAGAAAATTGACAATCACACAATCACTTAGTTGTAGCACTACGCTACAACGACCTGCTACGACGAAATTCTAAAAGAAAATCCTACAAGACATCCATGCACGTAAATCCTACAAGGAAATTCTGCAAGGAGATTCAAACAAGGAAACTCATTCAAGCAAATTTTACTAATGGGTGGTTGTCAGTTTTCCGCTTCATCACACGTCCGCCATTGCGGGGTTACGCAGAAGTAATCTTCAAATTTCAGGAGGAAGTTGCTTGTAAATGAGAAAATAAGCTCTTGATTGGTCTATATACGAGGACTATCAGGCTTGAATTGTCTTCTACCCTGCTTTGTCATGCGGTCGCACGCCCGTTCTGCCTTGTCTCGCATGGCTATCGTGGGCGATCAACGGACTACACATTTTTGTACGCATTTCCGACTTCGCAAGACCAAATAACAGCGTGTAGCTGAAAAGCGCGAAGTCCTGATAGGTTCATTGCTTAGTGCTGGTATTGTCCACATCTACTGTAGAGAAATTCGTGGCGAGGAGGAGGTAACGCCTGTAGGAAGGGTTGTGAAGGCGAGAAAGAAACCACTCTCTCTGTCTTTGAGCACGGCGTAGTTTAGGGGTCCCTTTATGGAATCGGTGAGCGTGTGTAACTGTGCGTCCGTGCAAAGCGCGGCCGCCTTCGGTAACGTCGGGGCAATGTGGTTCTACGCAGGTGATCGGCGCCATCCTCTGGGCGATGTACCATTGCCTGGGCGCAACGACGCCGAGCGAGCAGTTCCTACACAGCTGCGTGTGCGTTTTCACGATCAACGGAATTTTCTTCCTCATGTCGTCTACAATGAGCATCACGACGGCCCTCATGCTCCCCAGATTGTTTTATGTAAGTGTGCCTCCTCACGCAGATTCATAAAAAGAAACTGACATGGTTAGTATAAAAGGCGAAAAGAGAAACGAAACAGTGGGCATGTAAATCGGAAGGTTTGTAGAAAGTTGAGAAGGGAAGCAAAACACAGAGAGAAAGAGAAAGCGAAAAAAACTGACAAAGAGTAGCTAAATAACTGAAGACGAGAGAATCAAACTCGGATGTATAGATGAGTAGAAGTATTAGTTGCAAAGAAGAAAGGGGGGAGAGGGGGGTGTCTGTTACTGCATTTGGTGTTTTCTGATACTACGCAGCACAAATATATCTCGCAATTTTTCGCATGCAGTCTTTTCATGTAAAAGTAAATAAAGACTACTTTGGTTGTGAAATGCGGGACCCTTTGAACCATGCTTTCGGACAACGGTCGCAAGGTATTTCGCTAATGATTCCCGTCTAGTTAAACCATCTAAAAAAATTCACGAATAAAATGATCCAGAAATCATTATTTTACAGCGTAAGTTGTTACGAGCTCGAAACAACAGCCGATATTGGTGGCGATGTTGTCAGCCGCCGATGTCCTTTACCGGTATCCGTCACAGTTATCGCCCACATAAGAGAAAGAAACTCGAAATAAACGTTTATTTTCGAAACAGTGTCCCGACGACGCCCGGTATCACCTTTAAGTGGGAGGGCTCTCTAGTCAAGGAATCATCTGGCTTCGACTGTCCTCTTCACCCTGGTGACGAGTTGTCGCTGCTATTCCAAGTCCTTGAGGGCGAGCTTGGCCTCCCACGTTTCGGTTAGGTGGTCGTCGTTCGTTTGTCGTGCGTCATTCACATCCATCTCCGGTTGCATATGGCTGTTTGAAATAACCGGCATGCAATCAGCAAGTGGGCCAGGATGTACATTGCAGAGCAGGCATAACAAAAAAGAAAAACAAGGTTCGCGGCATATTCGAACCCAGGCGTTCTGCATGGCAATCAAGTAGTCTACCTATATATAGCCAGTGTTTCAATCATTTTCTGAAAGAGACGCAATAAAGGTGTCATGTTTGGCGAGGAATCGCGTTAACAGATGTACTACTGCGTGGCAGAAGAGCAGAATCGCAGCAGGCGTCACACTGTGTGGATTGCCTAATGAGTGCGTGGTTTAAAGCTTCTCACCCATTAAAAAGGGCTCCGCCATCAATGTTCATCGTGGTCATCGTTGTCCGCCGCAGCAACAACAAAACGACTTGTTACATAGGTGTTCATGCTGCCACAGAGCCGCGTAGGGGGCGATTCGCTACTTTGCAAAATAATGATGACTTATGGCGCGGGGGGCACGTCGCAACTGTGCTTATAGTAGGTGCCCTACGAGAGTTTAAACGGGCTCTGTGAAGGCAGCTCCTGCAACTTAAGCTTTGGCTATCCTGCGCGTTCTGCGGAAGCCTGGTAATTTTTTAGATGCGGAGCATCTCTTGCTTGGGGGTATGTCCCGCGGCCTGGTAGTCCGCACTCACACTACGCATCTGCAACTCTCCTCCTTCCCTCTCTCCAACAGCTGCGCGTTACTCTCTCCACTTTTCTACCAGCAGCTGCTTGCGCTTCTTCTGCGTTCTCGCTTCTGCTCTCGCGGCGCATGCGCTACTCTCCTCCTCTAGTCTACTCTCCTTCAAGTGGTAGAGCGCTGCGCGCGTTCAGTCCAGCGCTTGCTTCGGTTTCCTCCCCTGAAATGCGGGCTCGACATGCCGAAATTCTCTCCTGCGTAGCGCCACGATGAACGCCAGCGCATGCGCGTCCCCTCCCTCTCTCTCCTCTCCTACGCTGCCTCCCTCTCGCGCGCCTGTAGACCGCGTTCCCCGCTTGCCCTGTGAAAATTAACGGCCAGGCTAGAGGGAAGACACGACGCGCGTAGTGTTCCTCTTCGCGTTCCACGACGCGAGGTTGGTAGCATGCCCGAGGGCGGTAGCATGCCCAACGAACGCCAACGGAACGCGATCGTGGAAGTGCTCCGGCTTCGCATCGCCTCATGGTCCTCTCTGGCGGGAGATGGTGTAATTTTTTTATTATTTCTACAGCGCACCATAGAGACCGATAAGAACTTGCTCAAGGTACCAAGTAGTTTTATTCAACTCCTGCGTGATCTGCGATGACAGTATTTGATACATATTTGACTTCTTTATCTTACTTCTTTTGTCAGACCACAAGACTGTCATACGGCATCAGCATATTTTAGTTGATGCGTGCACTCTTCCTTTGGAAAGAAGCTGAGACTTGGTTCAGCATATGAATGTTGCGAATCATTCGGATGTTGTTTGTTACGCTCTAAAAGGGTCTAAACTTGAGCTTGTTTGCTTGGCTTCATAGCAGAGAACAGCGCTGATACACGAGACAAGTCCCGTCAGTCTCTCTTGTCTCGTGTATCTGCACTGTACTCTACTATGAAGTTGTTACGCTCGTAGAAGTCATGTGGCCATGTACCCTGGCTTTTCATTCTACTATATCTGAGGCAGATTAGTTACTAAACAAAGTGCGAAGAGTAGCCGCTTTGGTTGCTACATCTAGGGATCCCGTACAACGTTTTCTTCATTACCCAAGAATGACTGTTATTTATTCGCATGCTTATAGCTCCTCGGAAACAAATTTTATTTACTGCCTTCCAGTACAACCTTTTTCAACTCGTCGCAGCAGGATGTTACATATTTGGCGGAGTCGGCTGCGTTGGCAACTCATCTTTCATCGATGGCGTAAGTTATACAAGATGTCATTGGGTTTTCATATCTCGATTGTTGGTGTTTTCTCATGAATAATGGAAAGAGCAATATTTACCTAACGTCGTTACGTTTTGATTGATTAGAACAGGCGCCAAACTTTTAGCGCTATACTTGTGAATCGTGAATGGTTGCATGTTTTCAGAATATTCAAAAAACATTTTACCCATCGTGGTGGCTGAACGTTTGCGGCACTCCGCTACAAAGGATGAGGAGAGAGGGTTTGATGCATGGCCAAAGCGTCATATTTCGATGTTGGTGAAATGCAAAACGCCCGGGTACTTCGATAAATTAAATCCGGAGTCCCCCCACACGTCGTGCCTGATTATCGCATATAGGAGGTTTGGGCATGTAAAACCCACGAATTTAGTTTTAAATGGTTTTGCTCGCTACGAACTTGTGTTTGAGCTTCTTGTCACATAATACGCACGCTTGAGAGTACCACTTTGCTACATAAGATTGTACAAGGCCGCAGTTGCGTTTAAGCACCGATTTCCTTCACTCATTCCACTGGGTGTGCCACGCACCGATCCCATCCACTTAATATTGTTCCTTTCCAGCCATTTGCAAAGTCTCTAAGAATTATTTTTTTCCAAGCGCTGTTGACATTTGGAACAATGTTTCTTTGCGGATGTTTCTTTGCGGAAAAGCCAATTGAACAGTTTTTGAAAGAATTACCTAAGCAGATTTTGCAATACGTCTCTAATGCATTGTGTTTGTTGTTTGATCTACTGCCTGATTTGCCCACTCTTGCTTTGTCCATCTTATTGAGACAGCACGGTCTGTAAATAAATAAATAAATGAGTAAATAAAAAAAAATAAATAAATTCGTAGCTTAAGGGTACCATGTTTTGTATAAACTGCAAGGTTGAGAGAAATAAAACTCAAAAATTGTCACATATACCAAAATATCCGTTGCGCGTCTATAGGTGGAGTCGCTTTAAATTCGGGAGCAAGGTTTCAGTTTCACAATGCATGCATGTGATTCAAGTGTTGCACTCTTAACTGACTTCGTCTTTATTTGTTTATTTTTTTGGTCTCTCAGGTGACCGCGATTGTCGGCGGGGGCTTTCATCTCGTCCATTTTATTTATTCGATTCTCAGCTACTGAGAGTGGCTGGAGCTCAAACTGGCGTGCTCACGGGCCTCATCTCACTGCATGTGGCTTACACGCACGATTGTACATAGGCGAGAAGTTGCACAAATTTAATCCACTGAGGACCTGCGCTGTGACAAAATAAAATTCGGACTGGTGACGCACCAAGCAGGGGCCTATTGTCAAGACTGCGAAAATTTCTGCATGCTGCGAAACGCAGACAGCGTGCGTAACGTCGAGGGCCGGCTAAGGTCTGTTTCGATTGCAGTCGTTGTAACGCATTTAGCATACAAGTGAACACCGTGGTTGAAAAGTAAATTGCTATTCTATTACTCAACGAGAATCCCCTGTACATTGACGTCCGGCGTCAACGTTTGATTGCCGCGTGGAGCCCTGTCTCATTAGCTCGTCATTGACGCGAACACGCGTGGATTGAACCCATAACACAGTATTCCATAGGCAGCTTGGAGCAGCCACTTCAAAGAGATGCCGCGTAACTCTAACTATCGTAACCACTGACACGACACTGCTTCAACGAGAACCATTTTATTTTATTTTTATTTTTATTTCTTTTTTTGTGATCAAAATGTTTGTGAAGGCATGCAAGCTCTCTTTGGACATCGTTACGTCGATCTTGGTATTTTACGTACTCATTTCCGCTAGTTTAGACAAACTGAGTGTGCTCGCACCCGAGTCTTAGATGTAAAGATTAGGTAGATTACGCGAGAAAGAGTCAGTGGTGGACGCAACACGGCCTTTTTCGAGTTGAGTACACTTTTGCAACGCAGCACAGAAACTAACGTAGTTGAGCGCCTTTCTCGGGCAAGCTTATGCGAGCCAACCATCTCAGTTGCTGTGCACATCGCGAATTTTAAAACCTTAAACAACGGAATCATGTCGCACCAATTGTTTGAGGCATTTGTAAACATAATAAGCCTTATCTCAAGATATCCTCTGACCAATGCTGCCACGTGTCAATTCTCTACTACCTATTTTGGCTCATTCTGTCGGATCTCTACGTGCAT
The DNA here is from genome assembly GCF_013339695.2 of Rhipicephalus sanguineus. Classification (NCBI taxonomy): domain Eukaryota; kingdom Metazoa; phylum Arthropoda; class Arachnida; order Ixodida; family Ixodidae; genus Rhipicephalus; species Rhipicephalus sanguineus. Next base: position 22,105,089 of record NC_051180.1, read on the forward strand.
TAGCACAACGCAAAATATTGCGAGTTACTGGGGTTCTGTCGACAGATGTTCATATTATTTTGGGGTATGAATATTATGCTCTAGTAGGTATGTATGCTATAGTGTACAGTGTATCGACGGACGAGTTTAGTATTGAGCGATATAATCATCATTGTAACAATCGTTTGCATTAGCCTGAGTGCGCCCGCCACAGTGCAAATGCCTCTCGCATGTTTCTGCAATATTCGCATTCACATGGCCCAGGGCTTGTGTACAGTTATGGTCATTCCAAGCAGCTTAATGTTAATGAAGGTCGGAAGGTTCAAAGTTTCCCATCCACAGCCAATACGGAAGGGAAATCATAGACCGACCGCAAAATACACGCGCGAACTTTGGAGAGTGTGGTCCTAATTTGTTTGTGCGCGCTGAGTGCCGAAAGCTGACAAAAGAGTGAAAGCTAAAGAAAAAAAAACTATATTCCAGTCCCACGTTTAGTCGTAGGCAAACTCGGCCTCATGTTTCGGGTACTTTTATGCTGCTTTCAGTCGTTCCAGGTTGCGACTCTATTTAGATGCAAATTTAAACCGCCCCTCGAAAAACGCAACAAAATGAACAACATTTAGTGAGCAAAGCAATGGCTGTGGCAGTCTCTGCCTAAATGGTGTGTTTAGAGTGTCTATGCAAATTGGTGCCGCTGCCTACATAAGTACTGCACTCACTGATGGACCGGGCTCAGTTGCACTGACGTAATGTTGACTCGCGGCCGAACGAATAATTTTAGCATCACAGTAAATAATGTGCCACGAATTCTTAACTTGCCTTTTTTCTTATATGTAGGCGGCAGCTTGCTACACCGATTCCCGTGAACGTATTGTATATTTTTGCTTGCGTAGTTATTTTTAGCTTTCCTCTTCTACACGTGAACTGGCGTACGATGTGGGCGGGAGAAGCAGAGATGTGAGGGTAAATCAGCGTGCGTTGTTTAAAACAATAATGGTGTTTGCAGGACACACACATACACACACACACGCAAACACGCACACGCAAACACGCACACGCACGCGCACACACACACGCGCGCGCGCGCGCATGGACGGACGGATGGAATGTCGCTCTTGTAAAGACCGTAGAGTGTTAACAGGCGATCCGATTGATGATCCGAAGCCACCAGCAATGATCACTTAGGGACACAGTCATATTTCGTGGTCCCCAATGAAGCCGTTAAACATTATGACAGCTGCCTCTCAGCCTCTTGCTCACTGGATTTTTCAACCGTTCTATAAGTTTCCTCTAGCGGTTTTATACTTCTCAGAATCGAGCTCACGTCACCACTCATGGCCATTCCAATTCTGGGTGAACATCATTGGAAATTCTGAGTTTGTTTTGATTTCAGCGCGTTGAATTCTTGGTTTCCTGGCCGCATAGATGCGCCTGACAATTTATTTATCGTGTTAGGTGCGATATTTATTTGTCACACTCGTTTGTAGCTCGCATCTGTCCTTTTCCCTCACGGGACCGAAACTTCTGTGTTGACCCGACCCCAAGAAAAATTTTTAAAAAATGATACTTTACATTCCCGACAGGATTTTTCTTTTTGTGCTCTTGATCAATGAACATTTCCTCAAAGAAAAAAGCATGGGACGTAGAATGCTATATTACAATTATTGAATAACTATAAGACAAGAGCAATACATAATTTCTGTTTAACATAATTTATCTGCTTTTTCGGAAGCGCTAAAGAAATACGCTCATCGTATAAACGCGAACAGTTTCCTGCGGCGCATTACTTGCTGTTTTGCCACCTCTTTCATTTACAATTTCTTTATCGTTGCTGTTTCTATCGTAGATTTACAGCAGGCCCCGAGGTCACCCCAGGAAGGACTAGCGTGCTGTTTTGGTTGTTGGTAATGGTAACGTCTTTCTATTTCATAACGCGGGCAGCCTCCTTCTTTTAGATACTGTCGGGACTCTGTTAAGTCTGGGCCTCCTGCGGCATTTTTCAGAGAAAAAAACCCAACGAAACAAGAGCTCCTTAGTGCTGCTCTGTTGAGCGAAGTCATGACGAGGAGGAGAAATCCAATATCGCACGCATCAAACAAATACAAAACCTTCTATGACCTCCGAGCGAGGGCCTTTAGCAGAGGTATAAATTTTCGTTCCCTGATAGATAGCTTTAGCGCGATGATTAAATTTGCCGACAGCAGTGAAATCTGTCTTCACGCAAAGCATTACAACAAAAAATAAAGAGCTTAACCTTGAGACAAAGCTTAGCAGGCAAGGTACCGGTGTTTTAGACCATTGATAGATCCTTTTTTTTTACTTAGTTTTCTAAATGCACGCCGTAGAGCCCCGATTGAAGTATTGTCCTCCAAAAAATAGGGCGTTGGTTAGCTGCGAAGGAGATAACAACGGCAAAAAAGTTCTGATAGTCTGCACAAAATTAACTCGATAATGAAATGTATCAATTGTCAGTGAGTTCTTTCTTTTCGTACTATTCTTAATTTGCATATTATTGCACTAGCAACTAGCGACATTTACTTGCTTGCGAAACACCCTAGATACCCCACCGATTGTGGCTGTCCATAAATTTCAAGAATAGCAAACAACAATAAAACAACATAAAATGGAGGTGTCGAGGGTTGTATATTATAGGTATGATATAGGAACATAACGTTAGTACAAAATGTGGTCAGTTTCCGTACAAATAATTAATGAAAAGTAATTGCTGATAGGTGCACATCGAAGCTGCACAAATGAACACATTTCTTCCGTCGAAGAGAACACAGGAATTTCGCATTTGATGGGTACGTAGTGCCGAAGTGTAGGACTAGTGTGCGCCTCGCTTCCCCATAGCTTCGGTGCGCGCCGGCTTTGATGTAACATGCACGTCGCGACGCACTCGCTAGGCGGCGCGCCAGTCTCCTGCGCGTTTCTCCGCGTTACTCCGCGTGGCGGCGCTCCTGCGCGCACCAAACGCCTAGGGCCCTTCAAGACACTTGAGAGAGCGATAAGGTCGTCTAAAATATTTTTTTTCGAAATAAGTGCACGTAACGCATATAACAAGCGAATGTACGCTCTTTTTAGCTTATTCCACATGTTATGAGCGCCTCTTGGCAGCGTGAAACAATAGAAGAGGCCTTCCTTCGTCAGAAATTTCCTTTGTCTTCTTTAAGGGCTAATCTGGTGCTTTTAACAAAATTCGTTGCTAAAGTAGTCGGTTCATATTCACCATAGTACACTGAAAAGTGCAGCTTCAAAATAATGCAAGAACACGAACACAGTGCTCCTACCTGTACGGATTACCCTGGCTAGAAGTAATCTGGAGTGTATATGCATAGAGATGACTCACGATCGCTTGTAAGGAACGAGTCCTGCAGTATAGAAGGCATGGCAGCGTTTTTTATGTTTATTAAAGTATTGCTTTAGAATCTATAAAAACTTTGGGATGAAAGCACTATCATCAGCCTCACATGATTTCATTAAATCATTCCAACGACGCGGAATTGACTATTACGACAAATTTTCCACTTGCTCTTGCTCTCTATTTCCAGGTAGACGACACAATCTGCCTTTTTGTCTGGCCAAGTGTCCGTTACGAAAGTCAATCGAGGAATTCTTTCTACAAGTCCTTAATTAAATTTATTTCTACCGTTCACCCTATGAAAAGGGTGAACGGTAGGCACGAATTAAAAAAAAAGATTTACAGCATCAGTCACGCTTGGCTAGTCCATGGAAGACAGGCGCACGACGAGCTGTCAGTCGAGCCGTTATTGATGCCCGTAGTTAGTTCAGGCGTGAAAAGCTCGCACCAGTGATGCAGTGCCCGCCCTCTCAACTCTCCCCTGAGTGCGTTATGATTGATTAAATCAGGCAATTTTTTCGGGGGGGGGGAGGGGTGCACTCACTGAAAACTGTGACTATTTGAGCAAAACGCCTATTTTCATTATTTATTTTCGGTAAAATACCATGTATCATAAAAATTCCCGGTGCGGCCCGGCCCCCCCCCCCTCCCCCCTGGCTACGGGCCTGGATTAAATTATACAAAGTGCGCGCACTTTGCTTTCTTTGTAACGAAAAGAGATAAAACTCATGTTTAGTGTCTAAACTGCTTATTTGTATCAGGTATTACGCGCCCAGATAAGCAGAATCAGTTAAGTTCAATTTGTGCAATATAGCGCTGGAGCACATTTCGGCCCGCTGGACGTTGTATCATCCCAGGCAGCACACAACGTCGGGCCGATATTGGCTTTACGGCGGCTGTGCGCGGCCCCACCTCGGGCCAGCATTGCCAGCCTGGCGCCGATATCGGCGGAGCCACTGACTTTTGCCGGCAAAATTGGGCCGGTTTTGCCGCCTTTCAGCTGATGTTGGTCTTTCACCGGCAACATTGGGCCGAGTTATCCGGCCTTCTGCCGTCATCCCGCCGATATCGGCTTAGCCGATTTCTTTCACCGGCAACATTGGGCCGAGTTTGCCGGCGTTTTGCTGTTCTTCCGCCGATATCGGCTTAGCCGACGGCTTTCACCGGCAACATTGGGCCGAGTTAGCCGCCGTTTTGCCGTACTTTCGCCGACATCGGCCGAGCCGATGGTTTTCACCGGCAACATTGGGCCGAGCATGCCGTCATTCTGCCGTGCTTCAGCTGACATCGGCGGAGCCGATGGCTTATCGACGATGTTGGAACTTGTCTCCCTCCAGACAGTTATACATGCCCTGTTGAGAACGTCCTCCTGCGTCGCGGCGCTCCAAAAGTCCTCGTCACCGACAGAGGTACGGCTTTTACGGCAGAGCTAACGCAAACCATCTTGAAATAGAGCCACACAAGTCACCGACGGACATCACCCGTAGGCGAATGGCCTCACCGAGCGGCTAAATGAAACCCTCGCCGACATTCTGGCAATGTACTGTACGTCGAACACATGACGTGGGACGCCATAACATCTTCCGCAGATAACCTGAAGTTAACAAGGCAGTGTAAGAAAGCGCACACATACGACGCCGTTCAAACTAGTTCACGGAAGCCCCTCAACGACGCTGGACGCCGTGTTGCCGGCCGTCAGTGAAGAGAATAACCTCGACGTTGCGCTCTACCTTTAGCCCGCCGAAGAAGCCCGGCAGCTCGCCCGCCTAGGATACAATCGTAATGCAATAGAGCATTAGGCGCTTGAATATTTGTAGCTTAAGCTGTAGAATACCGCTACATGGATTGCTGTACTAGCACAAATAACAAAGTGCAAATATTGTACCGTGCTAATGCCGTACGTACGACTCGGGGCGCGAAGTATCGCCGACTGAATAGCTTGCATTCTCTTATTAGTCTCTGCTATGACAATGACTAACAACTAGCACTGGCTCAGTCACTTTTCTACCAAAAAAAGGTGGTCTTTAGAAGAATAACTGACTGAAATTAGATGGCCACTTCGTTGACCAGTTGTTCAAAGCTATCAAAGATGTTGAAACGTTATAACACATACCATTAACTTCATGGGCCAAATTCGAAGTACTTGTGTTTCGTAAATCTTTTTGCCACTGGTCGGCCGGCTTCACTAATGTATCCAGCATCAAAATTCACCCAAACATTCCCGCACGAATGCTTTTACCGGAAGAAGTTTTATGTGAATACTGATTCTGTGCATAAGTCGAGCTTGTCATCATATTTATAGCGCTATATCCTTTCAGCCGCTGAATGTGTGGCGCCAACGCTCATATACTACACGGACAGTTTCCTATCTCTGTGTTTACACATATTTACTCACGCGCGTGTTTGGGTGAAGCGTAACAAGCGCATTTACTTCAGTGATGTCACATAATTTTACTTTATGAAAATAGTAAAAAGCTCAGCAAGGCGTGTTGCTGAGCTAGTTGGTTCGTTACTTGAAAAAAATAGGTATGGTGCAAAAAAGACCGGGCGAAGTGAAGACACGTTTTGTCGTTTGAATGTTTACAAATCAACTAGCCCGCTGACCATCTTTAACGAACTGACAAACACGCGTTTGCCACGTGTTTGTGAGTTCGCATTTGCACTTCGTTGCCGTCCATTTTGTGACATACATATCTTTTTCAAGTAAAAATCTCGCTCAACGATTGCTTCCCACGTGCTTCCAGAAACAGTCGCATAAAATATTATTATGGCACGTGAAATACGATGAAAAATGCGGCTCCAACGTGGTGTACGCAAAGTTTTCATGTAGCGACATGTGGCAACAAGTGATGCATTGAAAATTCGACGAACGCCTTTCTCAAACGGCATGCCCATAGATATGCTGGGGGGATCGCACACCATTGTGGTAGGCTGAGCCGTGCTTTCAAGAAGGGAGAATTCGCGTTTTTTTTTTTTCGTCTTCTTCAACCTCTACCCCCCCCCCCTCCCTCCCTTCCCCTCGTTCAGCGTCATTGTCGCGAAACTCGCTTGACCAGGCAGGGTAGGGTAGCCGTCCAGACGGAGGGACAATCGTAGCTGCGGGAGCAGGTTTTTTTTACTCTGACCAGCAGAATTCTTCAAGAAGTGCGGTGTGTGGACATGTGTGGTGGAAAGTCAAAATCGTGCACGAGACGGATACGCGGCAGGATTCCGGCATTGTTTTCGGCAGAGATCACCGCAGCGAGAAACCTGTGGCCCCCTGCTTCCATGTTGAACTCGCTCACCTCATATAAGGCCGCGTGTTCACTACTGTTACGTGTCATCAGATTTTTGTTCTCTTCTTATCGCGTATTCTCTATTGACCATCGTGTTTTGTGTATTCTGATATGGTGCGCTTGCATTTTTTATTCGCTCGTGTTTTTAGCGATCCAACGGGCGCACGTGAGTGGTTTTTATGCACGATTCCTTTCTATTACAATCTTACCTTTAGATTAGGAATGCGTGCGTGTCTATCTTGTTTAGATGTAGAGTTCATGGGATCTTGTGGTACCGCTCGCAATGTTTCTCGCGTCGCGTGCAGCCGCTTATCCATCTTTTTGGCCCTTAAGATATCACTGAAAAGATTGCAATTCCCGCTTAAAGGATAACGCTAGTTTAATTGCCAGTCATGTGTTGCGAATGCCTACCGTTCCTTGGTGAACTTAATAAACGCGGGGGGGGGGGGGGGTGCTCCTCTGCTCGTAATTAGCTCACGCGTATACACAATCTTCTAGTCCAGTTGCCACTCTTAATCTCGCTTTTTCGGCAAGCCGCCTAACATTATCTTTCTTTTCTTCGGGTCCGTCTTTAATCCGACTTTAATGCTGCCTTCGTTTACATCTCCAGAATTTTTTTCGTGATTCGGCATCGTCGTTACTGAAAAGCGCGATATCGTCCACAAAACGCAAGTAGCTAAGATATTCTTCGTTATTCCTTATTCCTATTTTTGCCCGTTCTAGTTCTTTCAATATTTATAGTGAATGTGCCGCGCATAAGGTTGAAGAGATTGTAACTCTTCGCATAGGCGTGCGCACAGTGGGGCAGCGGGGCGGCCGGCCCCCGTAGTCACCTAAGAAGAGGTGGGCGCAAGGTCTGCCAAACACATTGACTTAATAGGGAGGGGGGGGGGCGCCGCGATGCACCTTCGCCCCCCACCCCTCCACCCCCTCTGAAGGGGAACCCTGCTCACGCCTATGATTTTGCCCCTGATCCCATTCTCGATTAGGATTGTCCTGCTTTTTTTGAGGAATACGGGGGCTGTGGGGTTGTTTATATGTTGGCTACGGTATCTATAGATGTTTAGATATTCCTTTATGGCATAATTATTCCGGAACTGCTGGCGTGTGTTCATATCTGTGAATAAATTTGTGTTTATCACCTTGCAAATGTGTTGCTCCTTAATTTCTCAGACGCATGCGTAGTTGGTGCAGCAGGCCTTTCATCAATTTAGTTGTGTTAGAGACAATATTGACTTTCGTTCTCGGCCTTGCACGGTTCGACAGAATTGTGGTTCTTAATCGCACACTAAGACATCAGTGGAGCAGTCGTTCTAATTAGGAAACATTTTTCGAATATGGCACCAATGGCAGTCGATGAATGTCGTTGGGCCGCGAATAGTCTATTTTAGCGCTGCTGACTTACAGTACAGTAACCACAGTAATACCGAACTGCCGTGGTCGGCACGCAGCCATTTTACTTTATAACACATGTATCAGCCTGCCTGATCAAGTTGCTTTACGCATTGAGCAACTACCGCCAGTGTCTCCATATAAACTAGCTACGTGCCGACCACGACGGTACAGTACTACCGTACTTAGCGCACGGTAAGCCACTACTGCATGCTAAAACATAATAACGGGTGTAAACGGTCACGCCGGCGGCTACCCGACGTCGGCGGGGCCGACACCGCGCCAGCATCGGCTAGCGCACATAGGCCCAATGACGGCTTGCCATCATCGGCTGAATAACGGCAGGCCCGTCTTGGACCGACGCTGGCTAGCCCACGTCGGCCTGAAGCCGGCAAGCCCGCATCGGCACAAAGGCGGCTAGCCGACGTCGGGCCGATGCGGGTGAAAGTAGCGCGAGCGTGATTTGCCGACGTGGGGCCAATATTGCTGCCGTCATTTGCCGGCGTTGGGCCGAGATCGGTCCAATGGCGGCGTACTGCCTGGGATGTATGTGCCTCTGCAGCATCAAATATGCTTCTGATACAACAAGACACAACACTATATTTTGATACAGCACTGTATTCCGACGTCCCACATGGCATATGAGGAACTGACTCACTGGGTGCATTGAATAAAAGGGCGGTAAAAGCGACGTAAACAGAGTTCCCATTTACACCTTCGTTTTGACCCACGTCCTCTGCATCAATTACAGTGTTGCTCATGCCCGCGTTGTCATGCTCATGCCCGCGTGCTCATGCCCGCGTGGTCGAGCGAGTGTGAAATGTCGCCGTAGACTGGTTCCGAGCAAAACATCGGGAGAATATAGGACACCCCTTTCCGGCCTTTTGTCGTCGGCATGTGATAGCACCTCTCAAGGGGTTCTCACCAAACCACTGCATTCTTTTACCCGAGCGCAGACATGAAGGTTTTCGCGTGCTCAAGTAAGCTGTCTCCATGTTTCCCAATGTCAAAGACACCTCCCCTCTCCCCTCTCGGACTTCCTCCTCGCTGATATTCAGGACTGGAGTCGTCGGGCGGGGCACGTGAGTTGTGTGGCGCACTAATGTTCGCCAATTAGACTTCTCGACGTACGAGTCTATTGTGTGACTTATTGCCTTCTTTCTGGAGGTCAGACGCCGAGGCGGCAAGTTACCGGTTTGGCGGGAGCTGCGAACACGGGTTTTGAGTGCCTCAGGGATGTCTGACTTGGGGCTATATAAGCGGAAGATTTTGTATATATATATATATATAATGTCTCTCTTGATATCTCTCATCATGCATCTATGTAAATAAACCTCTGTCTTCATGTACGAGTGCCTTCCTCTCTGCTTAAGGTGGGCTAACAGGTACGACGGCGGGAGCCAGCTACCGTTGACGAGACCCACCGGACCCGAGTCGTAACAGGCGTGAGCCGTCATTACTGAGGTGAAGACGAAGAAGAGGTGTGGGCACTAGCAAGGCTAGCGGGAAATCATCATCGTCAGAAGAAGAAAAGGGCCACCGCATATTAATGAGGCAGTGTGGTCTACTATCGAAATCGCATAGTAATTGCAGTATTCATTTCAAGTTACCTAAGATTTCCTTTTTATTATTTTTTATGATTCAAAATTGTTCAAATAACCTTCTAAATTTTAAACTATGATTTCTTGGCCCATTCTCCAGAGTGGTATGCCATAGTGTTATGGTATATTATGGTTTATCGAAAGCTTCTGCCCCTTTCACTTTCTTTTTTTTTAAGGAATGTTATTATAGTTCTTATCTAATTTCTCTCTTTTTTTATTTTTTAGCAAGCGTTGTGTAAACCATTTACATTATAAAGTACAGTGTGACCAATCCCCCTTGTGGGTATGAGCCAAGATCTAGGCGACAAGACAAGACAAGACAAACGAGCAGCCTGCGGTCGTTTGCGAATCTGTTCGGTTCCTGAGGAACCGGCATCGCCCAGCACAGGTCACAGTCCCCGCGGCCCTTGGAACCAAGACAGCTGAGTGAGCACTCAATGTTTTGGCTAAGCGCGGGGTGCAATTAACTACCCCATTGTTGTTCAAGTAGAGGTTGAAAAGTAATTTACTGTTTTACATTCTGATTTCAACAAATTCTCCAGAGAATGGCCCGGGGCGTCCTCTGCCTTGCTTATCCACTCTTCCAACTGATCAAACACTACTTGGAGCCTTTAATTCCCAGTGGTGTGAGCCCTTGCATGGTGAAGCCATCTGACTTACTAACCCGAGAACGGTACAGCCGGAACTTGCGGTGGCCACCTATCACTGTCTTGACATTGCTGGTGTTAGACAGTTTCGCAAACGCGGAATTGACTGCCGATTGCCGGGACAGGCTTGCGTGTGCGATCTCCTTAAATGCTCTTAATTTCGATCGATGCAAGTAAGTGCTTTCATTCCAACGCATATTTGCACCAAGGGAATCATTCGCGGTGTAGACGCTAAGCTGAGTTTGACAAAGATACTTGAAAAGTTATCCGCAGCTGGTGCACTCATTCTTTAGCGGTGCGATATGTGAGCAGACAACGAATGAGTTCCTACAGAGTCAGCGATTTCCACTTTTGCAGGTACTTCATGTGTGGTGCATTCCCAACGGATCCATCACATTTCGATTAGACTCACTTGTCTCACATTCATTACAATGCCGCAACTTCCGGCGCTCTAGCCACAGTCTGGCATGGACTGCATCATTTTTGTACAAAACCATTCCTCGAACGACTGTTCTCCTCCGGGAAGTGCTGCCCGTGCCGGGGTGCCCACAGTGCTAATGACCTTACCTGCCCAGCTAGCGCTCAAGAAGTGAGAGACGTTTATCCCGCAGACAGGCTATTTCCGCGATCAAAGAAGGATAACATGGGTATGCTAGTGTGACTGCGTGACGCCTGACGATTGTTGATGCAAATATGTCACAATTCATCGCTGCAGAAGCAATAAAATAATATGTCTAAAATAATGGAACGTGTCACAAAGAGTGTGATGGAATGCTTTATTGTGTCCTTAGCATGGCAACTTGATTAATGATAAAGGCTGAGGTGCCGCTCAGGCGGAGAGGACGCATCTCTGTTTTCCCTAACACGGCAAAGCACATTCAATGGCACATACTTAAAGGGGCCCTGCAACACTTTTCCAAGTAGCCATGAAATGGCTTCACGAAAAGAACTTATTGCCTCACGAATCGAACGCGGCAAACATTTTTAGGATCCGTCCAGTACGAGCGGAGTTACAAAGGTTTGTCGCACACTGTAATTGCTTTCTCTCTTCTCTCGCCCCGACGAAAGCGCTGGAAGCTAAGCAGAGAAGGGGGAGGGGGACACGGGGAAGAAGGTACGTCACGCGCGCCTCCTGACCTTGAGCACATTTTCTCTTTTTTTTTCTTTGAACGCGTGGCGTATTTCAGTGCGATCGCGTGCGCGCGCCCGGTCGAGTGGCGGCCTCTCGCTGCGGCCGCAGTAGCAACCGATCGCACCGTGTTCAAGTCAGCCAATGGCGTGCAAAATGCCTGTGATGCTGTAAGCACCACTTTTGTCGCGAGAAGAGGAAGCGCTTTTTAGCTGACTGCGAATTTATGGTCATTCCCAGGCCGCGTGCTGCGCTATAATGTGTGGCTCGCGTGTTCTCGGGATCCTCGACTACCGATCGGCAGCGTTTTCTGACCATGCTGAAAAAGTGTTGCAGGGCCTCTTTAACTGATTCAGATCCACTTGAACCAGATGGATGCAATTTTTCTATAGCAGCCGATGATTTTCAAGTCGAGGAAAAAGCTAGGGTTAAAATTTCTTTTCTTCACCAAACTAGACCGGTCTTTTTCGGTAAGACCCCCTGATTTTCACAAATATTTTCGGTGAATTTTCTGGCTCTTAACCATGCGTAAGGTAGCCTCTTCCATAACAACAGTGACAATAGTCACTGATTCGTTATCATTGTGTTGTGAAATAACCACTCGGGATATATCGCCTGCCCTGAGATCATTGCGTTTACTTGATCCAAATCATTTGCAAAAACTTCGTTTAGGTCGGGTACCTTGGCACAAAGGGGCTAGCGCTGAACGAAGTCGCATGCAGTTTGGCAAAGACTTCAAATGCGGCTCAGGTTGTGTCTTTCCTTCCAGTTGCGGCTTTCATTACTTCAGTCATATTTCGAAAGTATGCTTTTTATTATCTACACAAAGTCTCGCATCCTCACCTGATTTGAAGCACCTACATTTCTCTTGAAGTAGAAAATATTGAAAAACTAGGAATAACAAAAGTAGCAATGACAATATTGCGGTCTCCAACCGCAAGACTAAATACATACTTGCTCCCAGCTTGTCTGGCGATCTCTCTCTTATGTTCCTCTTGCAATGAGGAAGAGACAGTCAATCCCATCCTATTGGATTGTCACCGTTTTTCCTCCCTCAGAAAACGAGCCATTGAAATTATACTGCAGCAACTTGGTATACCCTTCCCTTCAACTGCGCTGCTATCATGTGGGGCTTGTGGGCTGGTTCGCTCGGACAGGAATACACATGGCTGTGTAAAAATCCATATGTGAATCAAATCAATTTAATTCTTCAGTCAATCGCTTATAATACTTAGCTCACGGCCTTCCATCAAAATGAATATTCGTTTGTTTTCATTTTGCTGTTTTTGTTTTCCTGTGTATGTCTTTATTATTTAGTCAAAATAGTTTATTTGATATTCTAAGAATAATATTCGTTAAGAACAACTTTTAATTTATGTTGAAGGCATAATGCCTAGCACGAATTTGATTTTTAAGATCTAATGTGACGCACCCAACTATGGTCGATGCTTTTGAGCGTTTAGGTGCCAATCATCTTTAAGGCTCATTCACACCTGAGTCTAGCACCAGTCGCGCGACCGTTTGCGAGTAGCGGTTAAAAAGTGACTCGAAGCGACCGATGTTCACACCTGCGTGTGAACTATTTACGTCGCCACATAGAATTCACGTCTGCTCGTATATAGCTAGCATTGCCATTGCCCCGTAAAGTAAGCTGAAGTCCTGTTCCTGCGCACGTGATTGGCTCAGAGCTTTGCGACTGCAATACCTTGACTGAAAAATCGAGCAGCTAGCGATTGAGCCAAAGCAGTCGCTCTGAGACCAAAATGGCCATTTGCGATAAGTCGCTTTACGACTAACTTAATCGTGTGACCGTTGCTACTCGCCGGTGTGAACGAGCCTTTGGAGTGCTATCATCATCATCATCATCATTATCAACTTCAAACCATCGTAGTCCCTGTAAGTCATCCCCCTGTTCATTCCTCCTAGCCGAAGTTCTGAACACCATATTGCAACTAAAAATCCGATAGAACGTCTAATGGAACACAAATTAACAGCCATAATATACATTATGAGACAGGAAGAGAGCAAAGTGAATTAGAAAAGAAACAGGGGGAGCCGATAATCATGTGACATTAAGAAGAAAAGGGGGACCTTGGCAGGTCATGTAATGCGAATGACAGATGGTCAGTTAGAAGGACGGAATGGATCCCAAGAGGTGGGAAATGTAGCTGAGGTCGGCAGAGGGTTGGGTAGAGCAAAATTTTGAAGTTCCAGGCATATGATGGAACCGGTTCACGCAAGGAAGGGTAAATTGGAAATCATTGGGATAGGTCTTTGTCCTGCAGTAGAGATGATAAAAATGATGATGACCATGACGATGATTATGAACATAGTAGCCCTTTAATGATGCATCGTATTGCGTTTTTGAATGGAACTAAGTATTTTCAATATTAATACTGTTATTATTGCCTAAAACGCTGCAAACGTGCCCCGCACAGGCAAAAGGTTCACAGCCACGACGCGTGGCTGCAAGTGGTCAAGCCGATCATCATGGTGCAACTGTACTTCCGCGAGTACACGAAGACGACCAATGGCTGGCTCAACGTCTTCGAGGTGGTAAGTTTGTGTGCAATATTCACGTGGTTTCTGTAGCGCACGCAGAGTGAGAGGAGACGATGAGGAGAGGAAAAGAAGCTATTTCTGCAGCTCTACTTGGGAGCAAGTCTCAGCGTCCACAGGGAAATGGGGAGAGGAACATAAAGATGGGAAGAGGAAAGGAGAGTGGCGTCCATGGCCGAGGACGCGGCGGGCTGCTTCTACAGCCGGATGTCCAGTCCAGTGTCGCCAAGGAATTAAAGAACCTCCTTGAAGAGACTGGAGTGTGGCAGTGGTCAGGCAACAGGAGATCCCTTCGTGTAGCCGCGGGTAGACCCTGGCAGAGGAAAGCCGTGGCGATGCGTCGTCCATCGCATCATATCGCTCGCTCACAGCTCACCAGGACTACGAACAGGAGCAGAATGCGAGTACAGCGGACGCGTCACGCTTGTCATGTTCGCGCTTGTTACTGTAAAACGCTGGAATCGTACGCATACTGTGCGTCTTTTATCCAATAGAATCCTTGTACTACTAAATATCGGGAATTAAATAAAATGTTAGCGTAAAAGTAACATGATTGTGCAATCGATGGTGTATACCAGCCGCGTGTGACGTCATTTGCAGCCGTGACATTGTGTGACAGCGCTAATACAACCATCACCGTGGCATTATATATGGTCAGATGCTACTGCCCTGTTAGCACATATATAGATATATTAAGTTAGGAAATAAACAGTACTGCTGAAATTCTAAACTAAAATGGGAGAAAGGAGGGACTATACGACAATTGGGAATGGACTCGGAACATCATTCAGTAAGTTGAATGCGTCAGTGTTTACTAAAAAAGAAAAAGATTGAAAAGACGATTCAAAAGCACGCCAGGGGTGGTGTTTAAGGCCGTGAAGTGATTTTTTTAGATAATGGCAGTGGATTGAACTGAACAAGCTATTGTAAACACCACATGTTTAGCTTACTATTACGGTAAGAAATACAGAAAAAGGAATGGAAAGAAACGCGGACGCTAAACTCTCTGTTTTTGCTGAAAAAGTGGTAAGCGATGTTGATGAATTTGCCCAATGGGCTTCTTGTGGAGAAAATTATCTTTGCCTTGATTTTTTAACATTGTAATGACTTTTTCAGACCAGACAGTGTTGCTGACGTCGACGTGTGACACTGCAAATTTCAGTAGGATTATGAAAGGGAAAATTGGCCACCAACCATTTACAGTACAAAGCTACAAGGAAATCCTACAAGGACATCCACACAAGTAAATCCTAAAAGCAAATCCTACAAGGGAATTCATAGGAAGAAATTATGCTAGAAAATTCTACGACGAAATCCTACAAAGTGGTGGTTGTAAACATTCCCCTTCCTAACACTTCCATCACCATGAGGGATTCCGCAGAACTAATTGTCAAATTTTAGTAGGAAGATTGTTATAAACCTGCTTGGAAGAACTCCTAGTCTGCACAACATACAGTAATAAGAAAGTGACGTTGTTTTAAAAACGCAAGACAAAGCTAGCTGCATATGTCTGCTCTATTCCGAAGCGAGCTTTACTGATAGTGATTTAAAGGATCAGTTAGCGCATGTAACTGTGTGCACGTGCAAAGCGCGGCCACCTTCGGTGACGTCGGGGACATCTGGTTCCACGCAGGTGATCGGCGCCATCCTCTGGGCGATGTACCATAGTCTGGGCGCAACGACTCCGAGCGAGCAGTTCCTGCACAGCTGCGCGCTCGTTTTCACGACCAACGGACTTTTCTTCCTCATGTCGTCGACAATGAGCATCACGACGGCCCTTATGCTCCCCAGATTGTTTTATGTAAGTGCGCCCTCTCAGGAGGTTCATAAAAAGAAACTGACCTCGGGAGTATAAAAGACGCAAAAGTGTGATTCCACGAGAGAACAAACATGCATGTGCGGTTAATATTTTTGTTTTGTCTGACTTTTTTATATGCTATGAGGGCACATTTAAAGTGGATGGCACCAAAAATAATATTTCCATAAAACGCTCTCAGCGCGCCCAAACAAAAAAAAATCACACCATCTCCCGCTAAAGGGGACCATGAGGCGATGCGAAGCCGGAGCACATGCGCGATCGTGTTACGTTGGCGTTCGTTGGGCATGATCCGACCTCGGGCATGCTACCGCCCTCGTGTCGTGGAACGCGAAGAGGAACACTACGCGCATCGTGCCTTCCCTCTAGCCTGGCCGTTGATTCTCACAGGGCGAGCGGTGAACGCGGTCATCAGGCGCGCGAGAGGGGGACAGCGTAGGAGAGGAGAGAGAGGGGGAGGGGACGCGCATGCGCTGGCGCTCATCACGGCGTTGCGCAGGAGAGAATTTCGGCATGTCAAGCCCGCATTTCAGAGGAGCCAACCGAAGCAAGCGCTGGACTGAACGCGCGCAGCGCTTTACCACTTGAAGGAGAGGAGACTAGAGGAGGAGAGTAGCGCATGCGCCGCGACAGCAGAAGCGAGAACGCAGGAGAAGCGCAAGCAGGTGCTGGGAGAGAAGTGGAGAGAGTAACGCGCAGCTGTTGGAGAGAGGGAAGGAAGAGATTTGCGCATGCGTAGTGTGAGTGCGGACGCCCACGCCGTCAGACATACCCCCGAGCAAGAGATGCTTCGCATCTAAAAAGACATATGAGGCTTGCGGCGCAGGCACAGGTCGGCAAACTCACTCATGAGTCGACTCACGGAGACTCAGATGGGCTGTGAGTCTGAGTCTGAGTGAGTCTGGGTGAGTAATAATATATTGAGTTTGAGTCCGAGTGAGTCCGGTTTAGGAAAATTTTAGCGAGTCTGAGTCTGAGAGAGTCCGGTTGAAGAAGATATTGGTGAGTCTGAGTCTGAGTGAGTCCTAAGCGCAAAATATATTTTTAGTGAGTCTGGGTGAGCTGCACCTTTTATAGCCAACCTATGGTCCTATCTGCTCAACTGCAGCATTACTGTCAGCCTTATATCGGTTTACGTTTATACTCAAGTCTATTCACACACATCTCAAAGCACTAGAGTTTATGCGCCACTTCAATATTTATTGATTATATGGGGGTGAGTAGGGGGGGGGGAGAGGGTGTCATGACCTCCCCCCGCAAACTCTTTCATTGAAAGTTCTTGATAAAAATGTCTCATGTGAGTCGCGTGTTGCATAAAAATGTCTTTACTGGTTTTAAACCATCGATAACTCGTCATTGCAGGTACAAGATCAAAAGGCGTATCGTAGAGCAACGATTGTGTGAGATAATGGCGTTAAAGAGCACGGACACCATGATCGAAAAAGCTAATTTTTTGCTAATGAATTCATGAGTCGACTCACTCAGGCTCACTCAGACTCAAGTCAAGCCGTGAATCTAAGTGAGTCTGGCTGAGTAATATGTTGGTGAGTTTGAGTCCGAGTGAGTACGGTTGAGAAAAGTTTGGTGAGTCTGCATCTGAGTGAGTCCGGTTGGGGAAGCTTTTGGTGAATCTGAGTACTAGTGAGCCCTCAGAGCAAAATATATTTGTTTAGTGAGTCGGAGGGAGCTCCCAATTCTTTTGCCGACCTATGGGTACATGCGTGCTGCTTTTACTTACCGCAATATTTTTTTTTCATGGCCAAATTTAACGCGAGCTCTAAACATTGGGTTGAAAATTATTTATGCTTGTTTTATTACGCATCACTGTGAATTATATTCATGCTTTCCTTGTGCTAGCCTCAAAAGAAGAAAAAAAATGTGGAAAAATGGCAAACACGGCCGAAAATAAAAAAAAACAGTTTGCTAAGTTTGATGCACCTTGGCACGTTTCCTATTTTACACATAAACTTCAAAACAGTGTCAAATATTAAAAAAAGAACCTTTGTAACACTTGTGCGAAAGATGGTTTTCCTGCACGCAGCGTAAAAGAAGAAAAAGATAGTAAAGAATCCAGTTATTTTTTTCAAAAAAGTTCATTTTCAGAAAAAAAAATAAAAAAACACCGCTCTGAATTTTGGCGAAAATTCTTTATCGAAAAGCGCGTATGACAGTTAAAACACGGTTTGAATATTATATGCCCTAATTTGCTTTGTTCCCAAGATATAACGGGCCAAAATGGACTATACTCTGTGTGCTCACTTATGTATAACGTTAAGCGCAGTACTGAATTGACGAGGACGGGACAGGGAGTGACACACACACAAGCGCTTTTTTTGTATGTCGCACCAACAAGGCCAAAGATCCACCCTTGTTAATTGCTCACTTGCTTGCATTGTACGGAAAATCTACATTTTTAATCATTCTGCTGCAGCATAGCTTCGCTCTTGTTGTTTGCCTTCAAGAAAAATGTATTCCCAGACTTTATTTGTGTCTAGCGTGTGCGGGGGCCTACAACATCGTCTACAAGCATCAGAAGAAAGATGGACGCACCTCTTCAAAATATCAATCGCTTCGTCAAATGCTTGGTCTGCTTCGTCGCTGTTCTCATAAATGTAGCCAGGATTTCCTTGAGGCTCGTAAAGCAGTGCTAGCCGACCTCGTAGGTGTCGCGAATATCCTTCGCCCGTGGCAGTAGGTTCCTCAGGTAGGCAACGACAAAACAGCAACAAGAAAAATTTACGCAACGAAAATTCTTACAACAGAGCTGTTATGGTCGAGCTTTGCCGTGAGTCGTAGATAGAAAATTATCATCATGATGAACCGGCACGTACTCAACGACCGCCCAAGCATTCTGTACAGATGGTTGACAAGAGATGCTGAAACATGCCCACCAGCTATTCTGTGACCGAGCCTAGCACGACTTTGAGCAAGTTGTGCTATTCATTTTTCTAAAAGCCTTCTTTTGGTCGACACGTTAATAATCGGCACAGAATAATCGGACCCAGCCATGAGCCGCCGGCATAGCGCGTATAGTGAAGAGCTACACCAAGTCGAAACGTTTATACTGAAGAGCGCCGCATTCATTCACTTATTTCGGCACTGCTGTCATGAATGAGCCGCTAGAATGGCTCATGGTTTCACGTTTTATGACCAAGCCTATCTAAAGGCTTTCCACTGTGGTAATTAACGTGTGCGCCGCACTCGTTGTCGCAGGATAATGTTCTTCTGGTGGCACCAGTGACCTCTGCTGTTATCGACGTGGGAAAACACGTTACCGAGATGCCGACAAAACATCATAAATTGGGCAGCTTCGGCCACTTATGGCAGAAGCATGCCACACCGCGCGTTTTCTGGCGGTTGAAACGCAGAGGTAAAGGTCGAGGTGATACCGCAAGACGTTATCTGCGACGCCGAAAGCATGTGATAGCGGGAAGCGAAATAAACGGCTTAGGAAATGAATTCATTGTAGTACTTGCGCGAAAACAAACGGGGACGAAGAAAGGAGACACACGGACTAGCGCAATCTAACAACTGATTTATTTTTGAAAAAAATGTTTGCTTAAAAGCCCAACGTGATCTGCGCGCTTCCGCCAGAGAGCACACACCATCCGCGCATATAACAATCACTAGACCACAATTTCCGAGATCATCGCGTCCACACACACAAACACACGCACCAAAAAGAAAAAGAAACCATCAAAGGCACCTACATTGACAAAATGAAAAGGGAACGTCATTAAAGATACGCGGACAGGAGCGAAATCTCCTTATCTAATAAAGCAACAGATGGATGGCTGATGCACTTGTCTTTTAGTCTATCAATCCAAAGCGCCTCAACTATTTCCCTCGCAGTCTTGTTCCGGTGTTTGAACAGAATGCCAGTGCCTCCAGGCTGAGCTATGCACCCACATTCTTTACAGTGCATGGCCATATGCGTACTAGGGCGACCTTTCAGGCTAGACAAATGCTCCCTTAGTCTAGTGTTGCAGCAACGTCCAGTCTGCCCTACGTACGCATGACCACACGTCAAAGGAATGTTATACACCGCATTAGTCGCGCATTCCACAAACTGGTTCTTGCTCGGATGTTTGATATTGCATTCTTTTTTTTTTGTTCGTTCCTTGCATTCGAACATCTTTTTCACCTTGACACACACCTTTCCTATTTTGTTATGGGCTGAAAACACCACTTTCACTCCGTAATTTTCGGCTACCTTTTTAAGCTAGTGTGACACGCCGTGCACATACGGAATAACTGAAACCTTAGAAAATGGCTCATTTTTTCTGGGATTAGCACCGCTTAAGTCATCTTCCTGTTTTAATTTCTTCATTAGCCTAGTGCATGAAGCCTGCAAAATGGTGTTTGGATACCCGGCTTCCCGCAAGCGATCAACTTGCTGTAAAAACACGGTGTTCACAGTATGAAAACATGACTTTCTTAACGCTGATATGAAAAAAGACATGACAATACCATTCTTAACAATTCTGGAATGATTAGATGCATAATTCAAAAGCGGCTTCCCCGCTCTAGGCGAGAACTGCCAGCACACATGATCCCCGGTTGAAATTCTAACTTCATATCAAGAAACTGCAATTTGTTGCCTACAGGTACCTCAGACGTAAATGTCAAGCCTTTTCCCCGAGAATTGAAGGCATCAACCACCCTATTCCTGAACCCTTCCTTGTCCTCTTGTCTGCCCAATATCAAATAGTCATCAACATACCTGTATATCTTGTATGTTATACCTTCTAAATCATTTTTGAGCTCTCTGTCAATACTTCCCAGAAAAATGCTATTGAGGATAGGAGCCACCTTAGAACCAATGCACACCCCCTTGGCCTGTATGTAAGTTCCATCACCGAATCCTACGTGCGTGTTTTGTAAATAAAAAAGCAAACGCTCTAGGAAGGATTCAACTGTCATCCCACACGTGTTGCGGAAAGCAACTTCATCGTTGTCCTTTGTGATACAGTCTTTAACTGAGCTCATGAGGGGTCCTTGCGGTAAGGAATAGAAGAGGTCCTGCACGTCTATGCTAAATCATCAGTTGCAACCGCTTATACTGTCCGACGCCAAAAAAACAAGCCCGTCAGAGTTGTCCAACAGGAATGGGTCCTGTACTACCAAGGAATTCAGCTTTTCCTGCAGGAATCCCGCGACAAGTACCTGCCAAGACCCTCTCTCCGACACAATTGGCCTGAACGGAATCCCTTCCTTGTGTGTTTTAGCGGAAAAAAATATGTCCAATTTCATTCCTTTCGAGTTCTTTACTTCTAGCGCGAGCTTCTCTTTGTTGCATCCTTTTAGTAGCTCAACCGCCTTCTTTTTCGCATTTCTACCTTCACATCACTTCTTTTGAAGCACTTATGAACTGCTTGGACAGCTTTATCTAAATAACACTCATTTGGTAAAACCACAGTTATTTAGATAAAGCTGTCCAAGCAGTTCACAAGTGCTTCAAAAGAAGTGATGTGAAGGTAGAAGATGCGAAAAAGAAGGCGGTTGAGCTACTAAAAGGATGCAACAAAGAGAAGCTCGCGCTAGAAGTAAAGAACTCGAAAGGAATGAAATTGGACATATTTTTTTCCGCTAAAACACACAAGGAAGGGATTCCGTTCAGGCCAATTGTGTCGGAGAGAGGGTCTTGGCAGGTACTTGTCGCGGGATTCCTGCAGAAAAAGCTGAATTCCTTGGTAGTACAGGACCCATTCTTGTTGGACAACTCTGACGGGCTTGTTAAGTTTTTGGCGTAGGACAGTATAAGCGGTTGCAACTGATGATTTAGCATAGACGTGCAGGACCTCTTCTATTCCTTGCCACAAGGACCCCTCATGAGCTCAGTTAAAGACTGTATCACAATGGACAACGATGAAGTTGCTTTCCGCAACACGTGTGGAATGACAGTTGAATCCTTCCTAGAGCTTTTGCTTTTTTATTTACAAAACACGCACGTAGGATTCGGTGATGGAACTTACATACAGGCCAAGGGGGTGTGCATTGGTTCTAAGGTGGCTCCTATCCTCAACAGCATTTTTCTGGGAAGTATTGACAGAGAGCTCAAAAATGATTTAGAAGGTATAACATACAAGGTATACAGGTATGTTGATGACTATTTGATATTGGGCAGACAAGAGGACAAGGAAGGGTTCAAGAATAGGGTGGTTGATGCCTTCAATTCTCGGGGAAAAGGCTTGACATTTACGTCTGAGGTACCTGTAGGCAACAAATTGCAGTTTCTTGATATCAAGTTAGAATTTCAACCGGGGCATGTGTGCTGGCAGTTCTCGCCTAGAGCGGGGAAGCCGCTTTTGAATTATGCATCTAATCATTCCAGAATTGTTAAGAATGGTATTGTCATGTCTTGTTTCATATCAGCGTTAAGAAAGTCATGTTTTCATACTGTGAACACCGTGTTTTTACAGCAAGTTGATCGCTTACGGGAAGCCGGTTATCCAAACACCATTTTGCAGGCTTCATGCACTAGGCTAATGAAGAAATTAAAACAGGAAGATGACTTAAGCGGTGCTAATCCCAGAAAAAATGAGCCATTTTCTAAGGTTTCAGTTATTTCGTATGTGCACGGCGTGTCACACCGACTTAGAAAGGTAGCCGAAAATTACGGAATGAAAGTGGTGTTTTCAGCCCTTAACAAAATAGGAAAGGTGTGTGCCAAGGTGAAAAAGATGTTCGAATGCAAGGAACGAACAAAAAAAAAGAATGCAATATCAAACATCCGAGCAAGAACCAGTTTGTGGAATGCGCGACTAATGCGGTGTATAACATTCCTTTGACGTGTGGTCATGCGTACGTAGGGCAGACTGGACGTTGCTGCAACACTAGACTAAGGGAGCATTTGTCTAGCCTGAAAGGTCGCCCTAGTACGCATATGGCCATGCACTGTAAAGAATGTGGGTGCATAGCTCAGCCTGGAGGCACTGGCATTCTGTTCAAACACCGGAACAAGACTGCGAGGGAAATAGTTGAGGCGCTTTGGATTGATAGACTAAAAGACAAGTGCATCAGCCATCCATCTGTTGCTTTATTAGATAAGGAGATTTCGCTCCTGTCCGCGTATCTCTAATGACGTTCCCTTTTCATTTTGTCGATGTAGGTGCCTTTGATGGTTTCTTTTTCTTTTTGGTGCGTGTGTTTGTGTGTGTGGACGCGATGATCTCGGGAATTGTGGTCTAGTGATTGTTATATGCGCGGATGGTGTGTGCTCTCTGGCGGAAGCGCGGAGATCACGTTGGGCTTTTAAGCAAACGTTTTTCTTTTTTTTTTCAAAAATAAATCAGTTGTTAGATTGCGCTAGTCTGTGTGTCTCCTTTCTTCGTCCCCGTTTGTTTTCGCGCAAGTACTACAATGAATTCGTTCCAACTAGGCCGGCTAGCAGTTTTGCTTAGGAAATGCCTGAGCTAATTTTTTTACAAATCTTATTTAAGCACAGTGTGCATCGAATGGGAAAGATGGTCAGAGTGTTCAATGCGCGTAATGGCAGGGAGGAAGGCAGTGAAAAAGCACCATGAAAAGCATGGATGTAATCCACAGTGACTGGTATTAAAACGAGCAGAAATAATTTTCGACACAATGTTTATAGTTCGTGTCAAATTCGGCCGTGAAATCGGAAAATATTGCGGTAAGCAAAAACGGGACGCCCGCACCGCCGCTTTAAATATTTTTTGGCGTGCTGGAAGCGTTTTTTGGAAATAACCTTTTTGGTTCAATGCACTTTGAATGTGCCCATATAGCATATAAAAAAACAGACAAAACAAAACTATACACCAGACATGCACGTTCGTTCTCTCGTGGAATCACCCAAAAGAGAAACGAAACGTTTAGCACGCATATCAGATGTTTTGTCTTGTAGTAAGTTGACAAGGAAAAGAAAAGAACAAACAAAGAAAGACAGAGAACAAGGAGTAGGTAAATAACTAAAAACGAGGAAGTAAAACTCGGATATAGGAATGAGTGGCAGCAGTGGTTGCAATGATGGGAGGTGGGGGGTGCCGTGTACGTAGTTCGTTACAAGTAATGGATTACTTGTAATCAATTACATTTTCTTGTAATTTTGTAGTGTAATCGATTACTTTTTCGAAACTGTAACGGTCTGGGTAAATAAATTACATTTTCTTGTAATTGATTACCGGTTATCAATTCAGCTTTCAAAAATCAGCTTTTAACCAGTCTTCTACGGCTGTTCTCGTCCCGAAAAATATGCGACCGCTCTGTAGGGAACCCCCGTCCTGTTAGCCGGGGGGGTCCCTACAGACACTATTTTTTCACCGCTTTCTCGGCCTTACTTGCAACGCTTTACCCGAGTGACAGCAACAGCAAAGCGCAACGCTTCATAGAGGAAATCAACATTAGCATCGAAGCACTGCGCAACATACGAGCTAGTGCGCGAGGTGTTCCTAGTTATAATGCCGCCCTTTCCTCCAGTGCATGTGTCGAGAGGGCTCAATGTAGCAGCAGACCTCTTAACGAGGAAACGTGGAGGAATCAGCGGCGATAACATTGAAAAACAACTCCTCTTGAAAGCTAACTACGTGTAACATTATATCACAGAAGCCACAGTAAGCCTCCCAGCCTTCTTCCTACCATGCAAGTCACAGTAATTGTACGTTAAGTAAACTTGCGCTACTGTGCTATGGCAATAAAAGTTTGAAGGAAAGTAACGCAAAAGTAATCGATTACATTTGTGTAATTGGTCAGTTACTTTTCTGGGGCTGTCATTGGCCGCTGTAGTAATTACATTTCTGTGGAAGTAATTGCAATTGTAATCGGTTCCTTGTTTTCTGTAACGTGTATAAGTCTGCTCTAGAGACGCGTAGTGGGCGCTTCGATACTTTGCAAAATGGTGATTTATGACGTAGTGGGTGCCTCGCAACTGCTCTAGCAGCGGGCGCCCTAAGAGGCTTTCCAACACAGAAATATGGCTGTGTGACAAGCGAACCTATACATCCAAACATTTAAACGAAATACGAAGAGTTGCCGCTGAAGTTCTACATCTAGTGATCCCATGCTACCTTTTTAATGTTACACAACCATGACTGTTACTTATTCACATGCTTATAGCTCGCGCAAACGAACGTTGTTTATTGTCTTGCAGTACAACCTTTTCGAACTCGTCGCAGCAGCATGCTACATATATGGCGGAGTCGGGAGCGTTGGCAACTCATCTTTCATCGATGGCGTAAGTGATACAAGATTTCATTGGGTTTTCAAATCTCGAATTTGATGCTTAAGAATTATGGAAAGAACGATATTTACCTCACGTTGTTAACGTTTTCATTTATTAAAACGGCTGCTAAGCTTTTAGCGTTATACTTCTCAATAGTGAATGGTTGCATGTTTGCATAATATTTAAAAAAAATTTTACCCGCCGTGGTTGGTTAACGCTTGTTGCGCTGTGCTGCTAAGGACGAGGACAGCGGAGTCGATGTCTCGACAAAGCAGCATGTTTCATTGTTTGCGAAATGCAAAAACGTCCAGGTGCATATATTTTAGCTCACGTTCTAGAATCCCGTGTGGAAAAATTTAATCCGGAGTCCCCAGCTCGTCGTGCCTCATAACGGTATATCGGGGGTTTGGCACGCAAAAAATCCAGAATTCAATTTTAAATGGTTTTGCTCGCTACGAACTTGTGGTTGAGCTTCTTGGGGCGTTATTTGTAACCGTAGCAATATCATTATTTTGTACAAACTGCAAGTGTTGAGAGAAATAAAACTCGAAAATTGCCTTATATACAAAAATATCCGGTGCGTGTCTATACAATATTTCACAGACGCGTTTCGGTGCCGCCGTATTTGGCCCTCACGTTTTGTATCTTTAACAACTAAACGAAACCTGTCACGGTGGCCTAGTGGTCATGGTGCTCGAGTGCGGACCCGAAAGTCGTGGGATCGAATTCCAGCCGCATTTTCGATAGAGGTGAAAATGCTTGAGGCCCGTGCACTTGGATTTAGGTGCACGTTAACGAACCCCAGGAGGTCGAAATTTCCGGAGCCCTTATGGCGTCTCTCATAATTGTATCGTGGTTTTGCGACTTAAAACCTTAACAATTATTGTGTGACAACTAAATGAACAGTGCTACGGTAGACGTGTATGCATGAAAACGTTTGGGTTGGTACGTTTGACGTTTCATGACCTCATTGACGTCACGATATACAAAAATAAGAAAACTTTAATTTTAACATCCCAAGCTGGCGGCGACCGTGTGCCTTACGTAAACAAAGACTATAGATAGAGTCGCTTTCCATTCGGGAGCAAGGTTTCAGTTTCACAATGCATGCCTGTGCTTTAAGTGTTGCACACTTAACTGATTTCGTCTTTATTTTTTTATTTTTTTGGTCTCTCAGGTAACCGCGATTATCTGCGGGGGCTTTCACCTCGTCCATTTTATTTATTCGATTCTCAAGAACTGAGAGTGGCTGGAGTTCAAATTGGCGGGCTCACGGGCCTCCTCTCGCTCCATGCGCCTTACACGCACCATTGTATATACACGAGAAGATGCGCACATCTGATCCATTGATGACCTGTGCTGTGGCAACATAAAATTCGGAATGGTGACGCACCAAGCAGGGGCCTAATGTCGATACCGCGAAAATTTCTACGTGCTTCGAAACGCAGTCGGCGTGCGTAACGCAGAGGGCCGGCTGAGGTATGTATCGATTGCGTTCGTAACGCATTTAACATGCAAGTGAACACCACGTTAGAGTCAGGTGGCACGTCCATGTACATGTGTCCATTGACGCATTTGTCCATTATGCCGACGTATTCAGTAATTAAAACGTAACCAGTGATTGCCTCGAGCTATATTAGCAGTGAGATGTCAATACATTACACTGTTTTCGGTGCATCTGGCCGAAAACGCATTCTAATAGCATTACCTTAAAGTAATCAGACAAGATGGTTTGAGAAAGACGACCACCACGCAAACAATCGAACACCCAATATTTCTTTATATCTAAAACAGTAAAATGGAAACGTTGCTTGAGGTCTGGTTTAAAGAACGCTTATTTAGATAATGTGATAAACGTAAAACCTTTTGCAAGTGAAAAGACTCGTTAGCTAGGAAACTTGCAAATGAAGAAGAGATAAAAGGTGAGCGCTTAGGCGGCGCACCATGACAATGACTGTACTAGAGTTGGCATGAATAGTACATAATGCCTGAAGAGCGATGGGGTCGTTAGAGGAGCGAGATGCAATGCGTCCGCGTCATGGATGTTTTTCAAGCGTAATAAAATTCCTTGTCGCAACAGCCAGTGTTGGTTAAGGAGCGCTACGCGCATAGTAACGTTCCGATGGAAATGATATGAGTAGTTGGGCTTGTTTACCCTCAGAACGTTGCGATTTTTCATATGGTACTACTGTGAAGTAGCACCATATAAGAATAGTTACATTTACTCCGTGATATTGCTGTACTGTTCAAGTTTCAACGCCTTTTACGTATTTAACTGGTTGTTTCCTCACTGGCAGTCCCGTATTTGGAAGAAAAATAGTTTAGATAAATAACTTTTAATAAACGACAAATGAAATACTATGCATTTTAAGAAAGGGAAAATAGACAACCACCCATTTGTAGCACGAAGCCACAAGGCAATCCACACGGATTTCTCAGAAATAAAGCCTCTTAGTCGCCGAAAAATTCGTCCTGGTCCGGGGACCAGGACGAGTTTTTCGGCGACTAAGAGGCTTTATTTCTGAGAAATCCGTGTGGATTGCCTTGTGGCTTCGTGCTACAAATGGGTGGTTGTCTACTTTCCCTTTCTTAACCCTTCCGCCACCTTGCGGGATTCCGCAGAACTGATTTTCAGTACTATGAATTTTACAACTGGTAAATTTTTCGGTATGTAATAGGCGCTGAAGCAAGCTGAAGGTTAAGCAGTTTATGATATCTCGGTATACGATGGGATGGAATGGAACTAAACAGAATTAAGTGAAATGGGATTAAATCGAGGATTACGGGATTGAATGGAACTGTATAGAATAGGATGGGATAGAATGGGATGGGTAGACTGGAATGGAATGGAATAGGATCGATGGATGGAATGTAATAATAATAATAATAATATCTGGGGTTTAACGTCCCAAAACCACGATATGATTATCAGAGACGCCGTAGTGGAGGGCTCCGGAAATTTCGACCACCTGGGGTTCTTTAACATGCACCTAAATCTAGGTACACGGGCCTCAAACATTTTCGCCTCCACCGAGATGGATGGAATGGTCAGATGGATGACCGAACGGATGGACGGACGGATGACACCATGCCTATTACGCATTCATCTTCAATTTTCTATGCAGAAAAAAAAAAAACAATAGCACACTGTCTACCTCCTTATGATAATTGCTCATTACTTTCACTGCCGTTTATGTTTTTTGACCAGTTGCTCATGGCAGCATTTTGTGAATACTTGCGTTCTTCTCCTCAAGTGCCGGTCTGACGTGCATCAAGACTCGGGGATTCCCTGAGCCCTTCACGGAATTAAATGCCGCATGTGAAAAATGAGGCCACATTAGAGTGCAGCAATTATGCAAGACTATAGCACACGTCCGCAGTCGGTCTTCTGGTCTTTAGGAGACTTGCTCTATTTTTGCAATTAATTAGAACACGTAAAAACCATTACGAAACAAAGAACGCATCTTCATAATTACTCTGAATGCCGTGGAACGACAGCTAGTGTAGTACGTAGGCTGTTAGTTTCAAAACGACTCTACTGAATTACTTTATTAGAGACATTTCAAAGATTCTTGCATTTAGCTTGCTAGTAATATCGCTGCGCGATAGACTTCTTTCTGCTCGCACTATACTAAATTTGGCGGGAGGGCAATTATTTCTTCATAATTCTACGCAGACCACACAGCAGTGCACTAACCATTCACGAGTATAAGTTTTTAAGCTGAGAAACGGGGTGAAAACTTATCACATTCCGTTAAGCTTTTTAGTGAGTGCCTCAACTAATAAGTATGTGTATAAAAGCGTGAAGCGCCCGAGATTGGCTTAAAAAATACACGATCTGCAGCAAATAGTTATTCGCGAATGTGTTGCTAGTATATTTCTTTTCTTTTTGACTTAAATTTGATTACGTAAATCAACTTTTATACATGACAAAGCGTGAAAAACTGGTGGGTGAAGAGAACAAATAAAACATCATTATTATAGGCAACAGCAAGGGTGCAAAAGTCTTTTTTTTTTCACCTTAATTTATGTTTTGTTGCAATGCTTTATTTACGCTAATTTATCTAGTTATTTTACAGCTTTGTACATAAAATATTGGCCTGCGTTTTGGAGAATTCAATTATTATTCTAAGAAAGTTAATAAAATGTTAAAAATTGAGTAACAGTGTGGGTGAGCAAACAAAGAGATTTTGTAAGGCGAATAAACGAGTCACTAACGTAACTACACTAGCACGATTGAAAAAATATATATTTTTTGTACATGTTAGGCTTCGAGGTAAAACGCTGCAGTGTCGACTGTGTCATTTTGTTAGTCCTAGCATTTAAGACTAATAAAATAATTCTTGCCAGCAGAAGGACCTCTAAAATAAATGCGCTACATAAAGCCTATTTACCTCGTCAATACGAAATAAACGAAGACGTAAGAAACAAATCAAAATAAGGAGTGAGCGGATTAGACACTGCTGCTGAGCGGATTAGACGCTGAACCTCATGCATGAGGGTATATATCTGTGTTATCTGCTACGAAAGTACAACTTCACCCGCACGTTTTGCTCGATCAGCGGTCACGTCACGATCGTAAGCAGGTGACTGTAAACGACATGCGATGCAATCGATCGTCACATCAACGGAAACTTTCTGCCGCCATCTTTGTATTTCTCTTCGATTCGCCTTTTCGTCTCTTGTACGTAACTTTCCGTGCTCACGGTAACGCCAACTTTCGAACGTCTTATTGTACTCGGTTACGTGTTGTGATACTCAAGTGGCAAGGAACGTCTACAAATGAACAAAGGCAGCCCTATGTCAACGAATGTCTACGGTGCACTGATGTCGACTTCAGCCAGGAATCAAACGGGAGCAGAGCGAGCCTTCTTTAGCGACACGTTATGCTCGATTCTGGGCTATTTTTATAACACATTACTCACGGCTTCTTGTTCTCGTTGATAACGCGGGTGGAAAACCTTTTTGACCACTGGTCCTACAAGAGAGCCGAGCGAACCGGGATTTCTGAATGGGGAGTATTTTCGTTCTTAAGCAATAGTCGGTGTGTTCAAAGACAGTAACAACCGATTTCACGCACAATGTAAATGTTGTGGAACAATAAACAAACAAAATACGACGGCGTATTGGTCATGTATACATAACGGCGAACCGCAAATTCGATATGAATCGAGAACCTGTGTGAAACAGTCACATGAGGCGCACGTACGACATCTAAAGCAAAGACACTTGCTGAAACAAGTCGCTCTCAGATATTTTGCATGGCAGCAGCCGACCGACGCATTTCATCTTCTTTAAGCAACGTACCTAAACAAACCTGACATATGTGATCAGAGCTGCGAAATTGAGTTCCAAGTACTGATCGGTGTGCGCTCGAAAAAAATTAATCACCACAGCTCCTTCCAACTTGCAAAGCCAGGCACGATGTCAGCAATGTGAGCAAGAGAAGAAACTAATGAAAGCGACAATATAAGAGCATGAAGAAATAGAGACAATGTCTTTGTAGACCTTCAAAAACAAAAGAAGGCGTTTTAAATCCGCCGTGCCTTTGAAAGAGAAAAGATAATGGCTTCAGCTTCTCGGACGTCATGGGATTTAAGTCGTCTGTCTGTATTCCTTAATAGGAGTCGCCTTTTTGAGAGCGAAGACCCGGCCGCGGAATACGCACTGGCTGAAAAATTACGCACAAAAATATATTCTCTGCAAAGAGGTAGTCCTTTATATAGGTTTGTGTACCGAATGAATTATCACTGACTTATGGTGAGTTTGCTGCCGAGGTAAGAATAGAAACTATTTCTCAATTACTGTAAGTACTTCAATTTGCGCGAACCCTGCAGCAAAATTGGTGCAAACGTTGTTTTTGGCATCCAAGCGGCGTTGTTGCTTGCAGGCTTAAAACAACTACATTTAAAAAAAAACGAAACGAGAAGTTTTTCGTGAGGTTTCTTTCTTTTTTTATACACAACCAAATTAATCCAATACACAATAAGGCCAAGGAAAGAATGGAAAGGTGCACAGGTTAAAATAATTGTGCTCTTTTAACTATGATGTTAAAATTAGGATGTAAGGTGAAATGAATTAAAGGGAACGGAAAAACACCCTGTCAGTAATTCGATAGCTGTGGGTTCGGATCCCATCGACTAAAGGGTGATTTTTCGTCCACTTTCATTCCTCCTACTTTACGTCATAATTACTACACTACAGGTAAAAAACAACAAATAATGTATCCTATGCTTTTCTTGACCCAGTTGTCTGCTGGATTCATTTGATTGTGTCCAATAGAAAAGTCACAGTTCCGCCGCAAGGGCGAAGCAATGAATGTGATAGCAAGAAAAGCGGCCCGTGATGGACGCGCTGCTACGCTGCAGAAACATCTACCCCCCGGCAGCGACTACCACGCGAGCAGACAGCGGAAGGGCAAGGTTCTCCCTGCGCAAATAGAAGAAGCGAGCGAGCTGGCCGACGACTTTTAAATGCGCCCATTGCGCTCCTCGCACCATCTCGCTGGTAATGAAGAAACGCTTATAAGCGCCTGCCGTCTCTGAGTCTTGCCAGCGGTATACATATACATATATATATATATATATATATATTATATATATATATATATATATATATATATATATATATACATATTATATATATATATATATATATATGTATATATATATATATATATATATATATATATATATATATATATATATATATATATATATATATATATATATATATATATATATATAACACTCGCCGTTAGCTACCTGAAGGACCTGAGCTTTGTGGCGTAGTGGTTAGCGCCACGCGCTGCGAAGCGAGAGGTTGCTGGTTCGATTCCGCGCTACGGAAGCATTTTCCTGAATTATTTTTCTTTGGGACTTTTATATATATATACATACTTATACATATACGGTGCGCGACGGCGGCGGCAAAAACTAGCCGAGACTGTCCATATAACTGCTATCGCAATAATAAAAGAAAGTAAAAGCAAATAAATGTACGCACTTCTGTATCAATCAATGACAGCGAATCAACACACACATACACGCGCACGCGCACACACTCGCACGCTCGCACGCACGCACATGAACACTAAATACATTATTATTACTCGTTTCTCTAGCTTTGAAACTGTAATAACACCAATCGCCATGAACAAACCTAAATATCGGAGTAGCTTCAAGCCTGATGGAAAGCATTTCTTGCCGTGTATAACAGAACATAGTTCCCCGCTTTTTATCGACGCATGTAGCACTCGAACCATTTCTGAGAGGCATTCAAAAAGCAGGCGATACCTCACTCAGCCTGAGTTGGATATATGCACATAATGGCTCTACAAGGTGATGGGAACATCGAAAACTAAACCGCAGCCTCTTTTTCCCACACTGTTGCCGCTTAACGTGGTTAGCCATAGTGCTACGCGGTGTAGTTTCCGAATTCCTCTCTCGTCTGGCTCATTGTAATCCTGCTCCAATTATTGAACTGCTGGACAGAAGCAGCAAAATACGAGATTATGACATAAAATCTGCCTATCATTTACCGGAGCTTCAAAATTATATTGCGGTACGTACAGCAGCAGTTGACAATTGACGCAATAGTAATGTTAGCTTTACCGTTGTTCAGTTTGCCCAAATGCTGGTGTAACGCAGTGCAATTGCAACTACCCACGTAATTGCGCTACATGTAAAGGGCAGCTTTGCATCTAAGACTCTCAGAGCAGACAGTCTTAGAGTGCCAACACAAACTGCCGTCAAAACTTGTCTATCAAGGCTTTAATAATTTTTATGGAGTAGTGGCCTATTAGACTATAATGCTCCCGCTCCTCACTTTCGCTTTTTTATTGTCTCCATATTCACACTTGCTTCTTCTATGCACTTTTCTTTTCATATTTTTCCCCTTCCCCCCAGCGTACAGTAGCTAACTGGATGTGTAAGTTCAAGTTACCCTCCCTGCTTTTCTCTCTCGCTCGCTCTCGTATAGTAGAAGAGATTCTATTGCTTTGTGGGCTGATGAACTGTCAGTACGGAATCCCAGTATAATTTCTTTTGTGACAGACAGAACATCAAGTTTACTCAAGGCACACAGACTGGCGCTATTTGTCAAAGCAGGAACAGTGACACATGAGGTGATGGATGGTGTGTTCACATACACAGCTAGACCTTCTTGCAGGCTGGTTGTTTCTGCGCTCTTTCCTGTCTGTATATCTTCTTCCCTCCTTCGTGCTTGCGCAGTACGCCCCCAGTTCTATACAGATAGCGCAATGGGATGTACACGTGCAGCGAACATGCAGATGTATATACGGAACATCGCGGAGATTTTCATATATCGCGATAACAAAAAATATATTAAAGGTCTATATCATTCATGGCCAGTAATAAGTGCAAGTAATGCTTTATCTAAATAATAAATTACAAAAAGGACTCATGTTTGTGCCTCAACCGAATGCTCTTCTATACAGAAAATAATTTTTCACTGCCTCCAGTTTTCTGATTTTCGCGTACGGTGTTAAAAACGACAAATAAGCTTTAAAATGTTAACGCGTTTGAAAGTGGGGCCAAAGCGGTGACGCTGAAGACGTTATGCTAAATTTTCGGGGGTACAACGTGCTCTGCGTGCGTAAGTAATGAAGAAAAAAGTCTTTTTTGTTGATAAGTGACGTCTGAAGCACCTTAGTAAACAAAACACTTCCGCAAATTAAGTCAGAAGCCGTCCTGAAGGTTTCGACAGTGGCACCTGGGATGGGATGTCGTATTTTCAAAGAAGAAATTCGATTAGGGCTCAGAAGACGTGAGAGCCTACGGAGCTTTCGCCCTTGCATTCAAAGCATGCGCGACAAAAGCAGGGCTCGGTTAGTCCATTTGAGATAAGGTTCTTCAAGTTGCCTTCATATGCAAATATGTTGCAAAATGGTAACGTAGTCGGCTGAAAGGAAGGTCAAGTGCTCTTATAATATTCATGCAATAAAGCAGAACTTGGCGTTTATATTAGGCGATGTAGGAGACTCTGACGCTGAGTCGGGTACGCAACAAAAAAAAATGTTTTTATGAAGATGATGTTAATTTTTTTAACTGCTCGCAAACTCGCTAACTTTAGTGCGTTCTTACGAGAGACATCTGTTTCATCTTTTTCTTTTCTAATGATAAAGCCTTAGATGCCTCGACAAACGCGAACATTGACCCCCCCCCCCCCGTCGGCGTCCACGCGCATGATGCAAAAAACTCATCACGTGATGACGTCACCATAATACGTCATCTTGACGTCACAGATTATCAATACTTGTGACGTCACGTTTAGTGACCTGAAATGAAGACGTCATCACATTTATCTTAACTTGGACAACGGTGGGCCCATCACGGAGGCAGTGCAAAAGCAGGTGAGTAACCTCCGATCCTGGAGCCAATGCAAAACCCCATTAGGTGCAGAAAACTTTCGGGGGGTGGCGGCGCAGGAACACTACATCACGACTAAGAAAAATAAGATGGTTTTCTCCTTCCAGTCGCCTTAGGTTGGTGCTTAAGGGACCCAAGATAGGTCTTCGACTTTAGACCTGACTATCACCGAGCGCCCCCAGTGAAACGTTCCTTATGTCGTTCCAATAATAATAAGAAGAAAAAGAATAATATTGTTATTATTTATTTCCACAGATACAGTACAATGTTGATGGACAGGAAGGAAAAAAGCGACTAACCGCTTGACTAAGTCCGCACCCACCTATTTACATCAGGCAGAGGTGGTGTCGGCGACAGAGCAAATAGTAAAATGATCTCAATAACTCGCCCGAAGTTAAACGGATTGCACACATATGCACTAATTACAGTGATTATACATAGCAACAATGCAGGTTATACACACATATGAAACAACAATAAGCATGAATAACGAGCATGAATGAAACGGTTTTTACAAATGTTGCTAGCGCCACAAAAAAAAAGAATGGGAACACATTAGTGGGTGCCCATATCGGGATAACACTAATGAGGTAACTTTAAGTGCTTTAAGAGTTATTTGGGAATGACAGAGCTGAGCAAGTGTAATGTCTGTAATTTCAATGCCTGCCAAGTGGAGTGTAGTTCATTGTGGCGACAGCTGAGTCCATATGTTTTCCGTAAACAAACATATGAAATTCATATTTCATATGTTTTGACAGAGGATCTATATAGGTTCCACATATTTTTCATACGTTTGCCATATATTTCCATAAAAATCTTACGGAACCATATGGACTTGTTGGAATGATATACGGAACGTTTCACTAGGGAAGGGCAAATAAACACTACGATGATGCCAAGCTGAGCAAGCACGCGGAAATATGAATCAATACTGCCGCGTGATGACCTTGGCCTGGATGTGCGCAATAAAGCTCTATCACCCAAAAGACAAAAACGATCGCAGATATACGTGCACACGATGAATAATTGTGGATGGGCAAGGACGAACAAAGCATGGATGCGTCCCCACGACGGCCGCCATAGTCGTCCTACTTCTCCGTTTGATTCGTGGCAGTCTTCTTTCCTCGCCTTAATGCTCCGGAGGCCGTAAACAGTATTGCCGCCAAACAAAGAGATGTCTGCCTCTGACGCCGCGAGGCATTTATCAGCTTCCTGCAAGTGTTCTTTATGTAATCGAAACAACTGACTCGCTTGAATCGGGGCCAAGCGACGCCTGCCAATGTGTTTGCCACAGCGGGGTGCCACTATTGTGAGAGTGTTGCATGATCGTCTGCAATCTGGGAGCACTGTTCCCGGTATTTTTGTTTCTTTCTCTGTGGGCATCGAAAAAATTTCAGCGTTTATTCATGCGTCATGGTTTCTTTCTCCTACCCGTGGCGCTATTGTTTCTAAGCCACTCTTGAAAGCCCCAGACATCGCCGCGTGTGCTGCACATTCGTCACGCTTGTACACTCGTGGTTTTTTTTTTCAACTTCTTACTCTCACCGAGCCCCATTGGTACAGTACATAAATCAAAACATAAAAGTTCTGGGTGACAATCTACATATAAGTAAACGGAAAGCTTGGTTTTCTTCTCGTGTTCCATTCATCACGATGCTGTCCGCAAAACAGCCCTCTGAAAGCTTTCGTGGAAGCACTAAACCAGAAAATCCAACCATTTACATACATTTTTTTTTTTGCCCGAACAGCGGACTCACGAGGCACCCGTTAGGGAGAATGAATTAGAGAAGAAACGGCGATTTCCAGAAAACAGACTATTTATAAAAACAGATGCGCGTACCTGTTTTTGCACTTTTCTTATGACGGATAATTGTTGGGGTTTACATCCCAAAACCAGGATATGATTTTTTTTAATGATAGCCATATGGTACAGGGTTACGGAATGCGCAATGAACTTTTTCAGCTGTATCATAGAGAAAGCTATGCGAGGCTACTGATGATGGTGAATTACGGCGCAGCCCTACGAAAGGGCTGGGCAGCTTTATAGTGCCCACGCGTTACACAATTTATAAGGCGTGACATCTGGCGCTGTAACAAACAACTTCAATGCAGCTTGTGCAACTATGTAACTGCGCGCGTGGATCCACCCGAGAAAGGAGCTTGATGATTACGATGACAATTATTGTGGTCATTTCTGGAATAGCCCTTTGTAATGTGCAGGTAACTCTGACTCTTCGGTCCGTGGTGTCCGAAAAAAAATAGAGAGCAAGAAACGTGGTTATAATTCCCGACTTAAACGATTATAAGATGTAAAGTATTCTAGCTGTTCTAAAAGCAGCGTTCTCGCCATTCTCCTGCTCTAAATGCTGCAGATGTTAAAGCAGAATGGAGAAACAAGAAAAGCATGAGAATTCATCTAACCAAATTTCTCTTAATATTTACTAATGAAAGCCCCAGACATCGCCTGGGGCTTTCACGTGTGCTGCAGAACATCAGAGCGCTCGGTGACACCTATCATTCAATTAAAAGAAGCTTTGTTTGATTGCTATTTCGTTTGCTGCTTCTGAAGTGCACAAGTACTTACGTACAGCCGAAAGTATTGTCTGTCTTTTACGCATCGCCCGCAGCATTCCACGGTCTGCATGTCCTAAAAAATGTGATTGCGAAGCCAAGTCCTACCTAATGAGCCGTCAGTTTAACATGCGTCATTTAACAGCAACCGACGAAGAACATTTTTTTTGTCTTCTTCGGTACTTAACTACATTTGTCTGCACTATTTTCCATGGCAAATTGCATTCATGCATATCTACTAACTGTCGCACTACCATTAATTTTTTGCGGCATAGAGCAGACACGCTAAGGAGGAAGAAAAAAAACACGCATTCGTGTGGCGGCATTATTTCTGTTCTGAGCAATGCAGATGCTGCCGACACATGTTGGTGAGCTTGAATAAATTGCTGCTTCGTGATTGTGAACTGTTGCCGCATACATCACCACCAACACACCCGATGTTGCTACCGGCACAAGTTCGCTCTCAGGCGAGTGAACTTTTT
Organism: Rhipicephalus sanguineus; assembly: GCF_013339695.2. Taxonomy (NCBI): domain Eukaryota; kingdom Metazoa; phylum Arthropoda; class Arachnida; order Ixodida; family Ixodidae; genus Rhipicephalus; species Rhipicephalus sanguineus. The sequence continues at coordinate 22,142,471 of NC_051180.1, forward strand.
TGTGTGTTACTGTCGTATTTCATTTTTTTATTGCCTCATACAGATTGTATCCGCGAAAGCGCGATAATAAATACGTCCCCTGTAAATAAAAGCTAAAAGGAAAATGGTTGGGGGGGGGGGGGGGGGGACGAAAGGTTTCGTCTTTATCTGGAAGGAACAGAGGTTCATTACGAAGAGAACATAAAATCAATGGTGAGAACCCAACGTAATTTGTATAGCACATGCGGATATGCGGTAGAAAAGAGGGGAACGTTCATGACAAACCACACGCCAGTGACGACAGCGCGGCTGTTCTTAACATGTCGTCGTGGCTATGCACAAGCCGCAACACCGCGTTAAAAGTAGTAATACGCGAAGGGTTAGTAACATCGCCAGCGTCCGTTATAGGTTTGGGTATGTGGGCTGCTAGGTTGGGGGGGGGGGGGGGAGCTCCCAGCAGAAGGGCACGCTCGGGTAGGGAAAGGAGGTTTTCGAAGGTAAATGAATTAACGAAAACGTGAACAGGCGAATATCGACGAAGAAGTTACATCAGAGCGCTCGGTGAGCGGACAGCTTTTTTATGGTACTTTGCTCGCCACCGCCTCCTGGCAACTAAACAATGTCATCTCTTTCATACGTCATATGAATGTGTGGTGAAAATGCACACATTTCTATTCGATCTTGCCGCGTGGCTTGGGACACTGAAATCGAACCGTTTCATGTTGCCACTAATCATACAAAAACTGATAAGGAAAATCTTGCTGATGGCATAATCGATGGGGTTCATAGAAGCATGAAGGCCCTACGCACAACCTTGATTGCAGTGACCAACTGCGCAAGCCGCTGCAGGAAGATCTTACGGTTACTGTAGCGGAGTAATTTTCTGCGATTATGCCGAGAAAAACGGCCTTAAAGTTCGCTTAAGCTTTATTACACTATATTTGCATTAAAGCACGCTCAACAGAAAAAAAAAATTGTTTGAGAATCATTTTGATGTTAGAAATTCAGCACAAATTGAAGGTTTCACAAAGTAGGTAACTCAGAAAAGGCAACAATAAAAGAGGCAAGGTCGAGATTTAGGAGATAGCTATGATTAACGACAATCGTAAACGTATTAGCTTTGAAATAATTACGTTTAGTTACGCTGCGGACTTTTGCAAGGATCGACCAAACCTGCAATAATTCCTAGAATGTTGAAGGTGACAGCACGTCACTTAAACCAATTTAAGACTGGACACACTGTGCGCAAGATGTCAACTCTACCGAATGAGAGCTTGGCGAAACAAGCTGCCGAGGACGCAGTGAAAATGGGGTTTTCGTGATGCGAATGAAGGAGTCCGAAAGAAAGGAGCCGGAGAGAAGGAAACGATGCCTTGATGACTCAGTCAGGAGAAGTTCGTAAATTAGGAGAGTCATCTCCGACAGGCCGCGATGCGTCTCAGGGAAGCCACCTGTCGTGACTGGCACCGGTTCTTCGGTGAACGGCTTGCATAATTAGGGTTTAGCAGAACCCTGAACTACAGCGCGTTTGAGTTATGTCTCTAGTAGGTGACCTTTTCGCCTTCAGATAAACTGCTGATCGCGGCGCGTCGTTTGAGGACTTACTTGAGAAGCAGTCACTTTCAATCTAACATGTGAAGGAGGAGGAGGAGGAGTAAACCCTTTGTGCGAGACCGGGACACATATACGTCCCACTTTTCCGTCTGCACAAAACATTTTCTCCCAGAACACCCGTTGCTATTAGCGCTACGCTAAGTCCCTCATTTCTTACCTAAGTATTCGTAATCTGGAAGAAGAAGAAACAGACTTTAATATACAGAATGGGCCAGCAGTATGGTCTTGGTGGACTTAGGTGGCTGCTCGGAGCCCCTGGACTCGGGCGGCATCTTCGGCCTGCCGGATGACCCAGAGCTGTGCGTTCAGCTCAGAGCTTTTGAGGGCCTCCTCCCAGCGGCGGCGGCTTCGACGGAGAAGGTCCCCCGCGGCTCCGAAGAAAATTCTTTTACCACGCTTTCGTAGCGCGGAAGTAGTGTTACAATGGTGTTGAATGTCGATCAATTTTTTATGACAGCTTTTGAATTTTCCTCTTCTTCAGATTGAAAGAACCTACCAATCAAAATGCTGAATAATTTGCTCTTTTTCTGGTTTTCAGAGAGGCAATTTTAGCTTCCAGTCATCACGTGTTTTTGTAAATTTACGCAATAACTTGACCGATAAATGCATCGATATATTGGTTCGTGGAAGTACTTTTCTTGACATCATATACCTCTTGAAAATTAGGCATATACTCAGGGACAACAGCCTTACTCGACAATTTCGACAAACAAAGCAAAGACAAGCAAATGAAGAAAAAAATCGTTGGTGCATGCGGTGAAGTAAGCTTTACGGGAACAGACCACAGCGCTATGAATGCTCATAAGAGGCGCAGGTACAGGTGGTGTTCTACTGCTGGAAATGAGGTCCGCACAACTTTCCTCAGCACAACTTGAGAAGTACCACTACCTTCGGCCTTTTCATTCCAAATACCCATTGATGAAATCGCGAGATGGTGCCTTCATGAGTCAGGGGGACAATGTTTTACCACTTTTTGAGAACGCTCTCATGAATCAGTGAGACATATATGTGCCACTTTTTTTGCAGTGAACTACTGGCTTGAGTTTCATAAAAATTGTTTTATACTATTTCATTGTAGTTTATATGAATGTACCACGGGTGGTTTTTATATCATCGTGTCAAAAATATAGGCAATCCTACAAAGGGTTAAGGAAGGAAAGACAGGGGTTCAACCAGACGCGCCTCGGCTTTGCTACCCTACACTGGGATGAAATTATTAAAAGAAATAAGGAAGAGAGAAGGTACTATCAGGGGTCATGTGCGCCTGTCCATTACACGCCCGTAAGCGATGGCTTAACTCGGTCGCATACAGCTGAGAAGTTTCCGGCTGGCATTAGCTTCCACTAAGGTCTAGAATCACAAGCGAATTGAAACGAGAAATAGAGAGAGAAAAAAAAAACAATTTTTGGACCACACGAGCATCTCGTTTGCTACGTTTCACTTTAGAGCTACCAGAAAAAAAGCAATTGAGAGAGACGAAAAGTGGGAGCACTGCGCTTGTCATTTCAAAACGCACATCAAAGCTAAAACTTCTCACGGCCCGAACGTGGCATTAACGCAACAATGACATAATGACATGTGCCGTAATAAATTTATTTCTCCCGTTTACAACAAAAATGAAGCAGAAGCTGAAGGCCATGTGACCTGAATAGCTTTCTCTGCCAGCGACAGATGTCAAAAAGATGTAATAAACTGCAGGAAGATCGATCGATGACTAAGCATTTTCTTTCCTTTTGAATAGGATTAGGTTGCTCGCCTTTTCAAGCACCGTTTGGTACTACACTTGAGAGGCTTTCGACACTAACCGCCTCTCGACATAACTAAACCCGACGCTGTACTGTAGTTCACGTTACTCGCTTAGGAACGTGAGACAGATTTTTTTTTTCTTGTGGATTTTACATGGACAAGAAAGGCCGAACAACCACACGTTGCCGCTTCTAGTATAAAAATCTGACGATAAAAAAACGCCAGGATCTAAACCACACCGGTCTTCGTGAATGGAGCGTGCAAAGCGAAATGTGATGGACGCCATATACTTTACACGGACCGTACCGCATTTCCTATGGCAACCACTTTTCTCCCTTTAAACAATAACTGAAGTTTCTTTTTCCAGAGATCTTTGCAGGCTGAAGTCAAAAAGTTATTCGATCAAGCTCGAGTGCCTCTTGGATTCACTTTTTTGTGTAATGTAAAAGAAGAAAGAAAGAAAGAAAGAAAGAAAGAAAGAAAGAAAGAAAGAAAGAAAGAAAGAAAGAAAGAAAGAACAGTTATTATATGCCAAAAGCATTTGCAACAGCTGAGCAACGAAGGTATGCTGTCGTACGCCGCATGAAAAACTGAGATAAACGCACACGAAGCACTTGGTGTGTGTCACCAGCTTGGGCAAAGTAAAATAGCTTCGTCATAAAAAGAACAGAGAGAAAGTTTCTAGAATGGAAAGCAAAAAAAGGTAGCGAAGTGTGCCGCGGAATAAAACATAAAAATGCGGCTAAGCGGGTATCCGCAACAGAGCCTGACGCATTTCTCAAACTAACTCACCTCCCAGTTCTTCGAAGGACTAGCCCGAGATTTTCCCCTTCGTTGAAGCGATCTATAAGTCCCTTCATCCAGGGGGCCATCTAGGTCTACGATGACGGGGTTGCCTCGGGGCACCGCGCAGTCACCGGAATAGCGGCAAGAGCGTTATGCCGGTTGTGCAATGTTCCGGCACTTGCTATCCTTTCCGCTTCCCTGGAGACAGCAGTGTGTGGCTCCGAATGACGCAGCCGAGAGAGATATCAGCGCTTATTCTCACCACGTTCTGAGCGCTCGTAGGGTTTGTGAACTGCGAAATTATCGGCACTCATGACTTTTTTCTTTCTCAACTTTATCTTCTCATTCCCTCGCCACCTGTACATAGGGTAGCAAACTGGTCAAAGTTTAGTTAATCTATTTCCTTTTTTTTAATTCTCTCTCTCTCTCTCTCCCCCCCTCTATCTTCGTCAACTCGCCTCTTCGATAGTCTTCCTACAACCTACTTTAGACATGTACATGAATTAATTTTCCGAAAGTCTACAAGCAAACAAGGCTAATTTACTGGAGGGTATAGAGGAAAAGCTTGCCTTTTCGAGTTGTCCCCTCAGTAGTAATACAAACATCTTTCTTGCACAGTAGAAAAGCTGCTGGCCCCTGCCAGGTATGCCAATAACCAGTAAAGTTTAGTGTACGGGTTGTTCGGAATACATTTACGTTTAACGTAGCATCCACAACCATTTGTACGTGGGAAAAGGCAGCAGAGCGGCAACGGTTTTGTACCGCTATCTAGTGCGGATGCACGCACGCAATGAATGAATGATAGGGTATGCGTGCAGTTTTCAGACTTTATTCCCGCGTACACGTGTGCGAGAATATTTATGCGCTTTTGCATTGACCATGCTAGATAAAATCGGTCTGTGCGATATTAAGTCTTTCAAAAGGGGTGATATTATCGGTGATACTGCATAAGACTGCCGAAGCGCACAAGAATATTTTTAGCAGGGTACTCAGCTACTGCACAACAATCAATACCCTGAAAAGTGTACCGACGCATATTTATGAGGGTTGCATTAGAAAACTAGGAAATTAGGCCGTCATAACAGCGCAGCCACGTAAGTGGAGAAAGGGAAATGCTTAATATAACAATGTTAAAGAATGACAGATGTTTTATTATGTTTTATTCCAGGGTTCCTAAAGTACACTGATGGAATGCAGTTAAAAATGGTTTAGTAAATTACTATAAATAAAGTACACAAACTGCAAAAGTTATAGTCGAGCTAATGATGAGAGATTCCAAGTCATGTTCCGCGTCGGTGGAGCTAAATCTTTCAAACGCAAGTCGATTCTTTCGTGAAAAACTCAACATTACCTTTTCCTCACCTTCATTTCTCGTGATAATCAAAGATACCTGTGCAAAAAAAAAATCTACGTGAAAAATGGCGCTCTGTACGGAATTTGAATTCAAATATTTTATAATATGTAATTTTCTTCACGTACAAGAGATTGAAGGCTCTTGCTATGTGCTGATAAGTGCCTGCGAGTATGGGTAAAGCCGCCTTTGGTTGACTTAGTTGCGCGTGTTATTTGAGGTTTTGTTAACTGTATGAATAAATGGTGGATTTTACTGTCATTGCAGATACTTGGTCGCCGACTACGGCAGTTTCGAGTACGCGCCTACGTCTGCTGCTTCGGACGGCTGCTCCGTGGTTGAGCGCAGCGCTGTTGCCTTCGTTCGATCCTACCTCCGCCTTCAGCACTGAGCCTGGCAGATGCGCCTATCTGAATATTTCCTGTCATAATACGTTCGAAGAGCTGCTTTATCACCATATGCGGATGTTGTCGTTTACTAGACTATTTTTTTCGTTTCTTCGAATCTTAAATCTCCTATAAAGGAACGGAAAGCGCGTTTGAAGCAAAATAAATGCGTTTTCAAAGCTGAGCACTGCCTATTTCCTATAGATGCTCTTGTGCTCGCTGGCGACAGCTGGCTGAGCGCACTGTGATCGTCCTGTTTTCGCAACGCCTACCCCTCGAGGCAAGTTAAATAGTTGGCACCTATTTCTGTCATCGAGACATTGTTTCACTTGCAGTAACATTTGCGATGTGACAAAACTCAATATAGCGAAAATAACTACACAGTACATAAAGCTAATTCATGCTTATTGCATCTGCTGCATTTACACCGAAATGAGATTATTTATAAGCAAATTCATAGGTGCGCTTATCTCTCCCAGTGACTGCGTTTACTCAAAACTTGCAAAGGATATCTTAGAATTCGCTTGATAGGTGGTTGCGTTAATAAGATGGCAGATTGGGCAATTCGTTATCACCTTACAAGGCAGCGTGAGCTTGCCTTCCGATAAAATGTGTCGCTTACATCATGAGACCAGAATACTGAGACAAAAAGGGGTTTTATACCACAAAAAAGTGAATGCAGATGACTATTCAAAAGCATACACTAAGCGTCACCCAAAACTGGAGCAGTTTGCCACTTTAAACAAGGGCCATTTCCACGCCATTTTACTGGTGGCGCGCAAAGTTAAAGGAAAATAACTGAGCGCGACGTGATGCGTGGCATTATTTTTTTTAGTAAAACACAAAGTGCTCTCACAAGACGCAATTTTTTGAAACGCAAAACGATGAGCTTCATTTAAACTTCGGTGCGATATCGTGGCGTATCGTGGCGAAGCAGAGAGAATGGCGTAGGTGCTAATGAAAATGAAGGGTTTTCATAAACTGACGTAACTTTGTTCCCTCCATTTTAGTGGTGTAGCGTTCATGATAGCCCGCTGGCTTTGTTCCTCTATCACAGCTTTCGCACCTGGCAAATGAACGGCGGGACACTGACAAGGGGCTTAGGCAAGGCAAAGCTCTAGTTCGCGCAAGGAACTGTGGTGCCAGCAATCAAAATCAAAGCGAAACGAAAGAAAAAGAATTGTGGCGCGGTGATCTAATGCGCCGGGCTGGTGTTACTGAAGAAATTGTGTGCTACTGGTTCGATTCTACTGCTTACTGAGTACTTTTTAATAGCTTCTTTTTTTTAAATAAAGGGTGCCAATAAAAAGCTTCGGCGAAAACGTCCGCTGGAACAATCGTCACTTTTGAACCAGCCCTGGTGCATCTTTTTCTGGAAGCGAACAGCGAGGGTCAACAGGACTGCGCAACTTATGCCTTGTTATGCACTATCTTAGGGACGGGCCCACGAACACCTAGATAGACAAATAATGCATTCAGCCAAAGTTTCCAAAATTATATATTTGCCAAACTTCTTTATTGAACTTCGATCCCCACTGTTTAATTTTGCAACTTGCGCTTCCCATCGAGCAGCCTAGTCATAACGGTTTTCCCGCACCAGCTTAGCAGAGTGAACCTGTTCAGTTCAACTTCCTGCTTTTTAAAGCTGTTATGTCCAAATTTTTTACGTTAAATATTACAATCTAGAATTCTACTTGTCAAAGGCAATTCCGTTCAGAATCTTTTTTGGGAGTTGTCTAAGTGGTGCGTCAGCGAGAGTTTACTGCAGGCAACCTTACGTTTGGGTCCTTCACTGGAACATTGTTTTCGGGGGGCATCGGCAAGGCGTTTTTCACATTGTCTCTAAGCGTTTGTCAATGCACGGAATGTTACAACGAAAGACACGTCCCGCCATCATCAAAACGCGTGTATGGCTTTGAAATTCCTCAGAGTCAGAATCTTTTCATGTTGTCTCAGAAAGGAACGTTTATTCTGCACACGCGAAACATTTCAACATAGGCTTCATAGAAAGTCATCCGCTTTTGCGGTTTTTTTTTATCCGGTAGAACTCGTTCATGCGGTGCAGTTATATTCACTTCCAACAAATGTGGCTGTGTAGCCTGTGAGTAAGACACTCACCTTCGAAGCGTATGGTCCTAGGTTCGAATCCCAGCGCAAACACGCGAATATTTTTTTATGCGTTGATTACTGCGTCGTGACCCGTCTAACCTGACAGAAGGATTGAAGGACGGACACGCAGTTTTCTCATCAAATAGGCACACGCAAAATATTTCAACATAGGCTTCATAGAAAGTAGCCCACTTTTACGTTTTTTTTTTCATCAGCTAAAACTCGTTCATGTGGTGCAGTTATATTCACTTCCAACAAACGTGGCTGTGTAGCCTGTGAGTAAGACACTCGCCTTCGAAGCGTAGGGTCCTAGGTTCGAATCCCAGCACAAACAAGCGAAATTTTTTTATGCATTGATTACTGCGTCGTGACCCGTCTAACCTGACAGAAGGATAGAAGACGGACGCACAGTTTTGCTCATTAAGTAGGCACAGACATGCTTAAGCATATGACGGCCCTAGTTAGACTCTGCGATACTGCAGAACGGGGAACGTCGATTCGAATTTGCCGCCGGAAAAGATAGTAAAGTTTCTCCAGGTTTTTCGTTAGGCGTTCAAAATAAACCCATAATACACAATTCAGTTTATATATAGGCACATCAATACAACCTCCACGATATGCTGATTCCTCACCCTCTAAACAGCAGAACTTTGCAGTAAAACGTTAAACCTCGCCTGAATGTCTTCAGTGTAACGAATGTACGTGATAATGAGCACTGTTCCCTTAATCAGGCAAACCTCTCAATAACTCTTTTCGTGGTCTTTCCGGTTTGTGCATCTGCTTGATCAGTTTCATGTATTCTAAGCTTGCACTGATGCGTTTGCTTCACAGCAATAGATGCCGAAAACCAGTCGAAAAAGTTGAGGCCCTTATCACCCATGATAAGGCTCAACTTTTGTCTGACGTCACACCTTGCAGCTACGGACCTACTACGCGTGTAAGAGCTGCCTTCCAAGCTAAAGGTTCCCCTGATGCGTTTGCTTCACTGCAATAGATGGCGTAAAGCAGTCGAAAAAGTTGAGGCCCTTATCACCCATGATAAGGCTCAACTTTTGTCTGACGTCACACCTTGCAGCTACGGACCTACTACGCGTGTAAGAACTGCCTTCCACGCTAAAGGTTCCCCTGATGCGTTTGCTTTACTGCAATAGATGTCGTAAAGCAGTCGAAAAAGTTGAGGCCCTTATCACCCATGATAAGACTCAACTTTTGTCTGACGTCACACCTTGCAGCTGCGGACCTACTACGCGTGTAAGAGCTACCTTCGAGGTAAAGGTCCCCCTGATGCGTTTGCATCACCGCAATAGATGTCGACAAGTAGTCGAAAAAGTCGAGGCCCTTATCGCCCTAGATAAGGCTCAACCTCTGTTTGACGTCACACCTCGCAGCGATGAATCTTCTGTCCGTTTAAGAGCCTTCTGAGCGAAAGGTCCCCCGATGCACTTGCTTCACCACAACAGCTACTGAAGAGTAGTAAAAAAAGTTGGCGTCCCTGTGACCCGTGACAGGGCCCTACTTTGGTTTGACGCCACACCTTCCAACGAGAAACCTACCAGCCGTACACACACGTTTTACAAATTTATAACATTCATTTATATCGGCAGAAATTAGCCGACAATAAATAGGGTGTCTTAGCAGTGCCGGTTTACCTTACGGTAACTACGAAGATACGTTACCTTCGTTGTCGGTACATCGCTTTTTAAATTTACAAGCCATGCATAAGCGGCTATAATCATCTGAGCATGTCCCCGCACCCATCGATCAAGTCGCGCAGCTAATAGGTTTTAACGCGAGAGCGTTAGAGCTCGTTCGCAGAATTTCCGGTACCGGTGTCGGCAGCTTTGGTTCTGAGAGTAAAATCAGCGTTGTCCGCAATCGAAAATTCGAGGTAGATGCAAAAGAGGAAATAATAAAATATATTTGTTTCAAGTGGCACAGGGGATTCGAACCTGTGACTCCTCGATCCGTGGCGCGATGCGTTTAGCCGCTCGGCCGCCACGCATACATCTGGAAGTGTAGTAACGGGCAGCTATTTATATGCACCATGTAGCAGCGTTGGTGCTACGCACATCTCGCAGGTTCTTCATCGGCTTGACTTAACACTCGCGAGGTGGCGCAAAGGGCTCACGGCACGCTTTCAAACGGCTTCGCCCCGCCGTGTAGCCGTGTTTCGTCGTGCCGCATGCATAGATATTGGAGCCAGAGGGCGTCCGCACTTTGGCTTTCCTTGCGCCATGGTTTAGGTCTCCACCGGGGAGCGAAGCTAGGGTGGGAAGCCGATAAAAACACGGTACGATTACGCAGTCGCGTAATCTCTACTCTTGAAAGCAAAGTTCAAGCGTCCTCCAAGTTTTTCGGGCCGTCGTACATTCAAAAGCTAACGGTAATACCGTGGAGGAAACAGTACGGTGTTACCGGCACTCCTAGAACGCAAACTCTCAAAATGTTACAAAATAATCGGCAGCCGAAAAACTCTTTCCAAAGGCTATCGGTGTACCTTGTTTGAAGGAAGTGCAGAACCAACGTACCGTGTTTTTATCGGCTTCCCACCCTGTGGGACTGTGACGATACTTTGAAAAATTCAAAAGTATAAGTTGTCCAAAGGCTCACCTTTTTGTTCAGAAAGCCTGAGAAAATCAACTTCGCGAGAAAGCCAGCAAACCTAAAAAAATTGAAAAAGCTCAAGATATCTGAAAGTTGTAGACATAGTGTTTCGGCAAAAAAAAAATTCTAAAAATAAGTGTTTGGAGCCGTAATAGCCGCAGTGGCGAAATGCTTGCGTATCAGCTTCCAGTGCTGAAGGCACCGAGTTCGAATCACTACACCGACCAGCGACGCTCGGGTTTTTTCTGAAAAACTGGCGGTTGGTTGTTTATGGGTACTCATCTGGAAAGGTAGCCCCGTAAGACTCTGGGAAATCCTCAGGGCGCACTTTAACATACCGAAGATTAGGTGAAACAACCGAGCCTAACATACCGAAGCCTAGGGGTGCAGAGAATTTCTGTCACATATTCTCGTTTTTTTTTCTAAAAAGCACTTCAATATATTTTTTTTTAAAGGAGGACCCCCTTTTCGGTGGCATGGGACAAGGCCCAGTGGTCCCAGGCCAACGAATTTGGTTGCCATACCAAGCCGCTAAATCTTCGTCATACCTAGCACCAGCCAGGAAGCGCGCACTTACCCATTTTACTGGCAGGTTTCCGGCGGCAAATTTGTCTGCCTCCCACAGTATCGGCTCATACAACAACGCTGTGGCGGGTTAAGGTGCGCCCAGAGGACTTTCGACAACCTCACGGGAGGGACAAATTTCGAGACCGTACACCCAAAGAACGTACCAAGCGCCAGGTCGGGCTGCCCTTATTCCCATTAGAAAAACTGGTGGGCGGCCGGCCGGCTCTGGGAACCGAACCCAGGACCTAGTGCATTGGAAGCAGACGCTCAGGCTTTTCGCCATCTGTGCGCTGAGCACCTTGCGAAAAAATGCTGCAGATATTTGTGCATACAAAGTCAATTTTATCGAAATGCGGTGAAACATTCAACAATCGATGAATACTAATTTTCTAAGGATCTATTTGGAGCAGAAATGCGGCCGAAATAAATTTCATCGAATGCGACAAAACTTTGAAAATCGAAAAGTACAAGATTTCCAAAGGCTTAGCTTTTCGTCCCTCGACAATGCCGTCCTAATGTACTTGTCGAACTTCACGACACATTCATATTTGCACCAGCACTACTTACCAAGGCGTGCCGTGTCAATTCGTGACATTCCTTAACGCCTTTGCGCGGCTTTACGTGGTGGCCAATGACCGCAGCTACCGACGGCAAGAACGTGGAAGGTGACTATTGCCGCATTTATGCAAATGCAATTCCATAAAAGCATACTGCGAGACCGGGCTACTTGATATTTCATGTTGATGTGCACTCCGCCAGTCCGAGTCGAAAAAAACTTTATTGCAACATAATTCGGGCTTCCCAGGCGCCGTAGGCCTCCGCACGACTCCACCACGCTCATGTATTCATTCCTAACAAGTACGTGACGCTGGCAGCCCTGCTGGCGGCCATCTTATTCCTTGCCGGGTCCGTGAAGCGTAACGAGGCCTCGCAGTACATCCAGGCTTGCAGAGACACCGGCCCATCGGGAAAATGAGATACCATACAAAAGACGGAATGGAATAATAATAATGATCGTTGGGGTCTAACGTCCCAAAACTACGGTATGATTATACGAAATGAAACGAAGGTGACCTTCTTTCAGCGTCAGTTGAACTACTTTACCTTCTATATTTCATAATCTTTTTTCCTGATTTTCTTTTTTAACACTTGCAAGTTCTTCCCTTTCTTATGAATTTTACCAACATGATGCAATGTTTAACGTTTACGAATCACCACTAAAATACCTTGCCAGCGAATGCCATCTTACAATCAACAAACATGCACAACCTTCCATGTAAGATTGAAATCACTTTTTCTTTTAACGCGACTAGCGTTAAAGAGCTCGTTCTGCAGAAACTCCGGTGTCGGTGTCGGCGTCGTTGGTTGTTAGCGAAAAATCGTGACCTTGTGTAAAATAAATAATAAAAAAATCTTAGGTTCGAGTGAGAATCGGGCCTGGCCGTCTGCGTGGCAAGCAGATGTTCTACCACAGAGCCACTCCATTGCTTGGAACTGCTCTGAAATTGACTTTAATGCTTCACAAACATACGCGGCCTGTGTCAGAGTACGAGATGGAATATCGCAGTATAACGGGGTACAAGCGTATATTGCCATTGGGCGTCACACCATGTGAACTGCATAACGAGTTGGTGGTTTAAAGCCGGCCACCCATTACAAAAGGCACACACATTACTGCACGTGTTCTCATACGGACACGTAGTGGATACATCGCAACTTCTAAAAAGTATCACGCAGGTATTTGCTGGTGGTTTAAAGCATGCCACCATGCACATGGTGGCATGCACATTAGTGCGCGCATTCTCTTACACACACGTAGTGGGTACACTGTTGTCATAAAAGTGCTATTGAAGAGGGCGGAAACCTTTACCTTTACTATAGGTATGTCGAGTGTGTGTGCGTGTGTGTGCGTGTGTGTGAGACCGGGCGACTGAACATAATGACAAGTGAAAGAGAGCACGATGAGATGGGGCCGGATATCGCTATCACGTTCAACTCTTAAAGGCGAAGCTTAAGCGTCCCCCAATTTTTATGCACTAAATTGTCTAATCACAGGACGGAGGGAATCAGCTCATTTATGTCTTCTATCTAATGAGAATTTTGCAATAATGAACTACAACAAGCTGATTTGTTCTCGTGCTCATCTTTAATAAAAACTACACTTAAGTGACACGTTATCACGGGTAACGCCCTCTCTCCAGGAAAATCACCAAAGCTTTACTCACGTCGACTTTAGAATTTTTCGCTTATGTCTAAAGGAAGGAAGGAACAGGAGATAAAGAAAAGGCAGGAGTGTTACCCTGTCTAGAAAAACTGGTATGCTACCCTACCCTGGGGGAAGCTACGCGGCAGTTTTAAAGGGAGAGGTAGGGATCGGAAAGCAATGTTTTGAGGCTGAAGCTTGATATGAATTCAATCAAATTTTCTCTCGGCTGTATATATATATATATATGAAAGAGACACTGACGCTCGTCATTGCCTCTTTCATTACATATTTATTGTTCTCTTTGCCGAGTACTATGCTGTTTCCTGGGTTTACCTTTCATCTGCGTTTCATATTTGCAAAAAATATATATATATATATTTTATTATAAATATATATATAAAGAACAGTTATGAAAGAAGATTTTCCTAAGCGCCTGCCATGGGGTTCGAACCAGCGAAAGTTCCATTTCGTGAGATTGACATGTTAGCCCGTGCGGCCACGCGCGCATAGATACGCTACTCTGAGAGCGGCGAGCACTGTATAGGCATCTGTCTCACATAGCCATGTATAGGCAGCTGCTCGGGCGTCGCAGAGGCTTATTTACTTAACCGCGAAATGGCACAATGCGCCTAATGGTGCTAGAATTACTGCATACGTTACCTTTAGGTAGCAGAGTTGCGCGTCTGTTTTCCAAACGCCGCTATCAACCGTGCATTGCGTAGAAGCTGATGCGCAGTCCCATTATTGTACTCCCCGCCGCCGCTCCAGCGAACTGGATTAACCCTACTTATAGACATTTTCACAGAAGTCTCCACGGGCATCGCCACAATCCTCTTAATAGGCATGACCCTCCCCCCCCCCCCCCCCCCACAAGAAAATTGCAATGCCGAGGCTGTGACGTCAGCCCTTTTACTCCCGCGGTACAGTCCACAAAAGAGATGTTCCTTCTTGGTGACACGCCAAGCACGTCGATCGGCGACACGCTTAAGCATGGCACCTGTAAAAACGGAATGATGTTTCGCCGCACAGCTGTGGTTGCTAGCCGAACCAATGCGCAACTCTGCTACCTAAAGGTAGCACATACAGTAACTCTAAAGGCAGCTAGAGTTACTATATATGCTACCATGAAGGTAACAGAGTTGCACGTGGGTTCGTTTCGTTGCACGTGGTTCATTCCGTTTTTGCAGGCGACATGCCTACCGTGTCGCCGATCGACATGTTTGGCGTGTCGAAGACCGATGATTATCTTGACTGTCGATGACTAGTGCCAATGCAGGCTTAAGCGGTGGCGTCGAGAAATCCGAAAATTGGGCCGAGCTTCGGCTTTCCCGCGACGCATGGCTGCTTGCGGCGTTTGGAAGACAGACGCACAACTATACTACCTAAAGGTGGTGCATGCAGTAACTACAAAAGGGAGTGGTATAGTGCGTTGCCCCGCCCGTCTTTCTTCGACGTACGAGCCGGAGGAGGGGGGGGGGGGCTGAGCGCCTCCGGCAGGAAATATTTCACTTACTGGGTGTGGTCGCCTGTGGTCGCGCGCTTATCTCTAGAGAGAATCAACAGATGACTCATAACTTTTTACGTGTTGCGCTCTCATCGCAAAGTTCGCGCTGAAGCCATAGACGACACGAAGGTCACTTCGATCGCGGCAGCAGCCGTGTTTGCTAAAGGGGTAAGCTGCTAGCCTATGTTCGTATGACATTCGAATTCACCTGCCATGGTGGTCTAGTGGTTATGGCGCTCGTCTGCTCACCCAAAGGTCGCGGTATCGAACCCCGGCCCGAGGCGCACTTCGAATGGAGGCGAAAATGCTTGAGGCCTGTGTACTTATATTTAGGTGCATGTTAAACAACCACAGATGATCGAAATTTCCGGAGCTCTCCACTACGGGGTCCCTCATAATCATATAGCGGTGTTCGAACGTTAAACCCCACGAATTATGTTATATATACATTCCAATTCGTTGCAGTCGCATTCATTGCTTCGCCCTTGCTGCGAAACTGTGACTTTTTTATGTGTCTTGGTGTTCTGAACGCTGCGTCATTTACTCGAGCCTCATTCTGTCGATGTCGCCTAGTGCTGTTCGGTTAATACAATTTCAAAACAGGTTAGGTCGTTAAGCGACAGCTGTGTGACGACTCTCCACGACAAGAGGGTGTGGTTTCTTTTGTTGCTCGCACTAAAAGCGATCCCGCTTGAAGACAAAAAGGACGAACAACAGCTCGGTCGTCGTCGTTCGAAGCAGTTGTTCCACCCTGCTTCCGGATCAAGTGATCATGCTATATATATTCTAACCCAATGGCTACGTCGCTCGATTCTTCCGTCAGCAGCTGTAGCCAGCAGCAATCGTCTTTCACTTCCGGGATGACCTCCGTTTTCCCGTTTCCGGCGAAGGGTTTGTGGCAGCGGAAATTACGTCTCCGTTTATCCGACAGGCCGGGTGGATCTTTGCACACTTGGAGAACCGCGGTTTTATGTGGGGTATGTGAGCTGATAGGCGCAAGCGAATTTATTATCAGGGAGAAATGATGAGGCCTGCACGAAGTGATATCCTCTTGTGTACGAAACTCGAATGCGTTGTACTACAAAGCTCGAAGGACATTGTAATAAACATCTGCGGCCTGTCTCCGCCGCTTGTAAGAAGGGTTTAATGTTGGTGTTGGGAATTCATCCTCAACAGGGAACTATATTCCTGTTTAGGGAATACTTGACCATTTAAGTACGTCCAATGAAGATGTATTCTAGAATCATTCTTTTTTTTTATTTTGTTATTTACTGCAGATTGAGATCAGCTGTTTAAGGTACCTGCTTAACTAGGCATTGCTCGTGCCTTTTGTCTTTTATTTGCTGATAGGTTTTTCTTATTTCTAATACTAGTTGGTCTTGTGCACCACGACGTAAAGCGACGACAGGCACTGCAGGGTTGACTTCGAGTCTGTAAATATGCTCATTTTAGTGGTGACTCTAGTTCAATTCTTCGAAGCGCACTGCGGAGTGCCGCATGCTCCATAGTAGTCGACGTTCAGACGCTCTAAAATTATAATTTTCGGCTTTTGCAGAGAAAATAACAGCTCCTGCAGATCCCCTAAGTTGAAGAACCATCCGTGTAAAGTTTAACATGGTTTGCGTATTCCTCGTGTAGCATCAGCAGAGACAGCTGCTTTACAGCTGGCGACGAGAGCTCCGCCTTCTTCCGAACACCTGGCACTGTCCAACGAGGTTTAGGCTGATCCAGGCACCGAGGAGGGGTCATGATTCTTTCAGGAGGTGTGTAGTCTGTTGGAAGGCACTTTCAGTGGCTTCCAGGACACTGTGGCATCGACGGCAACGAACATGCCGATAATTCTGCAAAGAATGCTCATGAAAGTGGCATGCGGGAAGCTATTTCATTATCACCAACCGATGCAACATCAAAGATTCGCTTGCTCGCCCGTGATATAACGCATACAATGTGGAATACGTCCAATTTCCCGCATACCCGCCTTCCCCGTCTGGATCCGTCACTTCAACTTCAAATTCCATTCGGACTATCCCGATCCAAAACAACAGTCATCTGCCGCCTGTGGCTTAGAGTGTCTTTCACGAACAACTTTTCTTACCGAATCGGAATGGCAGACAGTGCGGCCTGTGCTCACTGTGGTAACGCGGAAACCATTGCGCACGTCCTGCGTCATTGTCCTCACTATAGCTCCCAAAGAAAACAGCTCTCAGCAACGCTAGCACGCCTCGATGACCAGCCGCTTTCTGAACAATCAATTTTGAAGTGCCAGAACGTTCGAGCTTTCAACCAGAAAGCGACGAAGGCGCTGCTGAAGTTTCTGCGCTCAACCGACCTCATTAAACGACTATGATGCTCCCGTGCCTTTGTGTGTGTGTGTGTGTGTGTGTGTGTGTGTGTGTGTGTGTGTGTGTGTGTGTGCGTGTGTGTGTGTGTGTGTGGTGTGTGTGTGTGTGTGTGTGTGTGTGTGTGTGGTGTGTGTGCGTGTGCGCGCGTGTGTGTGTGTGTGTGTGTGTGTGTGTGTGTGTGTGTGTGTGTGTGTGTGTGTGTGTGTGTGTGTGTGTGTGTGTGTGTGTGTGTGTGTGTGTGTGTGTGTGTGTGTTCACCTTACCCCTTCCCCAGTGCAGGGTAGCAAACCATGAAACTTCCTTCTGGTTAACCTCCCTACCTTTCACTTAACCTTTATCTCTCTCTCTCTCTCTCTCTCTAGGCTTTGCTCCTCGGAGACGAACCGCCGCTACGGCGGCGGGCTTTCGTGAAGTTCGGTAGAGTTTGAACACAAATTCGCATCTTGAGCAGTTAAATATTGGGAATAACATGAGTCTTATTACTTCCCTATACATAAGACGATTGATTAGTTCAGCAAAATGGACTAATGCTTATGCAGCGTAGGTATATTTTAAAACAGTTATTCTATAATCGTCGAAGTCAGTAATGAACTAAGATATAGTGAAGGAGAATTGTATATTTTATAGCGTTATTTAATTTGGCGAAATGGCAATCTTCTGAGTTTGTTTTTTGTGGTTCATTGGTAGTTGTCCGTGTATAGAAGACCCCGACAGAACCAAAGAGGGAGTAACACAAGACTAAGCCTTGAAGCTTAGCGTGAAAGGGCATGCATAATTCTTCGGCTAGATTACGTAGTTACCATATTGTGTTTCTCGCTGCTGGCAAAATTAATGTTGGAAGCCTGCTCATGCGTGAACGCTCTTAACCACGATGTCATAACGATCGCCACCATTTACGAACAGCGAAAACAGAGTAATAACGCCATGGAATGCGCTTCCTAGGGCGCCATTTGAATGCGTTCTTCAACGGCTGGTTGGAAGAGAAAATTCGTGATGAGCAGTGATTCGTACCTGTTTGCTATGGCGTTACTTCAGCCAATCAAGACTGCGAAAAGCACCATGCAATTCGTTTACGAACGTTGCGATGGTCTGCGCCTGGCAACGACTCTTCGGAAACAACGGGACAAATTGCACGGGAAGCGAAGAGATAGAAACCAAATACAAAAAAATCCACGTTCCTGGCTCAACTACAGAACCACTCTGGATGAGACAGGCAAGGCTTTTTATTCGTTTATGGCTCTTCGTTATGTCGTCGTATCGCAAGCAGTTCGCTTTTGTCTTTCTTTTTTCCCCAAGATTCGCAGTCTCGGAAAGAAGCCCCATGAGGATCACGGTGGGAATCGCTCTAGCTGCGCCAACTTGACGTCTAACGCCAACGGAACTGCGTTATCCCGCATCAGTGTTCAGGTTCTAACCGGAAGGGGGACATTAAACAAGGGAGGATACACGCTTGTCTGGAATATGTACTGACGGCCCACACAGTTGGTGGTGCAGTACTGAAGAGCCATAAAAGTACACTTACACGTCCCATCACGATGCTGCAGCTGCGAACACCATGGCTACAATCATGAACCAAACACTGTCTAGCTTTGTTCTCAAGCGTCATCTGCGTCGTCGCTCCGCGCCTTTTTTCTCTTCACTATTGCGGTAGAGGAAAGGACCATAAATCTGTCAAATGATTTATTTGAGAAAGTGGGCAAGTGCAAGACGAGTGCGCATGTATTATATTGGTCTTAGTTTAGTTCAGCCGTATGTTTATAACCATTGTGTGTTTTGTGCACGCAACTCTCGTTAGCAATCCGCAGCCTTGTTTTGCACAATCATGAAGCAACTCAGGGACATCGCCAGTAGAGCGTAGTAGAGCGCCAGTAGAATGATTTCTCGTCCACAGGAAAGAAGGACTGCGTGACAGAGAGGGAGAGGTTGGGGGAGGGAATATGACGACGATAAACTGGTAAAAAGAAGCAAGCAGTGTATAAGCAACTAGCCCTAAAAGACCGTTATGTAATTATGACTCGATGCTGCTGGATTGAGAAAGAGCGCACGTCATTCACAACACACTATGCGCAGCCCTTAAGAAAGCTAGTTCAAAATTTCGATTGCACAAACAGGACAAGCGCACACGAGGAGCTCAATATTTTGTTATCTACAACCACGTGAGAAGACAGAGAATGCATCCAGAGAAAGCACAGAATAAGTTTACGGTTGTATTGAATTGAAACATATAATTAATATGATTAAGGTGCTATAAGAAATGCCCACTTCCTCAATTGTATATGTGGTGTTCTATATTGTTGAAAAATCTCTGTTGCCGTCACTTCTAAAAAGAGGCGACCTCGGGTAACCACCTTCTCATTTACGTGGTTGGATAAAAAACTTCAGGTGTTTTAGTTTCGAAAACATGGCATGATTTGACGCCTACGGAAGTATCGGCGTTTTTGCATTCCGCAGCCACCCAAACGCGGCCGCCATGGGCGGGAATCGAACTTGTGTCCTCGCGCTTCGACAATTGACACTCTGAGCGCGCGCATCTCAGCTCGAGTCTTCCTGCGATGCGGGCCCTAGGGCCTTAGTCCTTCCAGCAGCCGGTGATATTTCATTGAAGAATCGGCTGGAGCGATTCTAGTTCACCACGAATAAAAGTGATCAGACTTAAAGTCACTAGAACTCCCCCCGCCCCACCAAAAAAAAAAGAAAGAAAAAAAGGACGAGGACCTTACTTCTCTGAAGGATTAAGCTCTTAACACTTTGAGGCGCTATGTACACAATTGTCTACACCACTTGCTGCTGCTGTTTGTTTCGACTAGGGGCTAAGAAAGACCAGGATATATTGAGTTTTGGATTAATTGAACCTCTCGCATAATAAATGTGTCTTCATTTAACTTCATTTTGCAGTGTACTGTTATATGATCACTTTGCTGAAGGCACTACCACATTGGACGAGTCGTTCCACGTGCCGCTTCCTGCGACCCACGTCAAAAGCATAATTTTTCTTTGTTCAACATGGACATAACAGAAAAAGTATTGCCACTATAATTCTAGCCTGACATTTCATTCTATCTGTGCAAAAACAGAGCATGAATGGCTTCAGAATAAATAGGTATCTAATTACAAAGTAACAATTAATTATTATTACAACACACATAAATTAACGTATTACGGCATTACATTTGTTGCAATATAACATCGAGTGCCTTGAAATAACATTGTATCGATTTGACGCATTTACAGACAGTTCTTCATAAGTCGCATCTGAAAGGGTTAAAATTGATTCTATACAATAAACTTTTGGTGTTATCTTTGGTAAAACTTCTTGTTCATTCCCTGAGCATTATAAACAAGAGCGATATCTAAGACGCGAGGCATTAAACAAATACAAAGGGGAGCTGCACCTATGCTGCTTTTACACTGCAGCAGTAACCACTGCCACGCCACCAACGCTACTTACGTTATTAAGGGTTCTAACTTAAAGGACACACCAAGAGCAGCAAAAACCAGTAACTCAGACTATCAGCAATCACCTTATATATGCCTCTCCTCCCGGCTCTTATAGATGCCTTTAGCGCACACCTAGATATGCCATCAAACATCACAGCATAATCTCACCAGTAGTGCAAATCAAATTCAGCGACTTCAAAATATGCGCGTGCATAAAAAAAGCACCACAAAAAGAAGACGTTTCATTTTTCTTTTTTCGAAATAGAAATTACACAAACAAACTGATAAAGAATAAGAACTTACGTGACAAGGATGACCAAGTTATATTGCTTCGGGTACACGCATTCAGTAATCTTTTCGTTGTTTTTTTCCTATGTGATGAGTACTTTTCCGAAGCCTTATTATTCTTAATAGCAAGTAAATCCCGAAGTGCACAAGCACAAAACGGCTTGTTAGGGTAGTATTGAGTAAATATATTAACAGGGAGAATGGCGCAATCCACCAGTCGTTAACTAGCGAATAACTAGAAGGGGAAAGGCAAGTAAGCACAACTTGACGAGCGCACACGCATCGTGATCTTTGTTTCTCTTTATTTCAAGGGCAATAAAGGAAACACAAGCTATTCATGCAGCGGCGTACGTGCACCTAAGCAAATATGCGTGGTAAGTTCGCAACACAGAGCAAGCGATCGATGTTTACAGCCCTTGTGGGACACAAACAATATGACACACTACGTTTGCTTCCACGGATGAGCGGGCTCTTCAGCGGTGGGCTGAAAACCGGTGGAAGAGTTTCGTTTTTGTTGTTATGCACATATGCAGAATTAATTTCTTTTTTTTTTTGTACCCGTACTGTCTTTTCTGCGCAGTTCCATAGGCAGCATACGTTTAAACGATTCACAGTGCTCTGTGAGCGCGAAAAAGAACCCATTTTTTTGCAGAAAGCGTCTCCAAAACGTTGCGTTTATTGTACACATTCTGTATGAGCCGTTATGTAAATACCCCGGACTATAATGCAGCGCGCGATTTTACTGAATGTCACCGCAGCTAGCAGAAAGAGGCCACAGAAATTTACGTTCTTCTGAAAGGTATCTAGATATTTTCATGGCATTAAATCTGCGAACCTGATTTTATTATATGGAAAAGCCAGTTGCATCAAAAAAGAGTCTGCACTTTTCACTTCGATATCGGAATATCTGCTGGCTTGATATGGATTGTTATATTATGTAGAATATGGTGTCAGCAGGCAGGGGCGAACGGGAGAGGGCACTTAATGGCTAGGAATGGCTAGGAATGTGTGAAACACGACTCCTACTTTTACCGGAAGCTTGTGTAGTTAGATGGCTTCTTCAAGGAGTCCAACACGCGGGTCTCCTTATTGTTATGCTTCACGCACACATGAAAGCAAGCACGTCAGTGCGCCATAAAATCAACCAAGCGAGCAAGGAAGTAGTGCGACCGTCTTTACTTTCGCTATGTAACACACACGTCATGTCAGAGAGCTGCAACAAAAGAATTATATTTGAGAAAATTCGCGCCACTAAAAGCACTGCGACGCCCCGCACAAGCCGTTGCCTTTCGTGAAACTGTCAAGAATGAAGAAAATAAGATATACAAAAAACTGACACAAACAGGAAGTGCACTCAAGGGGGCTGGGTGCTGCGCAGGGGACTCTTGACAGAGGGACGCTTCACGTCAAGGCTCCTTTTTTTTTTAGAGCATGGAGTGGTATTCTCGCTCCCATGTGTACTGACGTGTGCGTTCGTAGCATTGCGAACGGCCAAGGGCTTTAAATTTTACTCCCTTCATACAGGCGGCAGCTTCAGGCGACGCGGTAGACGTTTCGCGTCAGCAAGATAATGGCTGTCGCTGTTGAACTTCATGGCATCCCAACATCTTTAAGCAAGAAATGCTGTGCATCTCGCCAGTTCGGTGTTTATGTTGGTAGCCGCGTCCTATGTAGAGTTTTCTAGGGCGCAGATGTTTGTTTGCACCATCGCGTTTCCTTTTTCTTTATGTAACCGCTCTATCTGTCATGATTCCCACTCAGTGTTGAAGAGTGCGCCTAAAAAGGGAACCAAAAGAAGTGTCGTCGTCGCCATAGTAGTAGTAGTGGTAAAAGTAGTAGTATACCAACGTTGCTGCTGTTGTTGTTATTGTCGTTGTTGTTGTTGTTGTTGTTGTTATTGTTGTCGTCGTCGTCGTCGTCGTTGTTGTTGTTGTTGTTATCGTCGTCGTCGTTGTTGTTGTTGTTTTAGTTGTTGTTCTTGTTGTTGTTGTTGTTGTCGTCGTCATCGTCGTCGTCGTCGTCGTCGTCGTCGTCGTCGTCGTCGTCGTCGTTGTTGTTGTTGTTGTTGTTGTTGTTGTTGTTGTTGTTGTTGTTGTTGTTGTTGTTGTTGTTGTTGTTGTTGTTGTTGTTGTTGTTGTTGTTGTTGTTAGCAGTGACGATGTTGCTGTTGTTTTGATTACGAAAAGTTACACGCTCAGGCTCTCTGTTTGGGCCTATGCCAATGAAATAGGACTTCCTGTTTTCATGTCCCGTACAAATGTCGACTAGACGTCCAGTTACAAGTACTTATTTACACCCGTTCGCTATTTACCTAGAGGCGTTAGAAGAAATTAAACTGCGGTGTTACCGCACCGCTGTCAGGTGAGACTGCCTGCTGAGAGATACACACACATCTGCCTCGGCTAGAGTCCACAAGCGGCGTTCCTCCTCTGCATTCTCCCACTTACCAGAGCGCAAAGGCGGTGTCACCGTCACGTGATACAGCCTCTATGTTATTTTCACAGCCTCCGTATTACTTTTACAGTCTCTATATTATACAGCCTCTGTATTTTATTTTCTGTTTTCTGCTAACAGCATGAATCAACGACGGAGCATGGTTGGAAGAACTACTTCTTCAAGAACAAAGGCGTCGAAGAGGTTACGATAAATTAAGAACGTAGTTTAGATTGCAGAAGCTGAATAAACATGCACATTTATTAGTATCATCATCATCATGTTTATTATAATATTATCGGACTATTTATGTGGGATAAGCTAACGCACGCATTCCCTTTTTCTTGCCCCTATTTCCCCACCCTAGTGCTGGGTAGCAAACCAGACGCTAACGTCTGGTTAACCTCCCGGCCTTTCTTTTTTCATCTCTCTCTGTCTTCTTTTTTTTGCTTTTGCTTTTTTGCATACAGAGGTACGCGAGACTAGTGATTTTATTGTTTTTTAGACCGCGACAAGAGTTGGTAAGAAAAGAAAAGATACGACAAAATAAAAAGTAACGTCCAAGCCATGTTTTCACTATAAACACAATGACCTCATTTGTAAAAGCCCCGTGGAGAATATAACTAAAAGTGGCGAGGTGCGAAATATAGTGGCAGCGACAGCGCGAATTAAGAAGATGATGTTACCAAGGAGGAGGAGCAATAAACTTTATTGTCAACCAGCAATTTAAGCGCCTTGGCCTAGGCCTCCCACGTGGGGACGTCGAGGTCTTGCCTCTTCACCGCCTCGCGGGCTTGCTGGATGGCCCGTAGCTGATCGTCAAGGTGGGAGCTGCGCAGGGCAGCGCACCATCTCGACGAGAGGGTCTCGGTAGTAACATTCTGGTACTGGACGGGACACTCCCACAGCATGTGAGGGAGCGATGCTACCTGTGTCTTGCATATCTTACAAATGTTCGTAGTGTATATGTCGGTCACGCTGACTTTTTAGACAGTGAGGAGCTTATATAGGATGTTTACAGTGGAAATGATCGTAAGAGGACGATGGAGTTTTTGTTGCTGCATTTGTTCCCTCGAATCAAGGGACAGGTTTCATTGCTCGGTCCTTCTTGCCAACAGTTCTCCATTCCTTCTGAATGAACACGGTTTTCCTAAGAAAAACAAAGCTCCCGCCGCGACCTTAATATAGACCGAAACTCAGAAACCTCTATGGCAGCTGACAAATCGAGCAATAAGACACAAGACGAAAATGAGCACAGTGACGAAGAAAAATATCTGAAAACGTCTTAAGTTAGCTAGTTTCTTGAGAAGGCAGCAGAAAATGAGCTTATCGTGTACGTGACGAGGCGTCATAACTTCCTCACGAGGAAACGTCAATGTCAACACTGACGTGAAAAAAGACAGATGAAATGAATCACTGATTGCAGAAAGAACAGCGAGAATTCGCCAAGTCAATTGAGTAACATTTATTTTTCTTTTCGTTCTGATTTCTATATCTAGAACATCGTTTACACTGAGGCAACGACGTACAACGTAGGTTACAATCGACGGTTTCATCAAGATTAACCTCTGGAGAAAGTTTGGAATAAGTTGGCGTGCCAGTTACTTGCGCGCGCCCCATTTCCCTTTTTTCAAATCAATTTTCGGACTCCTTGAATATTGCATGCAGTCTGCAAGCAAACAAAACGCTCATGCACCGTGATATGCAGAAGGGGATACGTTGTTTGGTTATAACTTTATTTAAGCGTCCTGCAGAGTTTCTCGCGACGGGATACGTTGGTACTTTTTTTTTCTTTCACTAAAGGAATGAGACGCACTGATGTCTCGAATAAGAAGAGTGCTAGGCATAATCAATAAAGAGGGAAGGATAGAAAATGGAGTCGAAATTGTGTTCTTTAATCTGTCTTACAAACATTGCACAAGCTAAAGAATGCAACACAAATGTCGACCCGGGCAAGTTCACGCGAAATTGAAAATAGTAGGTTTTTGTTTAAATGCTCATTTATTAAAGCTAAAGCCTTAGCTGCCCCTCATCAGACGCGAGAAGTGACCGTCGGCGTCGGTGGCGTCCCCGGTGTCAACACGAGTGCTGCAAAAAATCATCTTCTCGTGATGACGTGACACTAGCGCAGGCCCGCAGCCAGGATTTTTTTTCCGGGGGTGGGGGGAGGGGGGTGCACACTTGCTGATAACCTTGACTGTTCGAGAATAATGCCTATTTTCTTCACTTATTTTCGGTATAACAACCCCATATAATAAATTTTCGGGCGGGAGGGGGGTCTCGGGCCTCTGCCCCCCCCCCCCCCCCCCCTGCGCGGGCCTCCCACGGAATCATTGTGACGTCACATCTCGGCAAAATTTTTGACGTCACTATGATGTCACAACGTGACGTCACAAGATGACGTAATCATATAACATCTTTGCCTGGGCAAAGGTAGGCCAATCTGGGAGGCACTCCCAGACCACGTGAGGTGAAGAAAGCTTCCAATGCCTTCAATCCCCGAGGCAGTGCAAAACCACGTTGTATTCAGGAAGCTTTCACAAAGGGGGAGGGGGAGTAGGTCATTATAATCGACTGATAAATAAAAGAAGAAGGTGGCTTTTTCCGCTGTATGGTTAACTGAAAACCATTCCGTACGTGTGTTTGAGAGCAGAGATACCTCCGTGACATCGTCGATGACCTGGATGTGGCTTCAACCCAGGATTAGTGCAATCAGCAGCATCCTTGCC